>NW_005353538.1:1786532-1806687 GCF_000412655.1 Myotis brandtii | reverse complement strand
GACGCGGCGAGGGGGTGCGCGCCCACGACAGGAAGAGGGCAGATAGCGAGGGCGGGAGAGCCACAGTTCTGAGACTGTCCATGTTGACTCTCTTTTTATTTTATTTTTTTAAATATGTTTTTATTGATTTCGGAGAGGAAGGGATAGGGAGAGAGAGAGAAACATCAATGATGAGAGAGAATCGTTGATCGGCTGCCTCCTGCATGCCCCTTACCCCACGTGAGGATCAAGCCCACAACCCAGGCATGTGACCTGACCAGGAGTCAAACGTGACCTCCTGGTTCAGAGGTTGACACTCAACCACTGAGCCTCACCGGTCGGGCTTGACTCTTTTTAAATCAATGGACAGCTGGACAGAGGTGTGTCCACACCTTGGTGGCCTTCCCATCAGCCGACGAGTAAAACCGTCTCTCTTCCCATTGCCGATGCTTCCTCCTATTCCCCAGGCCACTGGGCCTTCCCCTCACGCACAGGCCAGCGTAGGCCGTCCGCACCCCAGCCCCCGGCAGACCTCGCAGCATCCGGTCCCCACGCCTCCCCCGGAGTCAGAGCCACGTCTGCCAGCCTCCAGGGCAGCAGGCGGCTCCGGGAGGATGCTGGCTGCTTAGCCTTTGGGCTCGCTGCCCATCTATCTATTTATCGAGGAGCAAGTCTTGCAAAGGACAGACTGGGAGCAGGGTGATCATTGCTGGATTCCCTCGCAATCCCG
Organism: Myotis brandtii; assembly: GCF_000412655.1. Taxonomy (NCBI): domain Eukaryota; kingdom Metazoa; phylum Chordata; class Mammalia; order Chiroptera; family Vespertilionidae; genus Myotis; species Myotis brandtii. The sequence continues at coordinate 1,805,978 of NW_005353538.1, read as the reverse complement.
TCCTTCTTGGGCGAGGCTGCCACGCAGCAGGTGCTGTTCCGGCTCTGCTTCCTCCTCGCAGCGGCCGAGAGCCGCGTGGGCTCTGCCTGGGGCCCAGCCTGTCCTGGACGCTTGTCACTGGGGCGGTCGAGTCCAATCAGGTTAACTCGAACGGAACCGAGTGGCAGTGCAGCAGCCAGGGCAGAGTCCAGCTCCCCAGGCTGGGAGGGGCTTGAGTCAGTGTGTCCGGGAGACCAGGGCCGGCCTCCCAGCAGAGCAGGCGCAGACAGCAGCCGTGTCTCCGCAGGCCCTGCCTCTCGGGCTCCCTGGTCTCCCTGCGCTGCCTGGGTGAGTACCCCTCTGGGGGGTGGGGGGGCGGCCACCGCGGGCACGAAGGAGGGCCTGGTGCTCGTCCTAAACCTCTCCGACTCCGAGTCTCACTCTGGTCTGTCCCAGCCTCCTCTCTGGGCCTGTGCTCCTGCGAGCGGTGGGCATGGAGACCCCCTCCGTCCACATGCCTGTCTTTCCCACTCAATGCACTGAAGGCCCCCAGGCTTCGGTCACTCACCCTCCCTGAGGAGCCGGAGGTCTCGCTGCTGAGAGCCTGACCGTGGCCACGGCCACCTGACCTCCGAGAGGAAGCTCCTCCGGGGGACGAGTGGCCAGGAGGCAGCGCTTAGAGGGCAGGGACCGCGTCTGTCTGTCTGTCTGTCCATCACTCTCTGCTCAGCTCCCTGAGGCACAGCAGGCACTCGTGTACATGGGCTCAGATGATTTGGGAAAATGGGGAGGAGCTAGTGACGCACAGGCAGGGCCTGCCTGGAACAGACCAGGAGGACTGACAGCTCCCGGGAAACTACGTGGGACCGCGGGCGGCTGCGGGGGAGCTAAACCCTGCCCGGCAAACGGAGGGGCGCGGGGCTTTGCCAGGAGCTGGCGGCAGGCACACAGCACTGTTCACTGTTGCTGTTCTGAGGGCGATGGTGTTTGGAAGTCCTTGGCCAGCGGGCCCAGGAGGGCGGCCTGTCTGTGAGAGCCGCGTAGGGGGAGCCGCGTGGGGGGAGCCGCGTGAGGGGAGGAGCCGCGTGGGGGGAGCCACCTGAGGGGAGGAGCCGCGTGGGGGGGAGCCACGTGAAGGGAGGAGCCGCGTGGGGGGAGCCACCTGAGGGGAGGAGCCGCGTGGGGGGGAGCCACGTGAAGGGAGGAGCCGCGTGGGGGGAGCCACCTGAGGGGAGGAGCCGCGTGGGGGGGAGCCACGTGAAGGGAGGAGCCGCGTGGGGGGAGCCACCTGAGGGGAGGAGCCGCGTGGGGGGGAGCCACGTGAAGGGAGGAGCCGCGTGGGGGGAGCCACCTGAGGGGAGGAGCCGCGTGGGGGGGAGCCACGTGAAGGGAGGAGCCGCGTGGGGGGAGCCACCTGAGGGGAGGAGCCGCGTGGGGGGGAGCCACGTGAAGGGAGGAGCCGCGTGGGGGGAGCCACCTGAGGGGAGGAGCCGCGTGGGGGGGAGCCACGTGAAGGGAGGAGCCGCGTGGGGGGAGCCACCTGAGGGGAGGAGCCGCGTGGGGGGGAGCCACGTGAAGGGAGGAGCCGCGTGGGGGGAGCCACCTGAGGGGAGGAGCCGCGTGGGGGGGAGCCACGTGAAGGGAGGAGCCGCGTGGGGGGAGCCACCTGAGGGGAGGAGCCGCGTGGGGGGGAGCCACGTGAAGGGAGGAGCCGCGTGGGGGGAGCCGTGTGAAGGGAGCCGCGTGGGGGAGCCACGTGAGGGGAGGAGCCGCGTGGGGGGAGCCGTGTGAAGGGAGCCGCGTGGGGGAGCCGCATACAGTTCGAGGACTGAAGAGGCTGAGAACAGGGCAGTGGGATGGCAGGTTTCTTTTTATTTTTTCCTTTATTGAGTAAGACAGCGGTTCTCAACCTGTGGGTCGCGACCCCTTTGGGGGTCGAAGGACCCTTTCACAGGGGTCGCCTAAGACCATCGGAAAACACATACATAATTACATATTGTTTTTGTGCTTAATCACTATGCTTTAATTATGTTCAATTTGTAACAATGAAATTGGGGGTCACCACAACATGAGGAACTGTATTAAAGGGTCGCAGCATTAGGAAGGTTGAGAACCACTGGATTAAGATATTACAAATATGTCCTTATCCCCCCAATGTCCCCTCATCCCCCCAATCCTGCCCTCACCCTCACCCCCTGTTGTCCACATCCATCGCTTATGCTTATATGCATGCCTACGAGTCCTTTGGTTGACCTCTCCCCCTCACCCCACCCTCCCCTACCTTCCCTCGGAGTTTTGAGCATTATGCTAAGTGAAATAAGCCAGTCAGAGAAAGATAAATATCTCATGCTCTCACTCATTTGTGGATTATAATGAGCAACATAAACCGATGGACAAAAACAGATCCAGAGACAGAGAAGCATCGATCAGATGCTCAAACCTCAGAGGGACTGCAGGTTTCTGCGAGTCGCGTGCGAGGTTCCCTAGGCAAGCCAGGAGGTGGGAAGAGAGAGGGAGACTCGCTCAGAGAGCAGGGACTTGGAGGAGGTGAGCTTAGGGTGGGAAGAGCCCGTTTTTGAAACTTTCTTCCCACTTCCGGCTCCCAGATCAGCGGCGGGGGCACGGGGTCCCGCATCCCAGTTCAGTGTGAAGGTCATAAACTGCCCGCACAGGGGACACCGTGTGCACAGTAATGCCAAGCGCACCCAGCGCTGACAAAGGAGGCGAGGGGCTTGGGGAGCCCCGATCTGGGGCCCCCATAGTGCCCCAGGAGCCTAGGAGCGGGCCCGGCCCTCTCCACCGCGCTGGCCCGTCCCAGCCTCCCTGAGCCCGGTCCCTGCTCTCCCTCCCGAGCCCAGCCTGCGGGGACAGCCCGAATGCCCCGCGCGTGGTGGGCGGGCAGCAGGCCTCCGTGGAGTCCTGGCCGTGGCAGGTCAGCATCCAGTACCACCAGCAGCATGTCTGCGGCGGGAGCATCCTGGACCCGCACTGGGTGCTCACGGCGGCCCACTGCTTCAGGTAAGCCCAGCCCGCGGGCCTGCGGGAGCCAGAGCCTCGAGGGCCTGAGGCCCGGGCCCCTTCCTCTGCCCTTAAACACTGTCCTAGGGCAGCGGTTCTCAACCTGTGGGTCGCGACCCCTTTGGGGGTCGAATGACCCTTTCAGAGGGGTCGCCTAAGACCATCGGAAAACACATATATAATTACATATTGTTTTTGTGATTAATCACTATGCTTTAATTATGTTCAATTTGTAGCAATGAAAATTGGGGGTCACCACAACATGAGGAACTGTATTAAAGGGTCGCGGCATTAGGAAGGTTGAGAACCACTGTCCTAGGGTGTGGCCACCCCGTGAGATGCCGGACACAAGGTCCTTTGTTAAACGCGGTCTGAGCAGAGGGTGAGAAGCATCAGAAACCCATGTCCTCAGCCGCCCTGTCATGCACCCCATGCAGGCTCCTCCCACCTGCCCGGAGCGAGCACCCCTCCCTCTTCCCTGGTCTTCCAAGAAGGGGTCCTGGGGTCTGGAGCCCTGCGGCTCCCTCGCTGTGTTCAGAAACTTAACAACAAGCCAACAAGCATAGATTTCCTCCCAGGCCAGCCCGGGCCTGCCCACCCCTCTGGGGGAGGCCCACCCCCAGGCCTTTACTTCATTCATTCATTCATTCATTCTGCATCTGAGGAGTTCCTACAAGGTACCAAACCGCATACTGTATCCATGGACATTAGCTCCATTACTGCCTTAGAGGAATCACAGTCTAGGCCAGTGATTCTTTATATATATTACTGATTCAGAGAAGAAGGAAGAGAAAGAGAGAGAAACATCAATGATGAGACAGAATCATGGATCGGCTGCCTCCTGCACACCCCACACTGGGGATCGAGCCCGCAACCTGGGCATGTGCAGTCCGACGCTCTATCCACTGAGCAAACCAGCTAGGGTTAGGCCAATTTCTTAACCTTTTTTGAGAATCTGACAAAAGATGTAAACCTCTCCTGGGAAACCATCCCTAAGCTGTGTCTGGTGTCAGAGGAAGAAAGCCGCATACATAAGTAACTGCCCACATGCAGGTACCATGAGCGACTGTGACTAGAAGCAGGGGAAGGCCCCGCGCTCCGGCCTGGAGGCAGCCCTCCCCAGCCCTCCAGCTGGAAGTTTGCTTGGGCAGGTTTCCCTGGGAAAAGGATCACATCCCCTTTTAGACTTGGCCTGTGGTCGGAGATTCCTCAGACCGGCCGGCCCCTCTCCAGCAGCCCTGCCAGCACCATCCTTACCCCCTGAGGCAGGCACCTGGAGCTCCCACCCCCAGGGCCCTGGGGGCCGGGCCATTGGCAAAGCCCCCTTCTGCTTGGCTCTGCCCCAGGAAGCACCTCGATGTGCCCGGCTGGAAGGTGAGGGTCGGCTCAGACAGACTGGGCAGCTTCCCAGCCGTGTCTGTGGCCAAGATCTTCGTCACCGAGCACAACGCCACGTCCCCCAAAGAGAAGGACATCGCTCTGGTGAAGCTGCGGGACCCACTCACACTCTCAGGTGAGTGATGGCACCTGGGCAGAGCCCTTGGCTCAGGTCCATTCCCGCTCTGCCGCCCGCTCACTAAGTGGCCTTGAGCTCGTCACTTCTCTAAGGCCCCAGCTGCCCATCTGTTCCCAGCAAATCCGCCAGCCTAGCATCCTGGACGTCAGGAGGCTCAGGTCAGCCAGTGGACACCCCACCATCCCGCACCAGCGCTCCGGGTGCGGCACCCTAAGTGAGGGTCACAGGTCCCTCCCGTCGTGGAGGTCACAGTCCATCCTCCACCCCCAGCCGATGCCAAGCGCCTCCCACTATCCCTGCCAAGGGGTCCACGTGCCCATTGCTCTCCTGCAGGACAGGGACTCGCCGCTGGCAAGGCCGCCACAGCACCTGGCGCAGTTCTGTTGTACGACTCATGCCTATAGGACAGTATTTCATTTGTTTTCATATATTTTTATTGATTTCAGAGAGGAAGGAAGAAGGAGAGAGATAGAAACATCAATGATGAGAGAGAATCATGGATTGGCTGCCTCCTGCATGCCCCACACTGGGGATTGAGCCTGCAACCCAGGCATGTGCCCTGACCGGGAATCGAACCCTGACCTCCTGGTACATAGGTCAACACTCAACCACTGAGCCACACCGGCCGGGCTATAGGGCAGTATTTAAATCAGCATTTCCAACTGTTGGTTCCACAGGACATGGGTCCCTTAGGACAGTGGTCGGCAAACTCATTAGTCAACAGAGCCAAATGTCAACAGTACAACGATTGAAGTTTCTTTTGAGAGCCAAATTTTTTAAACTTAAACTACATAGGTAGGTACATTGTTATTAACTTAATTAGGGTACTCCTAAGGCTTAGGAAGAGCCACACTCAAGGGGCCAAAGAGCCGCATGTGGCTCGTGAGCCGCAGTTTGCCGACCACGGCCTTAGGAAAAAGAAGGGTTCCTTCTCAAATAAGTTTGGGAAACATTTTTATAACTTTAGCTCTTTTTGGAGCACTTTAGTATACTAAAGATGGAGACATTTTTAAATTTTTTTTAAAATAATTTGTTTTATTGTGTTTAACCCACATTTTCTAAATTTATTTATAGAACCCCTTTTCTCCTTCCCCTTCTGTTAACATCGTGTGGACTGTGTGTTGTGGAGGCTTAACGCCAGGGCCTCCTGCACACGGGGTCCCCCTTCCTCTCTGCTCCCCGCAGGCCTCGTCAGGCCCATCTGCCTGCCCTTTGCGGACGAGGAGCTCCCTCCGGCCACCCCGGTGTGGGTCATTGGATGGGGCTTTACAGAACAGGGGGCAGGTGAGTCCTGGGCGCAGGGCGGCAGGGCCGAGGGGGCAGTGTTCAGAGCGGGTGGGAAGGAGGGCCATCCATCAGGGTGCCCGGTGACCCGGAGCATTACCTGAGCTGGGGCCAAGGCAAGGACAAGGACAAGAAAGTGGGTGTGCCTCCGCCTCCAGGGAAGATGTCTGACCAGCTGCTGCAGGCGTCGGTCCAGGTCATCGACAGGGCGCGGTGCAACGCCGAGGACGCGTACCAGGGGGAGGTCACCACGGAGATGCTGTGCGCGGGCGTCCTGCAGGGCGGCGTGGACACCTGCCAGGTGAGCCTCCACGGAGCAGAGGGAATCTCAGGGGTAGGAACGTGGGCCCTAGAGAGACAAGGAAGCCAGGAGCCGAGCGCCCAAGGAAGTCTCGCACATGGAAGGGAGGAAGGGAGAGAAGCAGGGAGAGAGGTGACGGTCGGAGAACGACACAGGGATGGATGGACGGGTGGATGGAGACGAGCAGAAGGATGTTAAGTGGATCCGTATTTCACACCCTCCCACCCACCCCAGGTCCCATTGTCTATGGAGTAAGAGCCCCTGAGGGCAGGAATTCCGCCCGGTTTCTCTGTCCTCAGCTACTGCACTGCCCTCGAGAGCCCCCTCGTGCTGGTGGGCCCGGCGCTGTGTCCCTGCCTGGCCATGTCTCACTTCCCTCCCCCAGAGGCTCTTCTGAGATCCTCTCATTAAAACCCCTCACCCTGACCTGGCTGGTGTGGCCCAGTGGATAGAGCGTTGGTTTGTGGACCAAAGGGTCCCTGGTTCAAGTCCAGTCTAGAGCACGTACCTCGTTTGCAGGCTCCACCCTGGCCCAGCCCCTGGTCAGGGCTCATACAGGAGGCAACCAATCAATGTCTCTCTCACATCAATGTTTCTCTGTCTTTCCCTCTCTCTTCCACTCTCCCTAAAAATCAATGGAAAAATATCCTCGGGTGAGGATTAAAAAATAATAATAAATACATACATAAATACGTAAATAAATAAATAAAACCCCCGTCCGCACCGCTCAGTTCTCTCACTCGAGAGGTGCCTCTCAGCCACCTCTTAGCCAGGTAAGGGCTGGGCGTGGGGACAATGTCTTCCCTTGGGAGGTGCACGTGAGGGTGAGGGGTGTGCACAGCAGGTTGGCCACCAAGTTACTGTGTTTTGAAGGAAGAGACCTCAAGGGTTATAGCAACCGAAAAGGCAGACACCCAAGTAGGTGCACTTTTTATTCTCTGACATTTCTGTCTGTCTTGTGTGCTTACCCCTCTCTCCCTCCCTCTCCCTCTCTCTCTCTTTCTCTCTCCCTCCCTCTCCCTCTCTCTCTCTTTCTCAGAAAGCCCAGCCCCACTGGCAGGTAAATCCTAGCCACCCTTTCCCCTCTGTGGGCCCCCTCCCTCCCCCCCTCCCTCTCTCCCTCCTCTCCATTTGATTCTAAGCTACCCAAAGGCAGGGATCTTTGCTCTTTTCATGGGTTGAAGCCAATTGCCTAGAACAGTGGTCGGCAAACTGTGGCTCGCGAGCCACATGCGGCTCTTTGGCCCCTTTGAGTGTGGCTCTTCCACAAAATACCGACTTCTGTGCATGGACCACGAAGTTTCAATTGCACTGTACGTGTGCACCCACATGTGGTATTTTGTGGAAGAGCCACACTCAAGGGGCCAAAGAGCCATGTGTGGCTTGCGAGCCGCAGTTTGCCGACCACTGGCCGAGAACATGCTAACATGAACTCGCCACGCTGTGGGTTCAGCACCTTGAGAAATGCTATATGAAAGGAAGATGACCCGCTTCCTGCTGCAGGGCCCTTGGCGCCTCAGCCTCCGCCGCTGGGGTGAGGTGTGGGTCTCCACAGGAGGGGCCCGGGCACACCCACAACTCATTTGACCTCCAACTGAACCTTTTTGCCCCCAAAGAGAAGGACACTCTAGGCTCAGGGACAGTGCGAGCAGAGAGAGGCAGGGCACAGCCGGCACCGGGCGGGCGGGCGCAGGGGGCACAGGGACACCCACCCTCCACCCTGCCCGCCTGCCTACCCAGCAGCCCCTGCTCTGCCCTCTCCCAGGGAGACAGCGGGGGACCCCTGATGCATCACTCCAACCAGTGGCACGTCGTGGGCATCGTGAGCTGGGGCCACGGCTGTGGGGGCCCGAGCACCCCGGGAGTGTACACCAAGGTCGCGGCCTATCTCAACTGGATCCACAGTGTCCGCCAGGTGAGCCCTCCCCCCTCCTCTGCTCTCAGGCTTCACCCAGACGCTGAGGCAGCGTCCACACCCAGCGTTGTCCCCACCAGTGAGCAGCCTGGCTTCCCACGAGGCTGAGCGTCCTTAGCTCGGAGAGGCTGTGCAACGCACATGTTAGAGTGTGGGCTGCGCCCAGCTGCCTCACAGCTTCCCATGGGGGGGGCGGGCGCTTCTGAGGCCTCCCCACGGGGGAGCGGGAGGGGCGACGAGCTTCGGGAAAGGGAGTTAATTTTGCACACAGCACTGCTGTGTCCGCTTTCAAATCCGCTGACTCGCTCTCTATTGGTCTCTTATTCTAGTCTGAGCCCTGATGCCGCGGCCCCTCTGCAGGCCTGGGGACCCCGGACGCCAGGCACCGGGCAAGCACCCCTCGGCACGCCCCTCTGCCCACAGCCTCAGCTTGTCCCGGTGCAGCTAAGGGCCTCCATCCCTATAAGCGACCCTGTGGCCCACAGAGCTCAAGAGGAGGGCAGCAGCCTGCTCAGCAGCCCTGCTCGGCCAGCCCTGGTGCTCCCCGCACCCCCAGGAGAGACTCCGCCCCCAGGAGGTCTCAGAGGCATTGCCAAGCCCGAAGGAGCATCCCCACTCCGCAGACTCTCTGGGGAGAGCCCAGGTCACTGCGAGCTGGAGTGGAGGGAGGAGAGGGTCTAAGCGAGCCTCGCCCTCTCCAAGCATCCCACGTCTCCCAGGCAGAAACCAGCTGTGGTGGAACATGCAGTCCCGCTGGGGCGCAGCTACTGTGCCCACTGCTGCTGTCACTGCTCCCTACGTGGTTGCTTTTATTAAACAGGAATGTGACGTCTGACATATCTGACTGGGCTGCTTCATCAGAACTGAGTGGGACTATTGAGCCACATCTTTATTTTTTTATTTAATTTTATTTTCTTTATCTTTATTGTTGAAAGTATTACTTTCCCGCCCCAGGCCCTCACCTCCCTATTGTCTGTGTCCATGGGCCATGCATACATGCACACAAGGTCTTAGGTTGATTGTCTCCCACCACCCGCCCTGCCCCGCCTTCCCTCCGAGCTTCCGCACTCTGTTCCCTGCTTCCATGCCTCTGGGTCCACTCTGTTCATCAGTTCATTTTGTTCCTTAGATTCCACATGTGAGTGAAATCATGTGACATTTGTCTTTCTCTGACTGGCTCATTTCGCTTAGCGTGATACTCTCCAGGCCCCTCCATGCTGTCTCAAAGGGTAAGAGACCCTTCATTGTTACTGCTGCACAGTATTCCATGGCATAAATGTACCACAGCTGTTTATCCACTCGTCTGCTGATGGGCCCTTGGGCTGTTTCCAGGTCTTAGCTATTGTGAATTGTGCTGCTATGACACAGGGGTGCATACATGCTTTCTGAGTGGCGCTTCGGGTCTCTTAGGGTACATTCCTGCAAGTGGGATCACTGGGTCAAATGGCAGTTCCACACTGTTTTCCATAGTGGCTCACCAGCCTGCATTGCCACCAGCAGTGCGCTAGGCTGGACCACAGTCTTTACTCTTTGGCCTGCGGAGACAGTGGATCCTCAGAGTAGAGGACTGGGAGGAAGGAGACCAGCGGCGCTGGGTGGGAGCAGTAGTGAGCTGTGCACTAGGGGAGCCAGGCCAGCAAGGCTCCTTCCAGACAAGCCGCCAACCACTGCCCTCCCCGCTTCCTCCTGCCTGTGGTACCAGCCATGGGCCAGAGATAACCTATGACCCGGGAGGGCGATGGCCTAGACATTCAAGGGTGACATTAAATCATGGCTCCCCAGGTGGCTGGAAAGAGATTGCACCTCTGACTCCTAACCAATCTAGAGAGCCCGGGGTGTGGTTTTTATCATTCTTTTTTTAAGTCATTCATCACCTGCCAAGTATGAGGTGGTCCCCACACTGGGTTCTGGGAACATAAGTTCCTACATTCAGAGAAGGGAGCTCATGGGCTTCTCTGGCGACCATGTGGGAGTCCCAGTGTTTGGAGGACCCTCTGCGCTAGGTAACTCAGATCCTAGATGAAACATGCCAAGTCCTTAGGAAATGATAGAATCCTCAAAGGTAGATATATATGAATCCATCAGAATTGCGAGCTGAAACTAAGGTGGAGATCTGGGAGCAACAGCGAATTAAAATCTTGGGCTGCCCCAGGGATGAAGACCTATACGGAGGCCGAAGAGGCTGGCGAGGCCTGGAGAGGAGTCCAGAGAGGCTAGAGAAGAGCCGAGGCAGAGAGCTCAGCCGCTGCTGTGTGAAGCTGTGAGTCTGAGGCAGCGTGCGGCTGCTCAGATAACGGCTGTGGGTACAGCGACTGCTACTGCCTAATGGGAAAGGTGTGTTCGTTTATCAGCCGGAGTGCAGCTTCCCGTATGGGACTTTGCTGCGAAGGACTGTTTTGTCTGCTGGCTATATGGCCACTGGCTCCTACAATAAAGGCTTTCCTATATACACCCTCAACTTCTCATGGCTTCTCCGACTACCACCGGGTGTCCAAAGAAGGTCCAGCCCCTGGCAGAGGGGCGTGGCCCCCACAGTTAGTGCCATGGGCGGGGCGTGAGAAGGAACCTGCCCTGACAGTTGGGTAGTCAAGCAGAATTCAGAAGACTACATGGACTCAGAACAGCTGTGCTCTGGCTGCCAGCTGCTCGGACACATGTTTTTGGTAAGTTCTTTCTCTCTTTTTTAATCCTCACCCGAGGATATTTTTCCATTGATTCTTAGGGAGAGTGGAAGAAAGAGGGAAAGACAGAGAGAAACATCGATGTGAGAGAAACACACCGATTGGTTGCCACCTGCATGAGCCCCGACCAGCGCCTGGGCAGGGGAGGAGCCTGCAACCAAGGTACATGCCCTTGAGTGGAATCGAACCCAGGACCCTTTGGTTTGCAGGCTGATGCTCTATCCATTGAGCCAAACTGGCTAGGGCAGTTCTTTGAATTCTGCGAGGCTTTGGTTTGATCGTGGGTGAAATGGGCATTACGATGCCTGCCTTCTGAGAGTTTAATCAGACACAGTGTTGTAGGGAGGTAACTAGCAAGTCTGGGAATTGGGTGGCTGTTTGCCTTAGTCGTCATAGGACAGAGGCTGGGTCTGCCTGGCCTCCTCCCAGAGCCTCCACACTTGCTGCTGAGCCTCTTTTCAGTCAGGAGAGGGAAACCGTGAGAAGGACAGGCCCCTGCAGCTGAACGCCTGCCTGCCTGCCTGCACGCTGTTCCTGCCATCTTTAAAAAGGAGTTCCTGGAATCCTATTTCAACCAATAGGACTGAGGCTTTCCCTCAGCTCTGGCCAATCAGGGTGGCTCTATTCTGACCAATCAGGACAGTGCCTTTTGGACCAATCAAATTACAAGGACTTAGAATCCTCATTTGCATGAAGACAGACCAATCAGGGGCGGGGACTTCCGGCCATATAAATCAGCCCCTCTCTCCCCGGGAGCACCCTTTCCTTTTGGACTGGGCCTCCCTGGGTGAGCTGGAACACTGACACTGGCTCTCCAGAGCAGAGCTGCCTGGCTGGAGAGGGGCCTGGCCCAGGGCTGCCTGGCCTGAGTTGCCTTGCAACTGTGCTGCATCACCACGGGGTTGTTTTGCACTGAATAATGTTTCCTTTTTCAAATAATGTTTCCAAATTGGGGACTCCTGTTAGCATTGAAGGGTGCAGGGGGAGTACTTTGTACTTCCTGGGAGACATGCCAAAGGGATTGCCTCAGTAGCGGTGAGATGGGCCCGAGGTGACGCTGTCCCCTAACCCTGGCTGGGGGTTCCCCTGGCCTTGGGGACTTGCCTCACACACCAGCTGTCAGCACTCAGAATCCAGGGCCGACCGCAGGTCCCTGGCGCTGCACATTCTCCCTGCCTTCGCCTTCCCTGGTCCCTGCACTCCAGCCTGGAAATTCTCCCCAGGCCATTCGCTGGGCCAATAGGAGGGCTCGCCTCCTTTGTTCCTCCCTCTCAGGGTCATCGGCCTCCATCCCTTTTGTCCTGTGTCTGTAAAAGCACCATGTCATTTTCCCCGCCTGTTCATTGGTGGTGGAATAAGAGTAAATGATCCCCATTGGAGACCAGGCTCAGGCCGGGCGAGGGCAGCAGCAGGAAGCCCGGCGAGGAAGCTAGCGCCCCAATCCAGGGGAGAGCTGTGGGGGGACTGGCCAGGGTCGGGGTGCTGCTGGGTGATCCAGGAAGACCTGCGGGGACCTGACCTGGGTCGGGTGCTGCTGGTGATCCAGGAAGACCTGCGGGGGACCTGACCTGGGTCGGGTGCTGCTGGTGAGGGGTGGTTGAGTTCAGGCTGCACTGTGAACATGCCTCTGACGAGATTTGCTGATGAAAGGATTCAGGTGTCCAGCGGGACATGAGGAGCCATGGCAGACCCTGCCATTTGCGGCCTGAATGATGGGTGACCAGGGAGGACGGGCCGAGCAGCTTTGGGGTTGAAATGAGGTGAGATCACGAGGCTCATTTTTTTTGTTTTGTTTTGTTGTGTTTTTTTAAAATATACTTTTATTGATTTCAGAGAAGAAGGGAGAGGGAGAGAGAGAAACACCAGTGATGAGAGGGAATCATTGATTGGCTGCCTCCTGCACTCCCCCCACTGAGGATGGAGCCCACACCGGGGCATGTGCCCTGACCGGGAATCAAACCCTGTCCTCCTGGTTCATAGGTCTACGCTCAACCACTGAGCCACGCCGGCGGGGCACAGGCTCCTTTTGATCAGCTGACTTAACTGTGTCTGCAAGGAAGTCATTTCAACACCGCCCCCCCCCTTCCCCAGTCTGCCCCTCAGACAGCCGCCCTGAGCAGGAGGGAGGGAGGGAGCTCAGTGATGCACGCCCGGGCCTGCCTCCCTCCCATGGCCCTGCCTCCGCGGCCTTTGCCTTGGGCCCTGGGACGCTCGTGGACGCATTATGCCAGCCCCGAGGAGGCTCAAAGCACTTCACTCCCACTGCCTGGTGTCGTGTTGTCCTCGCCAGAGCAGCAGGAGTTGGAGTGACCATCCCCTTTGCCGCCCGGGAAGGGGGTGGCGCCCAGGCCTCGCACTGGCAAGCCACGGAGTGAGCACTTACAGCCAGAGTCTGGGTTCCGAGTCCAGGGTGGCTCTTCCCGCACCTGCCTCGGACAGGGAGGCGGCCTGCACCTGAGCTGCCAGCCCAGGGTGCTGCTCTGTGCCCTGATGAGCTGGGGCACGCCCTCCGCCCACTGCATGGAAGGGTCTACCACCCACCAGAGCAAGTGCGGGCACTGGCGGCCTAACTGGGAGGGCCCTAACCCTCCCGGCGAATTCACCCGCATTCGAGTCCCCCGGACCCCTTTCCCTGGGGCGGCAGCAGAGGTGGGAGCCCACCATCTAAAGCCAGTCACCCCGCCTGCCCTCCGGCCTCATCCTCGGGCTCCACCCAGAAGATTCCCGGGAGGATATGTGTGTTATGGGAGGAGGGAGGATGTGTGTTATGGGAGGAGGGAGGATGTGTGTGTTATGGGAGGAGGGAGGATGTGTTTTATACGGAGGAGGGAGCATGTGTGTTATGGGAGGAGGGAGGATGTGTGTTATACGGAGGAGGGAGGATGTGTGTTACGGGAGGAGGGAGGATGTGTGTGTTATGGGAGGAGGGAGGATGTGTTTTATACGGAGGAGGGAGCATGTGTGTTATGGGAGGAGGGAGGATGTGTGTTATACGGAGGAGGGAGGATGTGTGTTACGGGAGGAGGGAGGATGTGTGTGTTATGGGAGGAGGGAGGATGTGTTTTATACGGAGGAGGGAGCATGTGTGTTATGGGAGGAGGGAGGATGTGTGTTATACGGAGGAGGGAGGATGTGTGTTACGGGAGGAGGGAGGATGTGTGTGTTATGGGAGGAGGGAGGATGTGTTTTATACGGAGGAGGGAGCATGTGTGTTATGGGAGGAGGGAGGATGTGTGTTATACGGAGGAGGGAGGATGTGTGTTACGGGAGGAGGGAGGATGTGTGTGTTATGGGAGGAGGGAGGATGTGTTTTATACGGAGGAGGGAGCATGTGTGTTATGGGAGGAGGGAGGATGTGTGTTATACGGAGGAGGGAGGATGTGTGTTACGGGAGGAGGGAGGATGTGTGTGTTATGGGAGGAGGGAGGATGTGTTTTATACGGAGGAGGGAGCATGTGTGTTATGGGAGGAGGGAGGATGTGTGTTATACGGAGGAGGGAGGATGTGTGTTACGGGAGGAGGGAGGATGTGTGTGTTATGGGAGGAGGGAGGATGTGTTTTATACGGAGGAGGGAGCATGTGTGTTATGGGAGGAGGGAGGATGTGTGTTATACGGAGGAGGGAGGATGTGTGTTACGGGAGGAGGGAGGATGTGTGTGTTATGGGAGGAGGGAGGATGTGTTTTATACGGAGGAGGGAGCATGTGTGTTATGGGAGGAGGGAGGATGTGTGTTATACGGAGGAGGGAGGATGTGTGTTACGGGAGGAGGGAGGATGTGTGTGTTATGGGAGGAGGGAGGATGTGTTTTATACGGAGGAGGGAGCATGTGTGTTATGGGAGGAGGGAGGATGTGTGTTATACGGAGGAGGGAGGATGTGTGTTACGGGAGGAGGGAGGATGTGTGTGTTATGGGAGGAGGGAGGATGTGTTTTATACGGAGGAGGGAGCATGTGTGTTATGGGAGGAGGGAGGATGTGTGTTATACGGAGGAGGGAGGATGTGTGTTACGGGAGGAGGGAGGATGTGTGTGTTATGGGAGGAGGGAGGATGTGTTTTATACGGAGGAGGGAGCATGTGTGTTATGGGAGGAGGGAGGATGTGTGTTATACGGAGGAGGGAGGATGTGTGTTACGGGAGGAGGGAGGATGTGTGTGTTATGGGAGGAGGGAGGATGTGTTTTATACGGAGGAGGGAGCATGTGTGTTATGGGAGGAGGGAGGATGTGTGTTATACGGAGGAGGGAGGATGTGTGTTACGGGAGGAGGGAGGATGTGTGTGTTATGGGAGGAGGGAGGATGTGTTTTATACGGAGGAGGGAGCATGTGTGTTATGGGAGGAGGGAGGATGTGTGTTATGGGAGGAGGGAGGAGGAAGGATGGCATTTAGTGGCACCAGAATCATGGCGCCACCCCAGCCCAGGGAGGCGTGAAGGTGGTCAGTGTCACTCCCACCTCGCCAGCCCCTGTGGTGTGGATCCCATGATACACCCTCAAGCCAGGCATATACTCACCAGGCCAGGAACTTCGTTTTAATGCTCAGCACAGTGTTGTTGTTGTTTTTAATATGTTTTTATTGATTTCAGAGAGGAAGGGAGAGGAAGAGAGAGAGAGACATCAATGATGAGAGAGAATCATTGATCGGCTGCCTCTTACATGCCCCACACTGGGGATCGAGCCCATAATCTGGGCATGTGCCCTGACTGGGAATCGAACCATGACCTCCTGGTTCATAGGTCGATGCTCAACTACTGAGCCACGCTGTCCAAGTGGGTAACATTTTAGACACAACTCGACCTAGGCTGGTGACAAGCCAGCAGGTGACAAGACTGGAACCCAGTCCCCAATTAGCCAACAATGAGGACCACACACCACGTCTGTTCAACATAGCATTTATTTCTTCCAAGGCAAAGCGAAATAAAGCCCTGCAATGCAGTCAGGTTGTAAAGGCGAGACAGCCCGGCCACCCTGGGCTGGACCCCGACCCTGTGCTGAAGGTGCTCACAGCCGGCCTCCCGCGGCCGGTTCCGGGCCTCCAGCCTGCTGGGGAGTTGCTGTGGGAGTTGCTGTCGCCCCAGCCAGGGAAACCGTGCATGAGAGTCAGAAGCACACAGCCCCAGGCGGGGGTGGGAGGGGGAAAGAGGGGAGCGGCTCCGGCCGGGGAGGGAGGACAGTGGGGGCGCACGATTTCATTTCTCCCAGGGGTGCAGGTGTCCACCCCAGTGCTCCGATGGCAGCTGGGGTGCCGGTGAGGTGCAGACATTGAGTCACGGAGCACAGGGGTGTGGCTGGTCTCCGACCCCCCTCCTCCCTGCCCCCTGGTTTCCTATCCTTTCTCAGCCTCTGGGTGCCTCTGGGTGCCCCCCAGGTCACGCTGAACCAGACCAGAGCTCCCGCAATGCAGGCTGCCCACCTCAGGCACCCCAGCCTTTGCCCCCCTGCAGCACCCTCTCTCTCATGGCCACCACCCACAGTCATGAATTCCCACCTGCACCTGCCACCTTGGGAACATGGCTTCCGCCTCCACCCCCTCCAGCTCCTGTGGGCCAGCCGCCGGGGAACGGGGGAACGTCGGGGCTCCACCGGCATCCCAGGCCCCGCTAGCAGCCCGGGTCCATTCTGGCCGCCTTCTGCTCAGTTCCTGCCCGAGGAGCCCCAGGCCTGGGGTGCGGAGCCCGCGGTCAGGGCCAGGAAGGGGAGCTGGGAAAGACCTGTCTCTGCTCGCACTCACCTTACTGCCCCCCAGCCGCAGCGCCCTGGGCTCCCAGGACATAGTGCAGATGGCTCTGTGGGGCCCACAGGCCCTGACACCCCCTCCTCCCTGGGGTCGCTGGGAGGCACTCCCGGTGGGTCTGCGGGGAGACGGCTGTGGTTCACCTCAGGACAGGTCAGTGTTTCCCAGGGGTGTGGTCCCGGCGTCGGGCAGGACGTTCTTTGGTGTGGGGACTAATCTAACCTCCGCCCACTTACAGGTGCCAGCAGGTAACCCCGGGCACCGGGCCACCAGGAGTCCCCGACAGTCCCCCTGCCTCCGCTGGAAGCCACCCACCAAGTGTCCTTACAGGAGCCTCAAGCATCAGGGCCCAGGTTCCTGACAACAAACACTGCAATAGTCCCCAGGGGAGACCTGGGAAGGCAGGGGGCAGGGGGAGATGGGGAGACAAGGAGGGAGGGAGAGAGGGGGGAAAGGGGGAGGGGGAAAGGGGGAGGAGGATGTGTGTTATACGGAGGAGGGAGGATGTGTGTTATGAGAGGAGGGAGGATGTGTGTTATGAGAGGAGGGAGGATGTGTGTTATGAGAGGAGGGAGGATGTGTGTTATGAGAGGAGGGAGGATGTGTGTTATGAGAGGAGGGAGGATGTGTGTTATGAGAGGAGGGAGGATGTGTGTTATGAGAGGAGGGAGGATGTGTGTTATGAGAGGAGGGAGGATGTGTGTTATGAGAGGAGGGAGGATGTGTGTTATGAGAGGAGGGAGGATGTGTGTTATGGGACGAGGGAGGATGTGTGTGTTGGAGGGAGGAGGGAGGGTGTGTGTTGTAGGGAGGAGGGAGGATGTGTGTTATGAGAGGAGGGAGGATGTGTGTTATGGGACGAGGGAGGATGTGTGTGTTATCAGAGGAGGGAGGATGTGTGTTATGGGATGAGGGAGGGTGTGTGTTATGGGAGGAGGGAGGGTGTGTGTTATGGGAGGAGGGAGGGTGTGTGTTATGGGAGGAGGGAGGGTGTGTGTTATGGGAGGAGGGAGGGTGTGTGTTATGGGAGGAGGGAGGGTGTGTGTTATGGGAGGAGGGAGGGTGTGTGTTATGGGAGGAGGGAGGGTGTGTGTTATGGGAGGAGGGAGGGTGTGTGTTATGGGAGGAGGGAGGGTGTGTGTTATGGGAGGAGGGATGTGTGTTGGGGGGAGGAGGGAGGATGTATATTGTAGGGAGGAGGGAGGATGTGTGTTATGGGAGGAGGGAGCATGTGTGTTGTAGGGAGGGAGCATGTGTGTTGTAGGGAGGAGGGAGGATGTATATTGTAGGGAGGAGGGAGGGTGTGTGTTGTGGGGAAGGGACACAGAGAGAAGGACAGGACAAACTTGAATATCCCACTAATTATAATGCTGGCCTCCTAGGTCACTCTCCAAGCCCAAAGGACTTTTTAAACACAACTCGCCAAGCCTCACAATAG
The DNA here is from genome assembly GCF_000412655.1 of Myotis brandtii. Lineage (NCBI taxonomy): Eukaryota > Metazoa > Chordata > Mammalia > Chiroptera > Vespertilionidae > Myotis > Myotis brandtii. Next base: position 1,788,115 of record NW_005353538.1, on the reverse strand, counting down.
TCGTGTGAGGTAGGTAGGCGTTAGGCCGCCCATTGGAGAGATGGGGAAGCTGAGTCAGAGACGTGCTGGCCAGGTGTGAGTCAGCAGCAGAGGCAGCGAGGGGCGCCCCCTCCTGTCCAAGGCCTGGGCCTGGCCGGCAGCCTGTCCTCAGGGGGAGCCAGCCCTGCGGCCATGGGCGCTGGCGGGAGCGGCTGCAGGAAGGCAGCATAGTTCCCCCAGTGCCTGGTGGCTCTGCTCTGTCTGCTCCCAGTGCCAGGAACCCGGGGATGAGTTCGGGGAGCAGGACAGAAGGGACAGCAGCAGCTGGCGGGACCCTGAGCTCATGGGGGGGCGGGGCCAGGGACAGCCAGCAGTGCCGCTGCCCCCCTCCTGCCCTGTCTCCACCCTGAGGAAGCTGCTGCCGCCTCTGGAAGCAGAGCTGAGGCAGCCCCCACCCTCTGGAGGAGGGGCTCCTGCCTCCCCTCCCCCCAGGGCCCAGGAGCACGTCTCAGGGGTTCTGAGAGCCAGGCAGTGGGCGCAGATGTGACCTCTGAATGCCACCTCCTGCCACTGACTTCTGCCCCCCACCCGGGGACAGCACCTGGGGCCACTCCTGCACCTCCACATCCTAGCCAGGGACCCCCGGGAGCCCTGGGAGCCATCTCTGTGACTCAGCCATTGCCCACGGGGCCACAGTGACACGTCCCCGCCCCGGCCCCTGCCTGGGGGTGGGGGGGGGTCACGGGGAGCCTTCAGCAGTGCCACAGGAGACAGTGGCATGAGGGGGAGGGGGAGCTGGACCTGGAGCTAAGGCACAGTCTAGCCCCACACACGGGGTGCAGCCAGTTCTGGAAAAGCAGAGGAAAACCAGCACCTCCCTCCTCCCCCCCCCCTCTCTGGGACAGAGGGCGGGGCGGGCCAGCTGAGCAGGAAGCAGCCAGAACCCCGGAGGGTGGGCGCTCTCCCCGAAGGAAGGGGACCTGAGGCGGAGGCCCGGAGGCCGGAGGGGGGGGGGGGCTGCCCACAAACAACCCTGGGTCAGGGGAGCAGGTGTGAGGGCACCCACAGCAGGAGGGGGGCGGCGCCTAAGCAGGATGGGCCCCCTGTGCCCCGGGAAGGGCTGGCAGGGGTGGTGGACAGGGGTAAGGGGTCGGGAACCCATCAAAGCCTCTCCCTGCACCCTCCAGCCCCCACCCCACATCCTGCCAGGGCCCCTGAGGCCAATGGGCCCCAGAAGGGTTAGTGCTCCCAGGGCGCCTGGCTCCAGGAGAAGCCTGGGGCCACGTCCTCTGCCAGCGGGAAGAGGAGCGCCACCTGCCCAGGGGTGAGGCCGGGCCCCCGCCTGACCCTCCCACCGCACCCCACCCCCTTCTCCTGGGGGGCAGGCTGGACAGGACCCGGGCTCCCACAGGAAAACTAGAGTTTGAGCCAAGCAGCAGCGTCAGGCAGGTGGCCCACAGGCCTGCGATTCACCCTCACACAGGGCGCCCTGGGCTGTGGCCCCCAGGCTCACGCCTTGCTGGGCGCCTTCTCTTCGGCCTTGGAGCCCTGCAGCCCGTTCTCCGTGTTGTCATTCCCTGAGGAGCTCACAAGGCATTCCTTCC
>NW_005353538.1:1778018-1782036 GCF_000412655.1 Myotis brandtii | reverse complement strand
GCACTGTGAGGGGAGCGGGGGGGATGGAGCAGTAATGGGGGAGGGAGCAGTGACGGGGGTGGAGCAGTGATGGGGGACGGAGCAGTGATGGGAGGCTGTGGGCCCTATGCCCAGTCCTCTCACTGGCCTTTAAAGAGCTAAAGAAGCCAGAGGCCAAGCCCTCCCCCTGTCCCTGTGCCCGCCTGTGGTCTGTGGATGGACCAGCGCCCCTTCTCTGTGGCGGCAGGAAGAGCTGGCGAGCGCCTGCCCAGGGAAGGCCCTCACCAGTCGCCTCAACATGGCAGGAGGCAGCTGTCAGGCCCTGTCCGCAGGTGTCAGTGCTGAGGGAATCTAACCAGGTCCTCCCAGGCTGTGCCCACCTGGGGCGGGCGGTGTGCCGAGGGGACCCAGCAGCCCCTGCTCCCTGCCCCCAGCAGTGGAAGGAGCAGGAGGCTCTGGGCTGGGGGGTGGCAGGAGGCCCTGGGGGAGAAATAGGGGGGAAGACATCGCCCCTTCCCTATGGGCCTCCAGGGGGCAGCACCTGCCCCTGTGGGTTTCTTTGTCTCCCAGGGGATTTTCAGAATCTCCCAGGAACACTCCCATCTCCCTAGAAGGTCTCCCCCCGCAGCTTCTGCACATGGACTCTTACCTTTTCTCCGACTTGAAAAGGGAGGGACTCCTAAACCCTTGACTAGAGCCTTGGGTTAGGGCGACACAAGTAGAAAGAGGGAGGCTAACGGGGTGGGCAGAAGACAGTGGGGTGAGGAGCCCCAGGCTGCACTCCTGCCCTCGGGGAACTGAGCAGCCGCCACAGAAACCTCCTGGCGGCAGGAAGAGGGAGCGGTTAGTGCGGGAGCGGGGAGCCGGGAGCACCTGGCGGGGCTAGAAAGGCGGCATGGGACAGGCGGATGGAAGGAGGAGGGCGGATGGAAGGAGGAGGACAATGGAAGGAGGAAGGCAGATGGAAAGAGGAGGAAAATGGAGAAGGAGGGTGGATGGAAGGAGGAGGACCATAGAAGGAGGAGGATGGATGGAAGGAGGAGGGAGGATGGAAGGAGGAGGGTGATGGAAGGAGGAGGGTGATGGAAGGAGGAGGGCGATGGAAGGGGGAGGGCGATGGAAGGAGGAGGGCGATGGAAGGGGGAGGGCGGATGGAAGGAGGAGGGCGATGGAAGGGGAAGGACAGTGGCCCCAGAGGATGCTGGGGCACCCACGGGCGAGTGGGTGGAGGGACAGGCGGCGATGGAGCCACTTACTTCTTTTCCTGGGTCTTCTTGAGGATGAAGGTGACTAGCTTCTTGATCAGCAGGATGAGGACCAGGAGCCCAACGACGCCGCCCACCACCGACAGGATGATGAGTGTCAGCGTGTTGTCCACTTCCTCCACTGGCAGGGAGGGGGGAGGGGGACAGACAGGGGCGCGGGGTCACCCGGAGCCGAGCATGGTGGCCGTCCAAGGCGGACACAGCCTCCGACCCGTGTCTGGGATGTCCACCTGTGCTCCTACCCCCCCCCCAGGGCCAAGCTTTAGGGATGGAGCAGAGAAGCTGGGACATGGGGCCACGCAAAGGAGCCCCACGTCCTCTCCCCCCACCACACGCGTCCTCCCAAGGCTCAGGTTCTGAAGAATTCAGACTCAGGACCCCCGAGCGCCACGTGAGAAGCGTGGCCTCTCTCTGGGGCCTTTCCCTGAGCAGAGAAAGTTAAGATTCCCTGTGTCTCCCGTGGCGGGAGAACTAGGGAGTCCGCCGGCTTCCAACTGCAGGTCTCAGTGTCACTCCCAGGCTGGTGGCCCTGAGCAGGTCATGGAACCCCTCGCCTGTCTCTCCTCTGGAGAGTGACCTCCTGGCTCCATCACCTGCCCCACCCACAGCCTCTCCCATCTCTCCAGCTGCTCCAACCACAATCCTTGTGCGTCCTCAACCCCTCTGTTCCTCACGCCGTCTCCACGCCCCTGAGAACCCCGATGCCCTAACTCCAAGACAATTCCGGAAGCCGACCTCTGGCCACCACGGCCATCTGGACATCTGGCGAGGATGTTGGTCGCAGCCCCTGACCGGCCACCATCTGCTCTGGGCCCAGCAGCAGAGTGACCTCCAGCACTGAATGTCCTGCTCAGAGCCCGCAGAGAGAAGCCCGCTCCCCACCCTCACACAGCCCCCAGAGTCTGGCCTAATCTGACTCGTCCTCCCTCCCACCCAATGCTGGGACTCTCCTCCCAAAGACCTCCTCACAGCCTCCTCCCTCCTCCTTCTGATGCCCTCGCCAGCGAGGCCTCCCCGAGCGACCCTGCTAGCACCACCTGCTTCCCTGCTCATGGTCCTTTCTCCCCATAACACTGGCCCTGTTCTCTGATACAATAGAACGTTCCTCTCTATTCTGTTTTCTAGATGTCTCTTCCAATAGAAGGTACTCTCCATATGGGCAAGAATTTGTCTGCCTCGCCCTGGCCAGTGTGGCTCAGTGGATAGAGCGTCGGACTGTGGACTGAAGGGTCCCAGGTTCAGTTCCTGGTCAGGGCACATGCCCGGGTTGCAGGCTCGATCCCAGTAGGGGGTGTGCAGGAGGCAGCCAGTCAATAATTCTCTCTCATCATTGATGTTTCTATCTCCCTCTCCCTCTCCCTTCCTCTCTGAAATCAATAAAAATATATTTTAAAAATAATAATAAACAAATAAGTATCAAAATAAGAAAATAACGTGTCCATCCTGTGCCTGCTACCGCCTCGCCCAGAGCAATGCCTGCCACAGGCAGGGGCTCAATGAGCATGGGCTGCAAGTGGGTGAATGAGTCTGTCACGTGACGGGACCATGGGCTTGAAGAAGCATGGGAGGCAGAGGAGCCACATGAGGGCGCCTCGCTCGGCGCCTGGCACTCAGCCGTGCCCGCAGACTGGGTGCCTTTCCCCTCTCCCTAGGGACAGGCTGAGCACCCAGAGGGTGGCCTCCAGAGAGCAAGAGGGGGGACAGACCTGCCTCCGAGGACTGACTCCAGGCTCAGACCACACGTGGCCCAGGTTCCCACTTCATCGGAACGCGGCAAGGGCACCCCGTCCCCCCCGCCCCGCACCCCGTCCGGCGTACGCTTATCGACCACTTGGAGGAAGATGGTGGCCTGGTGCTGCAGGTCCTTCTCCTTGGGGTTCCGCACGTGGCAGGTGTAGCGGCCCGTGTCGCCGAAGTCCAGGTCCCGCAGCAGGATGGACAGGTTGTTCATCTTCTCCTTGGTGGAGCCCTCCAGCGTGATGCGGTCGTCGTTTCTCAGGTGCAGCCTGGGGTCCGACTTCTCGTTCTTCACGGTCCCGCTTAGGAGCTGCGAGGCGGTGGGAAGAGACGGTGACGAGAAGCATCCTGTCCGGACATCACTCCAGCCTCCGAGTCCCGCCCGGCTCGCGCAGGAGCAGCCTGCGGCCAGAATGCTCCCTTCCGCCGGTCTCCCTCCCGCCAGTACCCGCAGCTCTGCCGGGCGAGCCTGATGTGGCTGCTTCGGCCGAAAGCCGTGCGTCTCCCTGGGATGCAGCACAACGCCTGCAAACGCCGCCCTCGCTCCCCTCGGCCGCCCCCCAGTTTGCGGGCACCGCCCTCTGTCCCTCGGAACGGTGGCCCTCAACCCCACAGTCCGCGCTCAGCATGTCATTATGTGGAGGCGGCCATCCGTGGCTTCCCTGGTGGTCTTTCTGGTCCCCTGCGAGATCGCAGGAGAGGCCTCAGTAACCCCCCCCTCCCCCGCAGCCCTGGGGGTGCTCCTATAGGTCTCCCTGTCTTCTCGGCTCCCTCCCCCTGCTCTCCAAGTCCCTTCTCCTGTTTGGACTCTCCTCATTCCCTCTCCCCACGCCTTCCTCGCTCCTGCTTTAGAAATTAAACTATTCCTTTTTGCACAAGCAGTTCCGGCGTCAGGTACTCCTTCCGACCACACAGAAGGCTCCAACAAGAATCCCAGCAGCCCCCAATCCCAGCCCCCTGGCGGCATGATCCCAGCATCCCTCCCCGTGGGGGGCTCTTTCTGGGTCGGCTCTACAAAGAGCACCAGGAGAAGCAAA
>NW_005353538.1:1772559-1777896 GCF_000412655.1 Myotis brandtii | reverse complement strand
ACGACCCTGTAGGCGTCGCTGCTGTTGTAGGACCAGGAGAAGGCCAGGTTGTGGAAGCCGAAGCAGCTGGAGAAGGTGCAGGGCAGCAGGACCTCCGTGCCGTTGACGGCGTAGATGGTGGCGGCCTTCCCCACCGACACCTCCAGCGCCAGGGACGCGGGCAGCAGGAAGAGACCTGTGCGGGCACCACTCCCTTAACCAAAGCCCTCGGGCTGGGCCTGTGTGGCTCAGTGGATAAGCACTGACCTATGAACCAGGAGGTCAGGGTTCGATCCCCAGTGTGGGGCGTGCAGGAGGCAGCCGATCAATGATTTTCTCTCATCACTAGTGTTTCTCTCTCTCTCCCTCTCCCTTTCTCTCTGCAATCAATAAACTATATATAAAAATAAACAAATCGAAGCAGACCTCCAGGCTGGAGCTCAGGAAGGGCCGGGAAGGGGGTGGCTCGGCCAGGCAGGGTGCAGTCACCCTCGGCGGGAACTGCAGGAAGATGGTTCTCTTGACTTCCATGGACACTGCCTGGGCCACCAGCCTTCCTTCTCCGTTCGACCCCCTTGCCTGGGCGGGATTGAAGGCGGGACCACTTAAGCCCTGGTGGCATTCCGAGTGACCACTAGGGGTCACCCCACCCAAGAAAATGAGGCCACTGCCCGGTGCTGAGCCTGAACCTGCCATGGCCTGGGCACAGTCCCTGAAAATGCACCCCCTGCCCCTGCCCGTCCCACGTGCCACAGCCATTTCCCCCAGAACAGCTGCCTCTGTTTGCGTCCCTGCGGCAAAGAAGGGAAAATGCAGTCCAGTCCTGGACCCTGTTCCACCGGAGCCCGGAGCCCCCCAGGGCCAGGATGGAGCGCGGTGGGCGTGGGAACGGTGGTCCGGGCCGGGCAGCAGCTGGCAGAGCGACCACAGCAGCGAGCAGCTCAGGGAGAGTCAGGGCAGAGCGCTGGGCGGGCAGAATCCTGATGATCAGACCATCGGGATCACGCAAGAGGGATGGTGCGAAGCCCTCTCCTGGGTAGCCCGTCCCGCCCCCAACCCCACAGCCCCACTCTGTCCCCTCCATCCCCCACCTCCACACCCACTTACCAGCGAATCCATACCACCCCGGCCTCGGGGACCAGAGGACGGGCCCTCCTGCTACCCTGCAGAGTCCTTGAGAAAACCCCCCTGTGCATCGAGGTGGGGGGGGGGTTGGCATTGGATGCCACCCATCCTTGCCCCCAGATCAGATGGTCCTTGGAGTCAGGAGGGTGCGGACTCAGAGGGGGCCTCCACAGCCTCCCAGTGACCCCTGAGAGCACCTCTCTGACCTGGGCCCGATCCTCGCTCGGTGCGCATGCACGTGAGCACGCGCGTCATTCTCACCTCCTCCCTGAGCTGGGGTCACAACCACATGTCACAGGGGGAAGCGAGGCTCAGAGGAGCCACGGCCTCACCCAGAGCCTCGCGACCTCCAGGGGTCAGACTCGGGTCATGGGCAGCTGAGCGCAGCCGCCTGTCCCGTCTCCCCGGCTCGCCCTCCCAGACGCTGCTCCCCTCAACCACTCGGACCTCCAGCCTGGCGTCCCCACGAATGTCAAAGCTAAAGGACCAGGACAGACCCGCTAACCCCACCGCTTCACTGTAGAGACGGAACCACCACGGCCCCAGACGGAGGAGACTTGGCTGAGCCGACCCGGTTCCGTGGCTGGGCCGATGGAGACCCTCTCAGCCCAGGCCGGCTCCCGGCCCTGCCGGCGCACCCCGACCATGCTTGTCCCCCAGCCGCCGGGGTGGGCCTGCGTTTTAAAGGCCGCTGGCCTTGCTTTGTCCCGCGGTTTGAGGGAAGCCCCCGGAGGTGGTTTGGAGAGAGGGTTTGGACGTGAAACGACCACCTGCTGGGCTCTATGTCCCCCTTTCGCCCGGATTGTGAACGTGAGCTGCAGCCGCCGCCAGGTCTCCTGCCTGGGCCCACCGTCGGTCGTCACGAGCCAGAGCTAACCAGCCTGGTTGCTATTTCTCCTGGTAAACGCTGGTCCAGGACACACTGCCGGGGCCAGCAAGGGCCTCCGTTCTGTCCTGAACAGCTTTTTCTAACCATTGCAACGAGGCCCTCAGTCTCCGCTTCCCTTGGGCAGCCCACCCCTAAATGACTGCATAACCTCACCCTTACAGGTCCTGCAACCCCAAACTCTGGCCATAGAGCCCAGCAGTATTTAATGGTCATGGAAAAAGTACAATAGCCCTGGCCAGTTTGCTCAGTGGATAGAGCTCGGCCTGTGGACTGAAGGCTCCTGGGATCCATTCTGGTCCAGGGCGTGTACCTCGGTTGCAGGCACCTCCCCGGCCTGGGCCCTGGTCGGGGCTTGTGCAGGAGGCAACCAATCAATGTGTCTCTCACATCGATGTTTCTCTGTCTTTCCCTCTCTCTTCCACTCTCTCTAAAAATCAATGGGAAAATATCCTCAGGCAAGGATTAACCAAAAAAAAAATTTTTTTAAGTACAATAAAATGTAAAATCCTTGCCATGCATAAGTAAGTAAGTAAATGTGTGTCGCTGGCCTTCTCTTTCCCCCAGTCGGCTCAGGAGGGGCCTTTTCAATCCGACTCCCTCCCTCGCAGCGCACGCAGACCAGTTTCCTCCGAGGTGCCCACAGGCGGGAATGACACCTCCTGCGCCTGAGCAACAGGGACAGGAAGTGACCAGGGCGTCGCGCCGAGGACAGCTGGCAGCCCGGCGGCCGCTCCCGGCTCCCTCGGCTTCCCGGCATCATGGTTTCTGAAGCCAGAGGGCTCTCCCTCAAGCTCACAGACAGCACCGGAGGCCCGGGCTGCTACCAGCCTGACTCAGTGAGTCCTCGCTTTACGTCCCGGCTCTGAGACTCCAAGTGAAACGAGCGGAACAAACCCGTTTACACTGGTCAGCGGATGGACACAGGAGGCCGTTCCCACGCATCTCGCTAACGTCGTCTCCAGCCGCACTGAACTGGCATGACCCGAGGACCTGCTGTCGGATGCACTGAGCACTCACCATGTGCCGGCACGGCTCCCCCCCGTGTGATGAGCGCATCCTGTCATCGCTCATGGGGCGGGGAGATGACTCGCTTACGGTCCATCCCCACCCCCGACACCCTTACATTTTAGAAGCGCGGGCTCTGCCCACCAGGGTCCCAGTTAGTCTGAGAGGTGTGTTTTTTTGTGTGTGTTTTGCTTTTTTTTTTTTTGGTTAATCCTCACCCGAGGATATTTTCCCATTGATTTTAGGGAGAGTGGAAGAGAGAGGGAAAGGCAGAGAGAAACATCAATCTGAGAGAAACACATCGATTGGTTGCCTCCTGCACAAGCCCGACCAGGGCCAGGGCCAGGGAGGAGCCTGCAACCGAGGTACATGCCCTTGACCGGAATCGAACTGGGACCCTCTGGTCCGCAGGCCAACGCTCTATCCACTGAGCCACACCAGCCAGGGCCTGAGAGGTTATTGCAGTGACCCCTCGCCTGAGTCCCCGGAGGACAGTGACGGCGTGGCCCGGCGTCTGCGGGTCCTGGTTCTGGAGCCGAGACCGGGGCCTGGCGAGCTGCATTGCTCAGGTCCGGGGAATGCGGTGCCCAGGGGACTCTGAGAGCCATGCGCTGAGATGGTGTATGAGCCCCACTGTTCTTACAAAGCCGAAGCGCGGGGTCCTGTTCGCATGTGACAGGCGCTGAGAGCGAGGCTCCGCGAGCTTAAGCTGCGGGGCCCACAGGAAATGGGGAGCCTGCGCCTTCACCTCGGGACAGCGTCTCACTCACCCTCACACGGAACCCGGGTGGGCAGGGCTGTTTTTAGCCCCAAAGTACAAAATGAGGCACCGGCTCAGAGATGGCGCAAGGCTGCCGCCCGCCCCCGTGTGGGGTGAGCGGGGTGCAGGCGCAGGTCTGCTGCTCCCCCTCTCAGCCGGCACCTCTCCAGGAGCATGACACGGTCCGACTAGCGCTGCTGGTTTCTTTCATCCTCTGCCCCCACACCCCGCACCCACCCCGCACCCAGCACCCCACCCTGCACCCTGTATCCCATACTCTTTACCCCATCCTGTACCCAGCACCCCACCCCGCACCCAGTACTCCATCCCACACCCCACCCCCCACCCAGCACTCCACCCTGCTCCCCACCCTGTACCTTGTATCCCTCACCCTGCACCCACACCCCGCACCGCACCCCACACATCGCACTGCACCCCACACCCCACCTCTCACCCAGCACCCAGTACTCCATCCCACACCCCACCCCGCACCCAGCACTCCACCCTGCACCCCACCCTGTACCTTGTATCCCTCACCCAGCACCCCACACCCCACCCCGCACCCAGCACCCCAGAGGTATAGGAACAGGAGCCCAAAATGACGTTCCACCCTCCAGCTTAGGAGACGGCCTCTGGTCAGAGACCCCAGCCGGCTTCCCCCCTCCTCCGCCCCACAGACCAGGAGCAGAGTGTGGAACTGGCAGGGACGCTGTCCTGTCCGGGGAGGCCGCCTCCTGCGGGCTTCTCACAGGATCCCAGGCCTTGCTCCCAGGAGCAGCAGCACCGGCTCCCGAGCTCACTGACACCCCTGCCTGGGGACTGTGCTCCTGGGGACAAGGGGGAACCCACGTAGGGGCCAGACCCCCGCCCTGGCCCAGCCAGAACGGCACACCCGGGAGCACAGGAGAGTGGGCTGCCTCACATAGACGGAAGCAGAGAAAGAAGAGTCCAGAACGTGGAGAAAACTGTTGCCTTGAGGCCTGGCGCACGGCGGTGCACATCTCCACCCGGTTAGAGGGCGCCTGTGGGGATGGCCTAGCTCACACTGAACTCCCAGATGCCCAGAGTGAGGCACTGCCGCTCCCGCTGGGCTTGGAGGGGACACAGGACAGCCAGAGACGGGGTTCCCAAGTCCAGAGCCCGCCCATATTAAGGCGCCCGAGAGGTGGGCCAACCAGACTGGCCTTCATCTCCCCAGCACCCCCCCCCCAGCACCCCTCTCAGCCTGGGAAGTTCTGCCAGCGGGGTCCACCTGGGGGCCTGGGCACAGGGATGCCCAGCCTGGTCTGGGTCACCTGGGAGCCTGTGCTGGGGGAAGACGGGGTTCCCAAGTCCAGAGCCCGCCCATATTAAGGCGCCCGAGAGGTGGGCCAACCAGACTGGCCTTCATCTCCCCAGCACCCCCCCCCCAGCACCCCTCTCAGCCTGGGAAGTTCTGCCAGCGGGGTCCACCTGGGGGCCTGGGCACAGGGATGCCCAGCCTGGTCTGGGTCACCTGGGAGCCTGTGCTGGGGGAGGAGGGAGGGAGACCCGCCGCCCCCCCCCCCCACCCCCCACCCCCCCCCGCGCCGCGCGGGGG
>NW_005353538.1:1768317-1772482 GCF_000412655.1 Myotis brandtii | reverse complement strand
CCCCCCCCCCCCCCCCCCGCAGTGCTCAGCAGGGGTGGGGGAGATGACCCAGCCAGGAGAGGACGGGTCAGGTGCCAGGCAGGCCCCACGCTGCCCGCTGACCTTGAGGAAGTCCGAGCTGCCGCATCGGTGTGCACAGCCCCAGCTAGGGAGGGCTCTCCCTGCCTCCCCACCTGGGGCTAAAGCCAAACCAAGAGATCACAGGACACAGAAGGGTTCCGTGCTCCATCCCTCCACCTCGGCTCCTGCAGGGAGGAGGGTGGGGCTGGAAGGAGGGAGGGGCAGGCCTGGGTGGAACCAGGCACCCCCAGCTAATGACCCATGTGGCCAAGATGTCTCCAGGCATCACACACTGTTTTATACGCCCCCCTGCACCCCTCTTGGCGGCAGCTATTTCCATGCGTCTGGCTGTTTCCCTGCGTAAAGAGGTAAGACTTTCTTCGCTTGTCCCAGGCCTCACTCTAGGATTTTGCAGGGAGCAGGTGCGTTTGGGGTGGGGCCTGTTTCTGGACTGGGGGACTGATGAACACGCGTGGGATCCAGTCCTGAGCCGGGTTGTGTCTTTGCTCACTGAGCGGCCCTCGCCTTGGTCGGCCCTCAGAGGAGGACCCGTTGTTGGCCGTGCCCTGAGGTCTGTGGCCCCACCCCCTCTTCCTCCAGGGGCCGCACTTCTGTCTGAGGACTGACTCAGGACTCCCAAGTTTTCTTAAAGTGAAAAGTATCTGGTACATGCAAATGCGAGTCCCAAACATTCACCCGAGCAGGAATCTCACGGCCACCCTCAGCTCTCCAAGGCCAGCGCCCACCCAAGCCTCAGCCACTCCCACCCGGTGCGGAGGGGAGAAAGGGGCAGCGTGGCGTCCACGCTGAGTTCTGCTCCAAGGGCTGGCCCGGCATGGCGGGCGGAAGCTGGCTGGCTTTCACAGGGAAGCGGACACGCTCAGCCCCGGGGAGTCGGAGAAGCTTGAAGCCAGAGCCGGGAGGCAGGAATCAGGACAGACTCCTTCTGGGGTGCAGGCCCTGGGGGCTGTGGGAGGCAGAGCCGGGCCAGGCAAGGCCCCTGGGCCCCGGGACCGGGAAAGATTTCAGCTCTCTCTCCCTAGGCAACACGCCTGCTTCCTGCCCGCCCCCTGGAGCTTTGCGGTAGGAGCAGGCCCCTGAGACATCCCCGGTGCTCAACAAACCAGCTTTGCAAACAAGTCCAAGCAGTGTGCCTGCCCTCCCCTTGCAGGCCCCGGAGGTGTGTTGGCAGGACCAGCTCAGGGCTCACAGAGATCCCTCTACCCTCAGCCACAGGGCAAAGTGGGTGACTCTGTGCCCGGGCTCTGCCTGTCAGTCTGACCCCGCCAGAGGGGGCCAGCCCTAAGGGTGTGGGGTGCCCCACAGGCCTGCGTCTCCAGAAAAAGAACTAACCTGGTTCCACATTCAAGCCTGGGGCTCCCTCCTGCCCCTTCCTCTCCTCCCACCCTCCTTCCTTGCCCTCTCCTCTTCCCACTGCTGAGTGGGGTGAGCACCCTCTGGTCACCTGCTCTCTCATGGAACAAGCCCTAAGAAATACGCAGCAAGGGGAAGGGGCGTGCGATCCAGCACCTCCCCCTCACGGGTGATCATTAAACACAGCAATTAAGCAACTCAGGGAACAAGGAGGGGTGCGGGCCAGATGTTACCAGCTACGCGCCTAAGACGGGGCTGGCCCCACACAACCTCGATGGCCATTCGGCAGCCTCGGAAACGACCTCTCGGTCAGGAAAAGGGAGTGTGGCCAGACAATCCTAGTCACTGAGTCTCCGTCTGGGAGACAGCTTGATATGAGGAGAGGGGCTAGAGGGGGAGAGTCCTGCTCCATCCCCAGGCCCCATAGTCTGCACCCCCACCCCAGACCCTATCTCCCCACCCCCAGGCCCCAGAGCTCCTCATTCTTTTTTTGTTAATCCTCACCCGAGGATATTTTCCCATTGATTTTTGGAAAGAGTGGAAGAGAGAGGGAAAGAGAGAGAAACATCAAAGTGAGAGACCGGATGTGAGGGCGATCTGGCTGCGACATCTGTCACCCCATTGATCGCCAGGGTTGATTCGGCTGATCTGGCTGGCTAGGCGGGTGTCCCCCTCCTCCCTCACCGATCCATGTGCGTCCCTTCCGAAGCTGCGCGCTCGGTCGAAAGGAAGACCTCCCCCCCCCCCCCCCCAGGAGAGGACCAGTCTTCGGTCAAGGGTATACGAGTAGCTGCGCTCCCCTGCTAGAACCTCCAAACAAGCTCTCAAAGTGAGAGAGACACATTGATTGGTTGCCTCATGCACTCGCCCTGACCAGGGCCCAGGTCAGGGAGGAGCCTGCAATCGAGGTACATGCCCTTGACCAGAATCGAACCCACAACCCTTCGGTCTGCAGGCCGAAGCTCTATCCATTGAGCCACACCGGCCAGGGCCAGAGCTTCTCATTCCTTAACCCATCAGCACAGCCCTGCGGACCTTCCCCCTCGCAGGCTTTGACTAACTGGGAGGCAAGTGCCTATGACTGAGCGAGAGGCCTGCTTCCCTCCCCCTTGGCCACCCTCGGCCATGCGAGGTGGGAGGTCCCCTGCCCCCTGTGGGGCATGGTTTCCTCGTCCTTAGGGGAGCTCTGTGCACGGGTCCCGCTGTCCCCACATCTTCCCCCGGGGCTGAGAGCAAGGATGGCATCTGTGCCCCAAGCTCAGGGCGATGCTGGGGCCGAGCAGGTGGCGCCAGTTCTGGAGCCTGCTGGTCGCCCACCTACACATCACTCCGCTTTCTCCTGGACCCCGAGGGTGGCTCAGGGCTCCTGTGGGCCCTGCTGCCCTGACCTAGCGGCACCGTCCTCAGAGGAGGCAGGGCTGCCACCTGGAGAAGAGTGCTGTGCCCACAGTCTCTCTCACACACGAAGGCACATGCACACGCACATGCACGCACACCTGTGCACACACACAGACGCACATGCACGTGTGCACATGCACGCACACATGTGCACACGCACACACACACACTCAGTGTGCGCTGGGTTCCCACAGAGGCTGGTCTGTGAACACTGGAGCAGCCCGGGACCCAGCAGCAGGAGGTGTGGATAAGGGGCCAGTTTCCTGGCCGTGGGTTTGAATTCCCCAGGAATCCCTGACCTGCTGCCGTGGTCACGGTGGGAACCTGGGCTGATCAGAGAGGAGAGGAGGGGGAGCTGGTGTGGAGTGGCACTGTGCCACCCCCAGGGGAGCCCAAGAGACCTCAGCCTCACAGAGGTCCGTTTCGTCGGGTCCATGAACCCACCGTACAGCGGTGCCGAAGGTACCAGAGGACACGCCGGTGTTCACCCATCCGGCGTCGGGGTGTCACTAAATCAGTGGCTCCCGAGTAAACACTCTGCCCTCTCCACCACCCCACCGAGCCCCGGGACAGCGCAAGCACTTACATCTGCAGAAGCGGCGCTGCACTGCCCCCGAAGGCTTCCAGCTTCTGTTCTCAGCACAACTGCCTACAACATGTGCCCAAGCCAGCGGGGCAGCTGCCAGCTCTGACCAATATAAACAAGAAGAGGTGCGGGTGCCAGAGCCGGAGTCGGCTTACACTGAACCCATCTGGTTCATGAAATTACATTCTGGACTAATAAAGACCCTTCCCTCATCTCTCCTCGTCTGACACTCAGAACTCATGTGCACATCACAGATCTTAACTCTGCGCCTCTGTGTCCTCTGCATGGTCTCCTCCGCCGTCACAGTCCCCCCAGGAATGGAGAGCAGGACAGTTACACAGGCCTCCCTGTGGAACCGCCCTGTAAGAAGAGAGAAACCCCTTCCCAAAAGGGGGCTCCATGGATCCTCCAAGTCCCTGCAAGCCCTCCCGGCCAAGTGTGGAGCTGCAGGGAAGGGGGCGGGGGCACCGGAGGAGGCACAGGGCAGAGGAGCCAAATGGAAAAAGGGCCGGGAGTGGGGGGGAGGCCCCCCATCGGTGTAAGTCTGAGGCCTGAGGAACAAGCGTCCAAGTTGCACACAGCCCCAGGCAGGGGTAGAAACCACCATCCCAACCATCACACGTGCAAACCACCCGGCATTCCCACACCCGATCCCCCTCCTCGGAGCCGGAGCTGGGAGACCGCACTGCAGCCCCAAGATTCAGCTCCAAAGAAGACGCGGAAAACAGCAAAGAACTAACTCATGGC
>NW_005353538.1:1763083-1767414 GCF_000412655.1 Myotis brandtii | reverse complement strand
GCGGAGCTTCCATTGCGCACTGACTGTCCCCCGCCCTGCACCCCCATGTCTTCACAGAGTCCGCTGAAATGTGGGGCTCCTGGTCAGGGACTCCGGCCGACGTCCTGATCCCCGCCCGGTTCCACCACCACCCTCTCCCCCCTCCCCCTGCCCCGGGCACCCCTACCTCGTTTACCCTCTAAGGAGGCCTCCCTCAGGCTCCGCCCTCTCACCCCTCCAAGGCCTCCCCCTCCTTCAGAACCAGGAAGGTTCTGGCCTCTGCTTTGGACTCCGGGTTTGGGGGTGTGCCAGGTCAGAGGGCGGGGGTGAGACTGCCCACCAGCAGGCCTTTCTCCAGGGGGTGTGAGTTCAGAGGGAGGAGGCTCTGGGGGAGGTTTGTAGCTAATGTCTGAGAGCCTCCCGCACAACCACCTAAGCCTCCTCCCTCCAGGCAGAGCCTGGCTGCCTCCCACTCTCCCTTCTTCTCACGTCTGGAAACTGTTCAGACTTGGGGACCAGCTCCCACTTCACGGTCTGATCCCCGCTACAGCCCAGCGCCGGCGGCTCCACACCACCACCTTCTTACCTCCTCCCGGTGGCTTCAGGGAGGCCCCTGAGGCTGTATGGGAAATGCTGGGTGTGTATTTGTGTGTGTGTGCTTGGTTTTTGGTTTTTAATATTTTTATTGATTTCAGAGAGGAAGGGAGAGGGAGAGGGAGACAGAAACATCAGTGATGAGAGAGAATCATGGATCGGCTGCCTCCTGCACGCCCCACACTGGGGATCCAGCCAGCAACCCCAGGCATGTGCCCTGACCAGGAATCCAACTGTGATCTCCTGGTTCATAGGTGGATGCTCAACCACTGAGCCACACCGGCCGGCCTGAGTGTGTATTTATTTTTGAGACGCGCTGTCTCTGGTGTGGTTGCCCCCCATATAGTGGCTCTGGAGCCAGGCACTGGGGACTCAAATCCCAGCTCTGGCATTGAGCTGTGACCTTGAGCAAGTTATGCAACTTCTGCAGAAACCTCGTCTGTAAATGGTGAAAAGAAAGATATTTACCTCCTGGATTGTTAAGAGCAATGGCACCCTTAGAGCTGGGCGACAGGGGCCTCCACCCAGGGCCCCTGAGTTTAGGGGGCCATACTCTTTTCACTGGGAAGGGGTTCATGGGATGTGGGGGGGGTGGCCATGCACCTCCTTCTAGACCATGCAGCATCCTCTCAGGGCTGACCCGCAGGTGTGCACCCACAGGCGAGGGCAGCGTCTGCAGGCACTGGGGGCTGATGGGACGGCATGAGGGGCAGCGTTCCCAGGATGCCCCAGAGCCTTTCCCTCGGGCCTGGAGGAGCGTGGGCCATCATGGATTTTGGACCTGGTCTTAAAATTAAGGCCGAGAAACATAAGGGGGGGGGGGGATAATAGGTGAATGCTAACACTTTTTTTGTTGTTGTTAATCTCACCCGAGGATACTTTTCCATTGATTTTTACAGAGAGTGGAAGCAAGGGGGAGGGACAGAGAGATTATCGATTGGTTGCCTCCTGCACGCACCCCAACCAGGGCCAAGGATCGAGCCTGCAACCAAGGTACTGCCCTTGACCATAATCAAACCCAGGACCCTTTAGTCCACGGGCCAATGCTCTATCCACTGAGCAAACTGGCTAGGGCTAAATTTGAACACTTTGATATTTAATCTTTAACTTATATTTAGACATCTATGTCATTTCCTTTTGTACACTTGCCAGGTCACGCACACATCACAGTGGCCCTGGCTCTGGAGCCTGGCTGAGCTGTGACTGCGTGAAAGGTGCTGGCGGCTGCTGGGCACAGGGTGGGTCTACAGTCCATTGCAGCTCTTAGACTCTCAGCGTCTGTGGCCCCACAGGCTCAGCCTCTCCCTCCCCAGGTTGTGCACTCACCCTCTCCCTCCCGGGCAGCCTCGGACATGGGATCCGCAGGCCGGGCACCGCGCTGCCACTTTATTTTTACAGCAGGGTCATGTTTCTCAGAGCAGAAGGTGAGACAGACGCAGAGCCAAAGGGAAGGACAGTGACCCTGCCCCGGGGCGGCGGGGGGCGGGGGGGGGGGCTCCCTGATGCCTTTATTTTGTTTGTGTGTTTGTCTCCTTGTTCACCCTCACCAGGAGACATTTTTCCATTGTATTTCTCATAGCAACTGTTTGCCTCCTGCACGCGCCCCTGTCTGCCCTACAGCCCAGGTATGTGCCCTTGACTAGGAATCGAAAATGAGACCCTTCGGACAGCGGGCCGGCATCTAACCACTGAGCAGCTGGCCAGGCCTCCCTGGATACCTTTAGATCCTGGGACAGGAGAAGGTGCCCGTTCCGTCTGCCCCCACCGCCCCTGCTGCCTCACCGTTCACCAGTTCTCAGCACCACTTCTTGGGAAACCCACACGCCTCACAGATGAAGAAACAGGCCCAGCGTGGTCAGGACACAGGGTGGCGGCTCTTACAGCCTAGACCGCCCCTGCTGTCTGCTTCGCTCCCCAGCCTCCAGCTCCATCAGGGGCCACCACGGTGGGGGAGACGCTTGGGAAATGCATTAGCAGCTGGAGAATTTTTATTTATTTGTGTGTGTTTTTAAATCTTTACTGTTGAAAGCATTACACAGGTCCTCCTTTCCCCCCATTAGCCTCTTCCAGCCCTTCCCAACCCCTGCACCGCCCCCTCCACCCTCCCCAGCCCATTGTCTGTGTCCACGGGCGATCATCTATGCACACAGGTTCATTGGTTGATCTCTTCCCACCCTCCCCTGCCTTCCCTCTGAGGTTCAACAGTCTGTTCATGCGTCTATGGCTCTGGGTCTATTCTTGGTCATCAGTCTATTGGGTTCATTAGATTCCACATGTGAGTGAGATCATGGGATACTTGTCTTTCTCTGACTGGCTTATTTCACTCAGCATAATGCTCTCCAGGTCCCTCCATGCTGGTGCAAATGGTAAGAGATCCTTCTTTTTTACAGCTGCATAGTATTCCATGGTGTAGATGTACCACAATTTTCTATTCACTCATCTGCTGATGGGCACTTAGGCTGTTTCCAAGTCTTAGCTAGCAGTTAGAGAATTTTTACATTTATAGAACACTTTCCTCAAAATTTCTCAAAACACCTGTCCATTGGGCAAGCTTGGAGGATCCTTCTGAAGGTGCCAGGGGAGGGGGTGCCGGGGGGGTGCCAAGGGAGGGGGCAACAAGAGGTCGGCGTTCTTTCTCTCCTGCCTTTAGAAAACTCTCTTTGGGGAGCCCTCCCAGAGTCAGGGTGGGAAGAAACGTTGGGGCGCCTTGCCCCCTTTCCCTCCTTCTACTGAAGTCCCTTGTGGGTGGGAATGGTGTCTTGGACACAGCCCCCAGCTGCACCCGGACCAGCTTGATTCTTGGTGATGGGACAGTGCAGCCCAGGTCTCAGGGGAACTGGCTCAGAAATAGCCTGAGAGGCATGTTTTCAAGGAGGTGGAGGGGTCCATGCCCAGGAGCTGTGGGGCTCAGGCTGGAGGAGAGAGGGCCTAGATTCAAGGGGAAGGAGGTTTTCTTGGGGTCGGGGGTCATGTCCATTCTTCGCAGCAATTAGTCCAGCAGCCCTGTCCCAGACCAGGTGGCCCGGCTCCTGCCCACCAAGGAGCTGGGTTGGAACGAGGGGAGAGCGGGTGAGAGGGTGCGTGTGGTGGGCGGTGGGACCAGTAGGAATGGGGCCGAGCTCAGCGCCTGGCCCCGGGGGATGGGAAGGCACTCGCCCTGGGGACAGTCCCACCTTCTCCCGGGGAGGGGGAGGGTCCATGCCCTGGCAGTTCCCAGAAAGACAGCCAAGCCCCCAGCAGGGAGGAGGGGAGGAAGCACTGGGGAGGTTTCCAGAGCTATTTTGAGAGGAGTCCCTCCTGAGTACCTAGGGCCTGGCTGCTAGCCTCCTCCCCTCTGGCTCCCCTAGTGCCCTTGCCCTTGCCTGCCTCCCCCGCCTCCCCCACAAGCCCTCACGGCTCCCATCCCCCAGGGGCATTGCAGGTAACAGCTGAGTTGGCTCTTCCAGGCAGAGGACACGGGCTCTGCAGGGAGCCCCCTCCCCCACCCCAGCCTCAGCCTTGGGGATAGGTGGGAGCGCGCCCCTCTGCACCCTCCAGCTGGAAGCAGGTCCCCCACGCAGGCCGTGGGGCTGCAGGAAGTGAGGTCTCTGCGTGCACTCACTTAGTTCCATGCCCCCCCATACCCCCCTCCGGTCCTTCCGCCTGCAGGTGGATACTGTGCGTGCCGCCTGGACTAATCTGGGGTCTCCTTCTAGTGCCCGAGGTCTATTCCCTGCCCATCCCTACTCACCACTGTTTCCCTCCAGCTCGGAGCACTC
>NW_005353538.1:1761315-1762744 GCF_000412655.1 Myotis brandtii | reverse complement strand
AGCCTGCACCAACCCGCCCGGCAGGGACTGGCCCTGGCCACCCTGCCCACTGCTCCGGCCGCCCTCCCAGCTGCTAGTGGGCTCAAAGAGAAGTTCCTCCTCCTCAGCCCTCCCCACCTCTCCCCGCCTTCTGAGGGCGCTGAGCATAGGCAGGAGTGCAGGTCCCTCCTCCACCCCTCTCTCCTCTTCTGTTTTCTGTCCAACATCCTTTCAGGCCAGGGGGTGGGGAGCCCTGGGCAGATGAGCTCACTGGGCGGCTGCGGGCAGAGGGAGGAGGGAGCAGGAGTGTCCTGGCCAGGGAGCTGCTCACCGAGAGGGGCGTGTGCCCACTCCCTGCAGCTGAGCCGGTGAGTCTGGTTCTTTGCTGTGGCCACTCGGGTGGGATGGGAAGTCCCAGGGCAGGGGCTTACCCCTCACCCGGAGCAGCCCTCGCCTCTCGGCCTCCTGCAGGGGGCTGAGGGCTGGAGGCCTTGGGGAGGCTGTGGTCAGGTGGCTGCCCACCCAACCGCCTGGTTAGCTGAACGGCCAGATGTCCTCCTGGAACCAAGGCCGGGTCCCAACCAGAGTGTCAGCGGGTGCACAGGGCCAGGCAGACTCCTGGGCGCTGGCCCCGTCCCTGTGAACCTGGTGCAGAGCTGTGTCTTGCAAAGTGAGGGGAGAGGGAGGGATGGAGTGGGAGAGGAGATGTGGGGGAGGAGATTGTGTCTTGCAAAGTGAGGGGAGAGGGAGGGGTGGAGTGGGAGAGGAGATGTGGTGGGGGGAGGAGATGGGAGGAGAGGGAGGGGTGGAGTGGGAGAGGAGATGTGGTGGGGGGAGGAGATGGGAAGAGAGGGAGGGGTGGAGTGGGAGAGGAGATGTGGTGGGGGGAGGAGACGGGGAGGGAGGGAGAGTCTGGGAGAGGGAAGCAGGGGCCAGGTAGAGCCTCCCTGGAGGGCAGGGTGCCTTGGAGAAGTTGGAGCATGGCCCTAGCCAGTGTGGCTCAGTGGAGAGAGCGTCAGGCTGCAGACCAAAAGGTCTCGGGTCTGATTCCAGTCAAGGGCATGTATCTTGGTTGCAGGCTCCTCCCCTGGCCTGGGCCCTGGTCAGGGCTCGTGCAGGGTGTGTTCCTCTCACATTGATGTTTCTCTCTGTCTCTCTCTCTCTTCCACTCTCTCTAAAAACCAATGGAAAAATATCCTCGGGTGAGGATTAACAAAAATAAATACATTTTTTTAAAAAGGAGTTGGAGGTGGCACGGCCTGCAGCCGAGGAGGAGGGGGGGGGGACAGGGAGACAGCCAGCCAGCAGCCCAGAGGCTTTGACAGGCCTCGGACGCTGAGCAGGAGCAGGGCCCCGAGGGCCGGGGTGGGACCTCAGGGGCCTCCTGAGAGGCTGAGCCTCTGCTTCCAAACACTGTCACCCTTGCTGTGTTGCCCACAGTCATTCTGAG
>NW_005353538.1:1750850-1761237 GCF_000412655.1 Myotis brandtii | reverse complement strand
AGTCCTCTGCTGCCGGCTAGCCGTGCCCCGGCGCGCACAGCACCTGGCGGCGTCCGCTGCGCACACACATACTCAGCAGCGCAGGACCCTGGGCGCCTGGTGGGTGAGGTGAGGAGAGAAGCACATCCGCTGACACACACAGAACACTCGCTCGGCCCCAGCACTCATTAACGACAGCTTTTCTTACTATTCGCCTCCTCTCTCTCATCCCACACCCTCCAGGCCCTTTCAGGCGGACACAAGCCCACCCCACAGCCCTGCCCACGGCATCAGCCTTGCTACGGGGCAGGGGTTGGGAGGGTGAAGGGAGGCCAAGCCTGTCCCCCTTTGCAGTCTTGCCTGAAGGCCTGGGACGCGAGGCCCTGGCTGGAGGGCCAAGGATGAAAGTTAGAGGGGGCCTGTTTTGGAAAGAAGTTCCCAGGGGGCCTAGCTTCTCATTTCTACCCTCTCCCCGCCGGTTTCTCACTGAATGGGGCTCGCCACTTCTCACCCCACTGGGTAAAGATGGAGACGGTGAAGGGGCCTGAGTGTAAGAGGCCGCCTGGGGAGGAGCAGGACTGGGTAGGAGGCAGGGGCAGGAGCTGGCCTCTGATGTGCCATAGTCACCTTTGGGCAAATGAGAGTGAATCCCCTGCTGTCGTTTTAACCCTGAGGCGGGAGCTGCAAGGGCCGCTCTCAGTAAGCGGAGAGGGTGTTTAAACGTCTGCCCTGGCCTGGGCGTCCTCTCGTCAGCACCCCACGCCATGCTTGCACGCCTTCCGGAACAGGCTCATCACTGCAGGGAAGCTTCCGTCCGATCAATATGTGTCTGCCGGCCAGCCCGACCGTCTCCCCTTGGCGCCACCGGGCGAGGCGAAGCCCTCTGCCCCCGGCTGCAGCCCCAGCCCCGCACTGACCCACAGCTCTGGTGCCCGCTTCCCCTCCGGGTGGGACACACCCTCCGGATCTGCCCACAGGAGCGACCCTCAGGCTGTGGAGGCAAACAGTCCCGTCCCTGGGCCACCGGGTCATGGGGAGCCTGGTGCAGTGGAGAAGCAGAGGCAGCTGTGGTTGGGATAAAGGTGACTTTGCCATTGTGACCAGGGAAGGCCTGTCCCCGGAGCCCCAAGTACCAAGATGAGTGTCCAGTGTCCACTGCCCGCTCTCCCCTGACACCTCCTGGGCTCTCAAGGTCATTGCTGCCAGAGAAAAGGAAAAGCTGCTTTTCCAAGCTCCCCACCCCCACGCCCACCTCATCTCTTCCCACCACGTCCTTCACCATCACGTCTTCCTCTCTTTTCTAGCCAAGTCCTCTGAGCTTGCAGGGGGTGGCTCCCGGCAAGGTTAATCTGTTTAGGACCAAATCCACATGCCAAGTCCAGATGTGGTTCTCAGCTGGCCTGCCTTGCCCACAGCCCTCTGGGCTTTTACCCCCTGGGCAGCCGAGCCTGTCCCGGAGGTGGCAGCGCCCTGACATCAGCAGCCGCAGGCGGCCAGGCCTGTCCGGAACCAGCGGCTTCGGGTGTGGTGAGCGGTCTGGGGGGCAAGGCCACAGGCGCCCTGAGAGGGTTCCTGCAGAACCTGCCAGCAGGGACCGTCTGTGCCCCCAACATGTCAACAGCGGAAGGCGGGGCCTAGGGGGGCTCCTGCCTCTGCATCCAGCTGCCCAGCTCACATCCCAGCAGGCGCTGCCCTGCCTCCTCTCACCTGAAGGTTGTTGTTTTTAAATATATTTTTATTATTTCAGAGAGGGAGGGAGAGAAAGAGAGAGCTAGAAACATCAATGATGAGAGAGAATCATGGATCGGCTGCCTCCTGCACGCCCCCCACTGGGGATGGAGCCCGCAACCCGGGCATGTGCCTTGGTGTGGCTCAGTGGAGAGAGCGTCAGGCTGCAGACCAAAAGGTCTCGGGTCTGATTCCAGTCAAGGGCATGTATCTTGGTTGCAGGCTCCTCCCCTGGCCTGGGCCCTGGTCAGGGCTCGTGCAGGGTGTGTTCCTCTCACATTGATGTTTCTCTCTGTCTCTCTCTCTCTTCCACTCTCTCTAAAAACCAATGGAAAAATATCCTCGGGTGAGGATTAACAAAAATAAATACATTTTTTTAAAAAGGAGTTGGAGGTGGCACGGCCTGCAGCCGAGGAGGAGGGGGGGGGGACAGGGAGACAGCCAGCCAGCAGCCCAGAGGCTTTGACAGGCCTCGGACGCTGAGCAGGAGCAGGGCCCCGAGGGCCGGGGTGGGACCTCAGGGGCCTCCTGAGAGGCTGAGCCTCTGCTTCCAAACACCGCCTGGTGGGTGAGGTGAGGAGAGAAGCACATCCGCTGACACACACAGAACACTCGCTCGGCCCCAGCACTCATTAACGACAGCTTTTCTTACTATTCGCCTCCTCTCTCTCATCCCACACCCTCCAGGCCCTTTCAGGCGGACACAAGCCCACCCCACAGCCCTGCCCACGGCATCAGCCTTGCTACGGGGCAGGGGTTGGGAGGGTGAAGGGAGGCCAAGCCTGTCCCCCTTTGCAGTCTTGCCTGAAGGCCTGGGACGCGAGGCCCTGGCTGGAGGGCCAAGGATGAAAGTTAGAGGGGGCCTGTTTTGGAAAGAAGTTCCCAGGGGGCCTAGCTTCTCATTTCTACCCTCTCCCCGCCGGTTTCTCACTGAATGGGGCTCGCCACTTCTCACCCCACTGGGTAAAGATGGAGACGGTGAAGGGGCCTGAGTGTAAGAGGCCGCCTGGGGAGGAGCAGGACTGGGTAGGAGGCAGGGGCAGGAGCTGGCCTCTGATGTGCCATAGTCACCTTTGGGCAAATGAGAGTGAATCCCCTGCTGTCGTTTTAACCCTGAGGCGGGAGCTGCAAGGGCCGCTCTCAGTAAGCGGAGAGGGTGTTTAAACGTCTGCCCTGGCCTGGGCGTCCTCTCGTCAGCACCCCACGCCATGCTTGCACGCCTTCCGGAACAGGCTCATCACTGCAGGGAAGCTTCCGTCCGATCAATATGTGTCTGCCGGCCAGCCCGACCGTCTCCCCTTGGCGCCACCGGGCGAGGCGAAGCCCTCTGCCCCCGGCTGCAGCCCCAGCCCCGCACTGACCCACAGCTCTGGTGCCCGCTTCCCCTCCGGGTGGGACACACCCTCCGGATCTGCCCACAGGAGCGACCCTCAGGCTGTGGAGGCAAACAGTCCCGTCCCTGGGCCACCGGGTCATGGGGAGCCTGGTGCAGTGGAGAAGCAGAGGCAGCTGTGGTTGGGATAAAGGTGACTTTGCCATTGTGACCAGGGAAGGCCTGTCCCCGGAGCCCCAAGTACCAAGATGAGTGTCCAGTGTCCACTGCCCGCTCTCCCCTGACACCTCCTGGGCTCTCAAGGTCATTGCTGCCAGAGAAAAGGAAAAGCTGCTTTTCCAAGCTCCCCACCCCCACGCCCACCTCATCTCTTCCCACCACGTCCTTCACCATCACGTCTTCCTCTCTTTTCTAGCCAAGTCCTCTGAGCTTGCAGGGGGTGGCTCCCGGCAAGGTTAATCTGTTTAGGACCAAATCCACATGCCAAGTCCAGATGTGGTTCTCAGCTGGCCTGCCTTGCCCACAGCCCTCTGGGCTTTTACCCCCTGGGCAGCCGAGCCTGTCCCGGAGGTGGCAGCGCCCTGACATCAGCAGCCGCAGGCGGCCAGGCCTGTCCGGAACCAGCGGCTTCGGGTGTGGTGAGCGGTCTGGGGGGCAAGGCCACAGGCGCCCTGAGAGGGTTCCTGCAGAACCTGCCAGCAGGGACCGTCTGTGCCCCCAACATGTCAACAGCGGAAGGCGGGGCCTAGGGGGGCTCCTGCCTCTGCATCCAGCTGCCCAGCTCACATCCCAGCAGGCGCTGCCCTGCCTCCTCTCACCTGAAGGTTGTTGTTTTTAAATATATTTTTATTATTTCAGAGAGGGAGGGAGAGAAAGAGAGAGCTAGAAACATCAATGATGAGAGAGAATCATGGATCGGCTGCCTCCTGCACGCCCCCCACTGGGGATGGAGCCCGCAACCCGGGCATGTGCCTTGACCTGGAATCGAGCCATGACCTCCTGGTTCATAGGTCAGTGCTCAACCACTGAGCCACGCTGGCTGGGCCACCTGAAGACTTTTAGTCACTCCCCCTCCCCCCCCAGATGGGAGGAAAACGATGCCCTAAAGAGGGACCCGGTTCAGACCAACCCTGTCAGACGTGGGAATGGGACCGGGAACTGGAGCTCGCAGACGGGGGTCTCCCCGCCTGTGGCCATCAGGTCAGCCTGGCGAAGGCCCCTGCCTGGGGCAGCAACGCATCTGTCCAGGCTCGTCAGTGGCCAGCTGTGTGAGCTTGGGAGGACCACTCTCTCTCTCTGCACCTCACCTTTAAAAGCAGCCCTTGCAGGCGGCGTGGGGGGCTCTTCTAGTTAAACTCAGGCCCTGCTGGGGGGGGCGGGGGGGAGCAGGTGCCAGGGCTGGTGTGAGCTGAGCGTGTGCTAGGCCCAGATGAGTGTGGGCTGTGGAAGAAGAGCTGCTCTGGAGCCTGATGGGAGAGCCTGTCTTTGTCCTTGACTCATCACGCGGCTGTGAGCAGGTCACTTCCTGTTCTAGCCCTGTGTTCCCTCCAGGAAGATCAGGAGGCGGGGCCAGGTGGTCCCTGGGGCTCCTCTGACTCTGAGGTTATGAAGATCTCCTTTCCCACCCTCGCCTCGGCCTGACGCCCTGAGAGCCCAGGGACCCTGAGAGCCCAGGAGTGCAGACTCCAGGTCCATGCAGCCGGCAGTGCTTGCGAGGCCCTGCTGAGCCTGCAGGGGGCGCCAGGGGGACGTGAAGGAGCAGTGGAATTGGGAGGCGCTTGTCCAGGCACCCCCACCTCAGCTGGGGGACACAGACAGCCGGTGACCAGTGGATGCTGAGCCTTAGAGTGGAGCTAGCCCTTCCCCCACCAGGCGGCTGGTTCTGCAGCCAGAACTCCTCCTCCAGGCCCCAAGCAGGCTGGACCCAAGAACATGGGTTTAGGGGCGATGCCTGAGCCGAAGCCAGCCCTCCCGGAAGCCAGCCCAGCGCCAAAGTGTCCTCCCAAGTGTCCTGGGGGCAAAGCCCCAGGATGAGAAAGATGCTGCCTCTACCCCAGAAGCACCGGCAGAAGCCCAGTGCTTCTGCGGCTCAGGCCTCGCCCCCGGCCTGTTTCCCTGTCTGCTCAGCAGAAAGCACCCTGTCTGACAGCCCATTTTTGGCGGCTCCACAGGGCAAACACCTTTTATTTATTTTTAATTTTTTAAAATATATATTTTATTGAGGGAGAGGGAGAGAGAAATAGAAACATCAATGATGAGAATCATTGATCAGCTGCCTTCTGCACGCCCCACACTGAGGATTGAGCCCGCAACCCGGGCATGTGCCCTGACTGGAATCAAACCGTGACCCCCTGGGTTCATAGGTCAACGCTCAACCGCTGAGCCACGGCGGCTGGGCCAGACGCCTTTTCACACCAAGGTAACCGTGGCTCCGTCAGAGACCGGCCGCCGCTGTTGAGCCTGCCACTTCCTTCCTGGCCTCTCTGTCGGCCGGAGCAGTAACCCTCGCAGCATCAGGACTCTCCATGTCAGGTCCTCCTGGAATGTTCTAGAATGCACCCGCCGCTAGCCACTGGCCAAGGCCTCTCAGAGGTGACAGTGAACAGGAGAAATGCAGGAACCGACCCCGTCAGCACTACCTTACCCTGCAGAGTTGCGACTTTTCTCATCTGGCAAGTGTGTGTGTGTGTGTGTGTGTGTGAAAGAGAAAGTGCAAAGAGCTATAAGAACAGGGACCAAGAGAGAGAAAGACTGAGTGTGTCTGCAATAGTGGCACCAGGGTTGACTCTGGCCCTGAGCTGGGGGCTGGCCCAGCAGCACATCAGCAGGGTAGGGCGGCGGCTTTTTTTACTTGCTTGTGGAGCTGCACGGGGCAGACTCTGACCAGCTGTCATCTATCTTCCCTGAGTCCAGAGCAAGCAAAAGAGGCTCTGCAAGCGGGGGCAGGAAGGGTGACCCCTCTGCTCAGAGAAAGAATAGACACATCAGTGCACCAGGCAGTCTTGGGGGGGCGTGAAAGATGGTCGTCGTCCCAGGAATAACCGAGAGCCCCCCGAGAAGTGGTGGCACAGGGGAGGCAAGGGGGCAGGAGCGAAGCCCCTGTCAGGTCAGCAGGAGGAGCCCCGAGCTGCGTCCCGGGTGGGATGGGGCAATGGCAGCAGCTGACCAGGAAAGCGGCCCAAGGGTCAGTGTCGGGATCCTGGCAAAGCCTCCACATACCCGGCTCCGCCCGCCCAGAAAAAAGCCACACTCACGGGAAGTTCAGGGAAGATGATCTGTTTATTGTCGCAATCGATCCACCCAAGAGGACGAGCTGCGGGACTCAGGCTGCTCCAAAAAGCAGACGCGCCGCCAGCCGGGCCACAGGGCACCGTGCGAGCTGCTCGCCACCACCTCACCCACCCACCGTGGGGCCCGTGGAACCTTGAAGTGCGCCAGTAGCTGAGTTTTCCCCTCCAAGTGCGCAAAGAGCAGGAAACGCATTCCATCACTTGCCTTTCGTGAATTAACTCAAAACACTGAGAAATGATTGTTTCCCTCCCCAGCGTTGCTTTTGGGGTGGACGTAGTGAGAGGTGTGATCTGTGTATTTGTCTATATAATATGCCTACACCTATAGAGACTGTAAAATGCATCAGCAGGCTTTAATAAAGAAGACGTCCGCGAGAGGCACAGCGGGGGACGCGGCTGTCTGTCCTTAGAACAGAAGCAGGAAGGAGAATTTCTTGATTCATCACCCGTTCCAACTGCCCCGGCCACTCCTATGACCAGGCTGTCCTGTGGACCTGGCCGGCATTTGCGATTGTCCACCTGCCTGCCCTGGCCTCGGAAGCACTGCGGTCCAGCCCTCCCTGGTGACCGATGGAGCGCGGGTGGGAGCAGTCCACACCTAGGGCAGCGGATACATCCAAAGCCAGTTCCAAGGCCCCGAGAGGCGTGTCAGTCCTGAATGATTGTGCTTTGTTCTTTAAGCTAAGTCCCGGTCGGCCGGCCCTTCTCTCCTTATGACGGCCCTTCATTAGGGAGAAGAGACAGATGGGGGTTCGGAGAGCAGGAAAGGGGGCAGTGGAGAAACCAGCGGACTAACCCCAGCAGCGCGCAGGGAGGGGACATGCAGCCACAGGGGGCCTGGGGCCCACAGAGCAGAGGAAGAAACCTCTCGCTGGCCTGAAGGACAGCAAGGGGGAGAGCAGGCGGCGGGAACCTCGGGTTCCCACCTCCACTCACAGGAGCTGGCTTGTCCCCAACCTCAGTGCCCGGAGGCGGCTCTGGGAGACTCGTGGAGGGGGTCCTAAGGGGCTGGAGGATAAAGTGCCTATCAGGGTGGGCGCCTGGGGCAAAGGTGGTTCCGGCCCATCCCCCTCTGCTCGGCCCTGAGGCCATGGAGAAGACTGGCCCTCCCTGGGCCCCCAGACATCCTGGGCTACGTTATGGGGAGTTGGGATTCCTTAGAATAAACCCAGGGAACCTGACAATGGTTCTCGGAATGTGATGAGTCCTGGAAAAGGGGAAGTCCCGGCCCAGCACAGATCCTCACTCATCCAGGAGAGGGGCCTCGAGAGGTGGCCCAAAAGCGACGTCTGCGGACTGAAGAAGCATCCCGCCACCCCTGGTCCCAGCGGCACCAGGCGCCCACCCACCTCCCCCCTCTCGGCTGGTTGGCTTGAAAGATGGGCCATGCCGCCTGCCCCGGGCCTTCTGGGGGCTTAGCCCACCCCGTTGGCAGTGTGTTGATTGGCAGTTAGGTACTGAGCAGAAGAGTTAGAATTTCCCGGTGGGCTGGACCCACCCCACCCAGGACGCACCGGGCTGGTGGCCCACACCCCCTGTGCCCGGCCCCCAGCCCCCTTCCCTGGACTCTCTTCCTTCTTCCCTAACTCCAGCCCTGGCAGCAGCGGCTGCACAAATGGAATTAGATGCACAACAACAATTAATCTTGCCCCCCCACCCCCACCTGTGCTGGCCTGGCGGCTCCCAGCTCCGTATGGCTTTGTGTACAACACCAGCACCTACACAGGCCTGGCACACAGCAGATACTCAGTAAACGGATGTTAAATGGAAGTGAATTAAACTGAGCCTCCCAGATGCTCACTCCCCTGATTGGCCATCTGACGGGCAGAGGCAGAGAGTGGTCCCTGAGACTGTCACTGTCCTGTCCCCACCCCTCCCCCAGGCTCCTTCCCACCCTGAGCTCTGCCTCCCTGAGTCTGCACAGGACCTGGGCTCCCGGGACCCCAGGAGGAGGCCCACCTGGGGCAGGGGAGGGGCATGCCAGCGGCTCTGTCCTCATTCCCACACCCCACCCCTGCCACGGGCATCCCCCCACCCCTGCCGCGGGCATCCCCTCTCGGGGGGAGGAGCAGGGCACCCCCTCCCCTCCTCTCCCGCCAGGACAACAATGGCTGTTCATTCAAACTGGAGGTTGGCAGCCAGAGGAGGTGACAGGGCCCTCACTCCGTCCGCCTGAGCCTCAATTTCCCTGTGTGCAGTAGGAGTGATGTGGCTCGTTGGCCTCTGAGGGTCTCCCAAGGCCTCTCACCTCGTCTCCCTCTCCTGAGATTCCCCTCAATGTGAGTAACGTGGAGGGAGATTGGCTCCCACAGACGCCCCTTCTTCCCCAGGAGCCACTGAGGGAGGTGCAGCCCAGCTCTAGACCGGACGTGGCCGTGGTCACGGCTCACCTCACGCCTCCCTCAGGCCTTCCCTTCGCTCCAGTGGAGCCCGAGGAAACTGCTGGGGGCCTGGGATGGGCTGTGAGGCCGGTCCCTCACCCTGCGCCCTGGGCCCAGCTCACTGGCGCCCCCTCCCCATCCCTCCACTCATTGACATGTGCCTCCTGCTGGTGGGCACTCTGGTGGCAGGAAATGACCACCACCTGGAGCACACGCCCGCCCGTGACCGTGACTGACCGTGACCAGCTCCTGGCCCTTCCGTACTGTTCTCACCAAAACCCCCAGCATCACAGCCAACAGAAACCACCAGTTTCAGAGTTCATCCACGGAGGAGAGGGCGGAGCTGGGCTCCCGGACCGGCGTCTCCACTCGCCTCCATCTCGGCTTCCCTTCGATGCCCTTGCTCGTGCCCACTCCGGTCTCCAGGAGCCATCAGCACCCAGCCTGCAGGGCTGGCCGCAGGAGCACACAGCTCAGGGAAGCCCCGCCACCCACAGGTGCCTCTGAAGCTGCCCCCAGATGAGTCCCGTGAGAGCAGGCAGACCGCTGGACCCCTCCTCAACTCCCCCCCCCCGCCCCCTGGGGCGCTCACACGGCCTCCCCTCCTCTCAGGGGCAGCAGGACCCCTTCTCCCTCCTCCAGGGCCCTCACACCCCATACTCCACGGCGGGTTTCTCCCATGAGAGAGGTGGGTGACTGGTGCAGTGGGGGACAGAGTGAGGGGTTGGGGGGCGCAGGCCGGCCCTGGGACCTGGTCCAAGAGAAGCACACACCGAGGCGGGGGGCACACTGTACAGGAGAGCGGGGGCGGGGATGGGGTGCGGGGGCGCCGGCCGCCGCTACTTGGCACCGTCCTCAGCGTGGCCCTCGCCGTCCGTCTTGCCCTCCTCCTCTGTCTTCAGGTCATCGGTGCTCAGCTTCTGCTCCTTCTTCCTCCTCACACACTTCACCACCATCAGCACCAAGATGACCACGGCCAGGAAGCCTCCGACCGAGGCGCCCACGACCACGGCCACCGTGGAGTCCCGCTCGGGGGGCTCTGGGGGAGAACAGGAGACAGATGCTGAGGGCCAGGCTGCAAGGGAGCCGCCCTCTGTGCCCTGCTCCCAGGGTGCGGGCCGTCCCAACTCTCCTCTCCTCCGTGGGGAGAACTGGAGTCAGAGCCAAATCCGCCCAGGCCATTGGCCTCTGAGCCCCGCCCCGGATCCCAGGGCCCCTGACAGCCCAGGGCCGCAGGAGGAGGCGGGAGGGGAGGGCATGGACTTGGAGGTCAAGCAGACCCCAGTGGGAGCCCTGGCTGTATCTGTGGAGAGCTGATCTTAGATGATTCCTCTCCGCCTCTCTGCCTCCGCACTTATAAAACAGCAGCTCCTCCCTAAGGCCTCCTGAGGGTGAATGAGCGGCTGCAGCTAGAGTTCCGTCCTGGACCTGAGACACATCAAGTCCCAATCGGTGGAAGCTGCTAGAAGGATTCTGAAGATCCTGATCCTGATTGACAGCATCATAAGGACTCTCGGAATCACGCTCCCAGGTCCCTAAGGACTGGAGGGAAGAGAGCAGGTGCTGGGACCACCCTCAGCTGCGGCTCCCCAGGCGCCCGCTGCGGGACAGACTCCCAGGGGCCTCCCCTGGGCAGCAGGTGAGAGTAACGGCCAGGACCAGCCAGGGGCCTGCCG
>NW_005353538.1:1741042-1750828 GCF_000412655.1 Myotis brandtii | reverse complement strand
CTCACCCTCCATGAGGACCCGCAGCTGGATCCTGCCGTGGCCGCGGTGGCGGTCGGGCGGGTTCAGGATGTAGCAGCTGTAGAGGCCCTCGTCCTCCGGCTGCACGTTCCGCAGCGTCACGGACACGTCGTACTTGCTGGGGTTCCCCGAGAACTCCACGCGGTCCCGGAACCGCTCCAGCTTCAGGTTGATGATCTTCATGCGGAACTGGAGGAACTGGGGGTGGCGAGGGGCAGGCTGAGGGGGTGGCAAGCCCTGGCGAGCGGGTGCCTCCCCCAGCGTTCTTACTTGGAGACAGGCCCTTACCTCCAGACCTCCACCCCGCCCCGGCCCCGGCGGGACAGCACACCTTCCGCCCGAGCAGACGGCCCCAGGTCCAGTCCAGGCAGGGCAGGGGCTCCACACCCACCAGACTCACCATCTCCTCAGAGCAGTTGCCGCACTCCTGGTAGGTCCAGTTCAGGGAGAAGTGCTTGTGGTTCACAGTGTAGCAGGAGTTGAAGGTGCAGGCCAGGCGGGCGTCGGAGCCATTGAGCACGTTGAGGGTGGTGGGCACCGTGACTTCCATGCTGCGCCCTGGCGGCACTGTGGGCAGAGCACACGCTGGTGAGGCTCTGGCTGAGGGGGCGGGAGGTGTACCCCCGCTGCACCTGGTGGGAGTGGGGCCGGGAGGGGACATGCCTCCTGCACCTGGTGGGAGTGGGGCCGGGAGGGGACATGCCTCCTGCACCTGGTGGGAGTGGGGCCGGGAGGGGCACGCCCGCTGCACCTGGTGGGAGTGGGGCCGGGAGGGGCACGCCCGCTGCACCTGGTGGGAGTGGGGCCGGGAGGGGCACGCCCGCTGCACCTGGTGGGAGTGGGGCCGGGAGGGGCACGCCCGCTGCACCTGGTGGGAGTGGGGCCGGGAGGGGCACGCCCGCTGCACCTGGTGGGAGTGGGGCCGGGAGGGGCACGCCCGCTGCACCTGGTGGGAGTGGGGCCGGGAGGGGCACGCCCGCTGCACCTGGTGGGAGTGGGGCCGGGAGGGGCACGCCCGCTGCACCTGGTGGGAGTGGGGCCGGGAGGGGCACGCCCGCTGCACCTGGTGGGAGTGGGGCCGGGAGGGGCACGCCCGCTGCACCTGGTGGGAGTGGGGCCGGGAGGGGCACGCCCGCTGCACCTGGTGGGAGTGGGGCCGGGAGGGGCACGCCCGCTGCACCTGGTGGGAGTGGGGCCGGGAGGGGCACGCCCGCTGCACCTGGTGGGAGTGGGGCCGGGAGGGGCACGCCCGCTGCACCTGGTGGGAGTGGGGCCGGGAGGGGCACGCCCGCTGCACCTGGTGGGAGTGGGGCCGGGAGGGGCACGCCCGCTGCACCTGGTGGGAGTGGGGCCGGGAGGGGCACGCCCGCTGCACCTGGTGGGAGTGGGGCCGGGAGGGGCACGCCCGCTGCACCTGGTGGGAGTGGGGCCGGGAGGGGCACGCCCGCTGCACCTGGTGGGAGTGGGGCCGGGAGGGGCACGCCCGCTGCACCTGGTGGGAGTGGGGCCGGGAGGGGCACGCCCGCTGCACCTGGTGGGAGTGGGGCCGGGAGGGGCACGCCCGCTGCACCTGGTGGGAGTGGGGCCGGGAGGGGCACGCCCGCTGCACCTGGTGGGAGTGGGGCCGGGAGGGGCACGCCCGCTGCACCTGGTGGGAGTGGGGCCGGGAGGGGCACGCCCGCTGCACCTGGTGGGAGTGGGGCCGGGAGGGGCACGCCCGCTGCACCTGGTGGGAGTGGGGCCGGGAGGGGCACGCCCGCTGCACCTGGTGGGAGTGGGGCCGGGAGGGGCACGCCCGCTGCACCTGGTGGGAGTGGGGCCGGGAGGGGCACGCCCGCTGCACCTGGTGGGAGTGGGGCCGGGAGGGGCACGCCCGCTGCACCTGGTGGGAGTGGGGCCGGGAGGGGCACGCCCGCTGCACCTGGTGGGAGTGGGGCCGGGAGGGGCACGCCCGCTGCACCTGGTGGGAGTGGGGCCGGGAGGGGCACGCCCGCTGCACCTGGTGGGAGTGGGGCCGGGAGGGGCACGCCCGCTGCACCTGGTGGGAGTGGGGCCGGGAGGGGCACGCCCGCTGCACCTGGTGGGAGTGGGGCCGGGAGGGGCACGCCCGCTGCACCTGGTGGGAGTGGGGCCGGGAGGGGCACGCCCGCTGCACCTGGTGGGAGTGGGGCCGGGAGGGGCACGCCCGCTGCACCTGGTGGGAGTGGGGCCGGGAGGGGCACGCCCGCTGCACCTGGTGGGAGTGGGGCCGGGAGGGGCACGCCCGCTGCACCTGGTGGGAGTGGGGCCGGGAGGGGCACGCCCGCTGCACCTGGTGGGAGTGGGGCCGGGAGGGGCACGCCCGCTGCACCTGGTGGGAGTGGGGCCGGGAGGGGCACGCCCGCTGCACCTGGTGGGAGTGGGGCCGGGAGGGGCACGCCCGCTGCACCTGGTGGGAGTGGGGCCGGGAGGGGCACGCCCGCTGCACCTGGTGGGAGTGGGGCCGGGAGGGGCACGCCCGCTGCACCTGGTGGGAGTGGGGCCGGGAGGGGCACGCCCGCTGCACCTGGTGGGAGTGGGGCCGGGAGGGGCACGCCCGCTGCACCTGGTGGGAGTGGGGCCGGGAGGGGCACGCCCGCTGCACCTGGTGGGAGTGGGGCCGGGAGGGGCACGCCCGCTGCACCTGGTGGGAGTGGGGCCGGGAGGGGCACGCCCGCTGCACCTGGTGGGAGTGGGGCCGGGAGGGGCACGCCCGCTGCACCTGGTGGGAGTGGGGCCGGGAGGGGCACGCCCGCTGCACCTGGTGGGAGTGGGGCCGGGAGGGGCACGCCCGCTGCACCTGGTGGGAGTGGGGCCGGGAGGGGCACGCCCGCTGCACCTGGTGGGAGTGGGGCCGGGAGGGGCACGCCCGCTGCACCTGGTGGGAGTGGGGCCGGGAGGGGCACGCCCGCTGCACCTGGTGGGAGTGGGGCCGGGAGGGGCACGCCCGCTGCACCTGGTGGGAGTGGGGCCGGGAGGGGCACGCCCGCTGCACCTGGTGGGAGTGGGGCCGGGAGGGGCACGCCCGCTGCACCTGGTGGGAGTGGGGCCGGGAGGGGCACGCCCGCTGCACCTGGTGGGAGTGGGGCCGGGAGGGGCACGCCCGCTGCACCTGGTGGGAGTGGGGCCGGGAGGGGCACGCCCGCTGCACCTGGTGGGAGTGGGGCCGGGAGGGGCACGCCCGCTGCACCTGGTGGGAGTGGGGCCGGGAGGGGCACGCCCGCTGCACCTGGTGGGAGTGGGGCCGGGAGGGGCACGCCCGCTGCACCTGGTGGGAGTGGGGCCGGGAGGGGCACGCCCGCTGCACCTGGTGGGAGTGGGGCCGGGAGGGGCACGCCCGCTGCACCTGGTGGGAGTGGGGCCGGGAGGGGCACGCCCGCTGCACCTGGTGGGAGTGGGGCCGGGAGGGGCACGCCCGCTGCACCTGGTGGGAGTGGGGCCGGGAGGGGCACGCCCGCTGCACCTGGTGGGAGTGGGGCCGGGAGGGGCACGCCCGCTGCACCTGGTGGGAGTGGGGCCGGGAGGGGCACGCCCGCTGCACCTGGTGGGAGTGGGGCCGGGAGGGGCACGCCCGCTGCACCTGGTGGGAGTGGGGCCGGGAGGGGCACGCCCGCTGCACCTGGTGGGAGTGGGGCCGGGAGGGGCACGCCCGCTGCACCTGGTGGGAGTGGGGCCGGGAGGGGCACGCCCGCTGCACCTGGTGGGAGTGGGGCCGGGAGGGGCACGCCCGCTGCACCTGGTGGGAGTGGGGCCGGGAGGGGCACGCCCGCTGCACCTGGTGGGAGTGGGGCCGGGAGGGGCACGCCCGCTGCACCTGGTGGGAGTGGGGCCGGGAGGGGCACGCCCGCTGCACCTGGTGGGAGTGGGGCCGGGAGGGGCACGCCCGCTGCACCTGGTGGGAGTGGGGCCGGGAGGGGCACGCCCGCTGCACCTGGTGGGAGTGGGGCCGGGAGGGGCACGCCCGCTGCACCTGGTGGGAGTGGGGCCGGGAGGGGCACGCCCGCTGCACCTGGTGGGAGTGGGGCCGGGAGGGGCACGCCCGCTGCACCTGGTGGGAGTGGGGCCGGGAGGGGCACGCCCGCTGCACCTGGTGGGAGTGGGGCCGGGAGGGGGCAGGCCTCCTGCACCTGGTGGGAGTGAGGCTGGGAGGGGACATGCCCGCTGCACCTGGTGGGAGGGAGCAGAGCTATGCAGCGGCGTCCCTTATGGCTGAAGTGGTCAGGGGGTCAGGGGAGGGTGGGGAAGGCAAAAATCCAAAGGGGTAACCGATGTGGCCTGGGTGTAAAGTGGGGGCAGAACAAAGCTGGGGTAGAGAGACCAGATCCCCTGTCAAGCCAGGGACAGACAAGGGCCCATGCCTTTCCCAGGACAGGGCAGGCAGCCCTCCGCCCGCCGCCTGCTTCGGCCCTCGGCCCTCTGTGCTGCCTGCTCTGCTAGCTGCAGACCCTGGAGAAAAGTTTCCTTGTCTGCCTCAGTCTCCCCTCTTCTCCTCCACTCCCAGCCACCTCCGTGGAGCCGGAGCCCTTGGGCTGAAGCCAAGTGTCCTCAGCGAGTCAGACAACACCTCCTTACATTTTGCACCCCAGGCCCCTACTTGCCTCACCCTAATCCTGGCCGTTTTAAAAATATATATTTTTATTGATTTCAGAGAAGAAGGAAGGTGGAGAGAGAGAGAGAGAGAGACATCAATGATGAGAGAGCCTCCTGTTTGTTCCCTACCTGGGCATGTGCCCAGACCGGGAATCGAACCATGTCCTCCTGGTTCATAGGCCGACACTCAACCACCGAGCCATGCCAGTAAGATTCTTTGCCAATACTGTCAAAACCTCATCCCCAAAGCTTGATGTATCCCTGGAGGACAAACAGTGCCCTTCAGCATCAGTCACTCTCACTCCTTTTATGTTGGTAAACCACCTACTGTGCGCTGAGTCCAGCCTGGGGAGACTGTGGACGAGGCCGGCCCAGTGGCCGCTGCGTGGAGCTAGTCCTCTCGGGAGGAAAGGAAATGGGACTGTGCCTTTGGCTGTTGAGACAGGCGACAGGTGTAAGAAATGCAGCGAGGTAGGGGTTATGTCTGTGGTCGGGGAAGGCTGCCCGGAGGTGTGTGGGTGCCCCTGGCTGAAGGGAGGGAGGGAGCCGCTTGACATGCTGAAGGGATCAGTCCTGAGGCAGGAAGGTCCCAGGAGCTGGAGTGAGCTTCCTGTCTCTGAGGCACCAGGAGCAGAGTGACCAAGGGGCAGATGGGGAGACTGAGGCCCTAGGGTCAGGCAGGGACCGAGGCACAGGGTCCATGGGCCAGACAGGACTTAGGGTGGAATTCCTGGGGGTGAGGCAGGAAGCCACGGGACTGGGAGTGGGGCCCTGGGAGCAGGGGTCTCTGTAGGAGCTGCACTGACATGGAGACCTGACCAGATGTGAGTTCAAGCCCCGCCCTGCCTTCCTGCCCTCAGTCCGCTGCGCGGCCTGGGCAGGTCCCTCCCCTCCAAGCCTCATCCCCGCCCCTGAGGAACGCAGCTCCTGTTGTTGGGAAATTAAAGAAGATGAACTGTACAGAGCACAAAGCGCAGTCTGCCGGCAAAGGGAGCTCTCAGCCCGGCTTCCCTAGACGGGAAGGGCTTTCGGACAGTCCCCTGCAGAGGGCGCCTTGGGCACGACCCCTCGGGACTGTTTTCCAAGCTGCTCTGTTGTGCAAAGCTGTGCCTCCCCCCCCCCCAGCAGCCGCCCCCCCAGCAGCCGCTGCAGCCCTCGGCTCATCCCACCCTCAGCAAGAAAGAGGACCCAAGGCGGACCTAAGACCAGGCGGTGCTCTGAGCTGCTGGCCCAGGAGGTCAGAACGGAGCCCAGACGGAGGGGTCACGCAGACCACCTGCCAGGCAAGCACACTGACAGGCTGCCTAGGGAGCATGAGCTGGGGCGGCTGGGTGGACCCACCAAGAACAAAGCCCAGTCCCTCTCCCCACTTCATAGCCCGGAGGGAAACGCAGGCTTGCTCCAGGCAGGGAGGAGGGCGCCGACCACGCCCCCCACCCCTGCGGAGGGGGGAGCGCAGAGGAGCCTGGCAGCCTCGTCCTGAGCTCACCGCCTTCCCAAAAGCTCCATGCTTCGCTGGCACCGTCCCAGGCCCCCCACTCCCCACCCCCTTCACCCGTCAAAGGAGCCCCCAAGCGACACCAGGAAGCAGGTGCTGCCAGTCTGGCTGGCCCACCCCCGGCCCCCATCCTGCCCCAGCCCACAACATCAGCCCAGGAGAGCTGGAGCCCCCAGGCTGCACCTAGACGCCCAAAGAGCCGGGACCTTGCCATGTAGGAGGGCAGAGCTCGAGGTGAGGGGCTGTCAGGAGGGTCAGACAGAGAGGCGCAATGCGGGTCCCTCCCCCAAACCCTGACAGCGGGTCCTGCGGAAAGCACTGGCCAGAGAGGACAACCACCAAGTCCCAACTCAGAGGAGGCCAGAGGGACCTCAGGAATGGGGGGTCCAGCCTGTTGTCCTGCCAACGGGGAAAGGGAGGCCCTGCGAGAGACATGGAGGATGGGGTGAGCTGGGGTCAGAGCCACAGTTCCGACTCCTAGTCCAGGACCCGCCAGCGAGGCCTCACGGGGAGGGGCCACAGGCCCGAGATCAGGCCAGGCCAGGCCCTCGTGACACGCAGGAGCCGCCCCAGTGCGGTGGGAGCCGTAGGAGAACCCTGGGCTGATGAAGCCGGTGCGTCAGGGAGAGCGAGTCCCCAGCCAAGGCCACGTGAGGAGGCAGTGACCTGCCACTGTGTCCCAGGCCCTGCCCAACCCCTTTAATCCTCACAACACTGACGCCTCCGTCTTCCAGAGGAGAAAGCTAAGCACAGGGCAGGCCCATGAACAGCCGAGGTAGTAAGTGGCAAAGTTCGATTTGAACCCAGGCTGCAGGCCCCCCACCAAGGGCCGAGGGGCTGAGGCTGGTGGGGTGACTGTTTCTCCAGGGGTCCCAGGGACCTGACCTCCCACTGTCTACACAGCAGGCGCGCCCCTTGGGCGGGCTGCCAGAGCGGCGGGTCTATTCCAGGCCCTCCCCCAGGGCCACCCACAGTCTTGCTGGCGGTCTGTTTGAGACCAGGTCCGGGGCCTGCGTCTCCTGAGTTCCAAGCCTCAGAAAGGAAATGATGCTCACAGGGTGCAGTGAGCATGTAGCTCTGACCTTAGTTCCAACATCCCGGTGCTGGGCTCCCCACTTCCTCCAAGGCACATTGCCCCCACCCCTGCCCCTGTCCCCCACTGTCCTCACCGGCCCGTCCAGAGAGCACACAAAACACACAACTGTGCTCGTCTCCGGCCAAACGGCCACCCGCAGAGGCTAGGCGTTACTTCTCTCCATGCCTGTTCCCCACCCTCAGCCAACGATGAGCGAGGTTTCTTTTCTTTTTGGTTAAAAAGAGAGGCCCGGCTGCCTGCTCGTGGTTGAGCATCAACCTATGAGTCAGGAGGTTCCCGGTCAGGGCACAGGCCCGGGTTGTGGGCTCGATCAGCAGTGTGGGGCGTGCAGGGGGTAGCCAATCAATGGTTTTCTCTCATCATTGATGTTTCTATCTCTCCCTCTCCCGTTCTCTCAGAAATCAATAAACATCTATCTATCTATATAAAAACCTAAGTGACCTTTATGACCAGATGACGGGTCAACAGGTAGCTATGACACACACTGACCACCAGGGGGCAGACACTGAACACAGGAGCTACCCCCGGTGGTCAGTGCGCTCCCATAGCGGGTGTGCGGATCAGCCAGAAGCCAGGCTCACAGCTGGTGAGCACAGCTGTGGCGGCCTGAGACTCTCCCGCCTCCATGGCAGCGCTACGAGCAGCGGTGGCAGCAGCGGCAGGCACAGCGGGGCTGGACCAGGATGAGCTGGAGCAGCGTGGCGCCCGGTCCCAGCTCGGGCTCCTCCCTGGACGCCTGCCGCTTCACACACTGCCACATCCCTCGGGGGATGTCGGACTGCCGGTTTTGGCCCAATACCCAGGGATCAGGCCGAACATCCCCTGAGGGGTACCGGATTGTGAGAGGGCACAGGCCAGGCTGAGGG
The DNA here is from genome assembly GCF_000412655.1 of Myotis brandtii. Taxonomy (NCBI): domain Eukaryota; kingdom Metazoa; phylum Chordata; class Mammalia; order Chiroptera; family Vespertilionidae; genus Myotis; species Myotis brandtii. The sequence goes on along the minus strand of NW_005353538.1, from coordinate 1,742,742 downwards.
ACCCCACCAGTGCACAAATCCGTGCACTGGGCCTCTAGTATATTTAAGGAAGAGAGAGAGAGAGAGAGAGAGAGAGAGAGAGAGATGGTTGTTCCACTTATTGATGCATTCATTAATTGACAATTTTTTATTAAAAAATGTGAAACTTTAGCTTTCTTCTCCTCATCTCCTCCTTCTCTTCCTCTCCCTCCTCCATCTCCTTCTTCATCTCTTCCTCCTCTTCCTCCTCCTCCATCTCCTCCAACTCCTTTTCCTTCTCCTCCTTCCTCTCTCTCTTCCTCCTCCATCTCCCCCTCCTCTTCTGCCTTCCCTTATAAGACAGGAGACTTGCCCTAACCGGTGTGGCTCAGTGGATAGAGCGTCAGCCTGTGGACCAAAGGGTCCTGGGTTCGAGTCCCGGTCAAGGGCATGTACCTTGGTTGTGGGCACATCCCCAGTGGGGGGCGTGCAGGAGGCAGCTGCTCAATGTTTCTCTCTCACTGATGTTTCTAACTCGAAGGCAGGAAGGAAGGAAGGAAGGAAGGAAGGAAGGAAGGAAGGAAGGAAGGAAGGAAGGAAGGAAGGAACGGAGGGAGGAAGGAAGGAAGGGGGGAAGGAAGGAAGGGGAGAAGGAAGGGTCTAAGCAGAGACATTGCCTCCCTGACCTTCGGACCCACAGTCTCCTGGGCAGTCCCTGCCTCTCAGACCTGTCCCTCCCCAGCAGCCAGGAGGCATTCACCCCAGACCTTCCCTGGCTCCTGGTGCCCTGGACCACGTCCAGGTGCTGCTCGGCGTCCGCGCCCGCTGCCAGCGGCCAGCCCCGCGCCTCCTCCACGCCAGGGACCGGGCTCTGACTTCCCTGGAAACACCGCCCTCCTTCACGCTTTCCTTTCACACCTCCCGTGACTTTGCTTCAGGCTGGGAAGCGAGCTCACCTCCCGCACCTGGGGCCTCCCACGTACCCGGCAGATGCCAGCTGATAAGGCGTCGCCTCGGTGACGGCCCCGCCACTGCCTGTGCCCACACTCAGCCCCGCCCGCCGCCTCCACAGGACGGAGTCCGCATGGCACAGGGGCCGGAGCGGGCTCCAGTGCCCCGAGCTGGCCTTGGGCAGCGTGGCTAACCTCCCAGCGCCTCCTGTCGCCTGTAAATGGGGACGATAGTAGAACACCACCCTTTCGCTGCTGGGAGGTTAGCTCACTCGCAGTGTGAAGCTCACTGCAGCGCCTGCACAGTCAGTTCTCCACACGTCAGCTGCTATTCTTTTTTTCCCTTTATTATTATTTTTAATCCTCACTTAAGGATATTTTTTCTATTGATTTTTAGAGAGAAACATCAATGTGAGAGAAACACATCTATTGGTTGCCTCCTGCATGAGCCCCAACCAAGCCCAAGCCAGGGAGGAGCCTGCCACCAAGGTACGTGCCCTTGACTGGAATCGAACCAGGGACCCTTGGTCCACAGGCCGAGGCTCCATCCCCTGAGCCAAACTGGCCAGGGGTTAGCTGCTATTCTTATCATTATTATTGCTGTTGTCACAGCATTTCAATGCTGGGTTGCTATTATTTGTCTCTGTGCCTAAGTCCCTCCAGAGGCTCCGAGGAACTGATGTTTTTTTAAAAAAAATATTTTTTTAATGATTTCAGAGAGGAAAGGAGAGGGAGAGGGAGAGGGAGAGGGAGAGGGAGAGGGAGAGGGAGAGGGAGAATCAATCAGCTGCG
>NW_005353538.1:1739295-1741019 GCF_000412655.1 Myotis brandtii | reverse complement strand
GAGGGAGAGGGAGAGGGAGAATCATAGATCAGCTGCCTCCTGCATGCCCCCTACTGGGGATCGGGCATGTGCCCTGACCAGGAATTGAACCGTGACCTCCAGGTTCATAGGTGGACACTCAACTACTGAGCCAGCCAGCCGGGCCGATTCCTATTCGCCTCAGCATCCCTGGCCCCAGACACCATGCGGCACCGGTGGGCACTCACGGGCGTCTGCAGGAGGAAGGAAGGCACTGTCCCCGCCCGCCGTGTCGGGGTGCCCGCCCCAGCAGCAGACACCTGCAGTGGGCTTGAGCGGGACCAGACTCCACTGTGGGCCTCACCTAGCACCACCCAGATTTGGCGAGCACGCCAGTGACCGCAGAGCCACGTCAGGAGGCAACTCCAGGGAAGCCCAGCCACGTGGATTATTTCTAGCGGAAAACTGGCCTCACGTGCTTCTGTCGTGTGTGCAGCGGGCTGCCCGGCACGTCCACTTTGCCAGCTCTGTCCTCCCCACACGCAGCCCTGGCCGTCTCCTCTCTCGTCACTCACAGCCTCCCTCCAGCCGAGGAAGATGCTGCCACGGCCTCCCGAGCCCACTGTCCACCTCGGCCCGCAGCCGGGGAGCCGGCGGCCTCTCACAGCGCCTCAGCCACAGCCAGCGTCTCCTCCCTCCTCCTCTTCCACCAGGTTTGCAGCGGCTTCGGCTTCCTCCCACCTCCTGCCACAGCCAGGCCTGACCTCTGCACCCCAGAATCCATCTTCCCCTGAGCCACCCTTGTCCTGGCCATGAGCCGCTCCTTCCCTCACGTAGACAGGCTCTGCAGCGGCCTCCCCAGGGAGCCCTCACCACGTGGAGGTCACCTTCCTCCGCCCCAGCTCCACACCCAACGCTGGCCCTGCTGTTGAGATGCTTTGACCATTAGGCAATGTAGCAGTAACGCTTCTTGAACACCGGGGGCAGCAGAGGCCAACAGTTCAGGTGTTCAAGTCTCAGCTGACCTTACCCTCGTCCAGTGACCTCAGTGGGCAGGTGGCTTAACTTCTCTGTACCTGTTCCCTCACTGCAACACGAGGGTGACAACAGCATCCACTCCTCCGATCACCGGCCACCATGGTGGACAGCGCCCGGGCACAGGAAATGCTTTCATAAAGGTCACCTGGTACTGAGCACCTGCTCGCTTAGGTCTCACGGAAACCCAGGCGGCAGGTACTCCCCAGGCTCCCAGGAAGGAACTGAGCTCAGAGCGATCCAGTGCCCTGTGTACGGATGTGAAGTAAATGACCACGGCGGCCTGGAGCCCAGATCGGCTTCCGCAGTTCATCTCTGGCACCGCCACACTCCTGCTCTGCTGCTGAGAAGTCTAGTAACTCGGCAGGGCGGACGGTCTCGTGCGCGGGCTCCCGGGCGAGCCTCTGTCCGGCACTCCTGCCAGACAGGGGCCGGCAGCGAGAGGCACTGCGCGGGTGCTCCTGCGACAGCCCGGGGCGCACTCAGCTGCTGCACCAGCAACGACGACGTTTAGGAGCGAGAATGAAACTCCCGTAAAGCAATCTAGCGCATAGCTCTCCAGCCCACCTCCCACCAGAAGGTCCATGAGTGGTCTGATCGGAAATTAGCACTTGGATCCCTGAACAGGGCCGTCCGCGTGCCCGGGCTGGACCGTTCTTAAAGGGCCACAAATTCACTGGCCCGTGGCTTCCTTCTTTTTTTATTTTTTTATTTTTTCCTCCTGATTCCTT
>NW_005353538.1:1707668-1739062 GCF_000412655.1 Myotis brandtii | reverse complement strand
AGACAGATTCAACTTGCTACCCCCGCCCTCCCCCCCCACTGCCCTCCATCTCTTCTAATGTCAGCATCCACCAGATTCCAAGGGCCAGGGGCCCCAGGAGGACCCCTGAAGGGAGCATTCAGTCTCAGCACCCCACCTGTGCAGCAGCTTCCAACACCCACAGACTGCACATGGAGCTCCCCCATCACACACACACACACACACACACACACACACACACACACACACGTCCACTGCAAAGCTATCCAAACACAAACTGCCTCCCCAGACGCCTGTCATCCCTGAGCAACACTCAGCACTTCTGAGCCAGCGCCGCGCAGTCCCCAGCAGCCTCTCGGCCCCACACCCCACTCCCAGGACGCGGAGGGGAGGCAGGTCTGCGGGGCCTCCTCCGGCTGCACTGGGGACCCTCCAAGCATGCGATGCGCGGTGTGCAATCTGACTTACCCAGAGAGAAAAAGAGACCGAGCCCTGTGAGGCCGAAGGCAGGGCGAGGGAGCCAGGCATGTCTGTGCATTTCCAGAGCCTGGGAGCACTGGGATGTGGGCAAGGGCGGCTGAGGGCTACGCGGGAGGAATTGTTAGGGGCCAAAAAAAAAATAAATAGGATACACGGGTGTACTGCAATGACACACACGGCATTAAGGAAGCTTTATTTCCATCTCTCTAATATGGCCGGCCTGTATATTGCTGCTAAAAAGAACGAGGGAGTGTGTGAGGGAGAGAGAGAAAAGGGGGATGGAGTAAATCTTGCGGTTGTTGGATTTCAAACGGCAGGTGGGAGGGCGTAAAAAAGTCTTTCTGAAAAGAAGCAAGTTCCCCGGAAATGTTTACCCTCGAAAACAAGAACTAAAGCAGACCCTGCCTTTCTTCTTGGTTGGGTTTTGAAAGCTGTTAGAGGAACCCCTTTATTTCAAAGCTGCTGTCAGGGTGAGGGGACACCCCAAAAAAGGAGACACTTGTTCATGTTATTTGGAAAGCATTCGGGGAAGTGAGTCAGGAGACTTTGGGGAAGTAGGGACTTCCTCATTATTCTGGCATTTTCACTGAAATCAGAGTATGTCAAAGCGAGCTGGTGCGAACGCACCTAAGTGGTCTTACAGGGGATGTAAGGCACATCCCAGCCGTGCGGGTGAGGGGCCACGCCAACCTGATGAGCTCGGGGAGGCCTGCGTGGTGGCCTTGCCACCTAGAGACCCAGAATAACCACAGAAGATGGTCTGAAATGAAAACTGTTTAACTAAAAGCCGTTTAAGGCAGGTGTCATGTCCTAGGCTAGAATCTTCCCTGATAAAGGCCGGTCTTTTTATTGTTGAGAGAACACACATGTTCCCCACTTTTCTTCCCTTTGCCCCCCTCTGCCAGCTCCCGCCCACCCCAGGCCTTCACCACACTATGGTCTGTGTCTGTGGCTATGTATGTATGCATGCACATCCTTGGTCACCTGCTCCCACCCACCGCCCTCTGAGAGCTGTCATTCTGGGTCATTTGTCAGATTCTTTTATTCATTAGATTCCACACATGAGGGAGATCATGTGACACTCGTCTTTCTCTTACTGACATACTTCACTTGGCAGAATGCTCTCCAGGTCAGAGATCCTTCATTTTTACTGCTGCATAGTATTCCATGGTGTAGATGTACCACGGCTTTTTATCCACTCATCTGCTGATGGGCACTTGGGCTGTTTCTAGACCTTAGTTATTGTAAATTGTGTTGCTATGAACATAGGGGTGCATGTATGTATCCTTTCTGATTGGTGCTTCGGGTCTCTTAGTATACATTCCTAGAAGTGGGATCACTGGGTCAAATGGCAGTTCCATATTTAATTTTTTGAGGAAACTCCATACTGTTTTCCATAGTGGCTGCACCAGTCTGCATTCCCACCAACAGTGCAGGAGGGTTCCTTTTTCTCCGCATCCTTGCCAGCACTTGTCATTTGTTGATTTGTTGCTGGTAGCCATTCTGACAGGAGTGAGGTGATACCTCATTGTGGTTTTAATTTGCATCTCTCTGATGATCAGGGACTTTGAGCATTTTTTCATGTTCTGTACATTCTCTTTGGAGAAGTGTCTATTCAGGTCTTTTGCCCATTTATTTTTTTTTAAATTGGGTTATTTGTCTTTCTTTTGTTGAGCTATATCAGTCCTTTATATATTTTGGAAATTAACCCTTATCAGATGTGTCACTGGCAAATATGTTCTCCCATTCCGTGGGTCACCTGTTCATTTTGTGATGGTTTGGTGTTTGCTGTGCAGAGCTTTTTAGCTTCATGTAGCCCCACTTGTTCATTTTTCCCTTTGTTTCTCTTGCCCTAGGAAACATATCAGCAACATTTTTTTTAAAGATAGAGGAAAAGGGTAATAAGCCAAGGAATATGGCCGTGTTTGGAATGGAAAAGGCAAGGGATGCTCCCCTACAGCCTCCAGAAAGCAATGCAGCTCTGCCTCTGCCTTGGTTTTAGCGATGTGAGACCAGTGTCAGACTCCTAACCGACAGAACCGTAGGATAATAAGTTTGTGTTGTGAAAACCAAACAGCCCAGCCAGTGTGGCTCAGTAGTTGAGCATCAACCCATGAACCTGGAGGTCATGGTTCCATTCCTGGTCAGGGCACATGCCTGGGTTTTGAGCTCAATCCCCAATCTGGGGCGTGTGGGAGGCAATGGATCAATTATTCTCTCCCATCATGGGTGTTACTATCTCTCCCTCTCCCTTCCTCTCTCTGAAATCAATTTTTTAAAAAAACACTCTTCAATGGTTTCCATGCTCAAATAAAGGTCACTCTTTTACCTCAATGGAGCCTGTCTGTGGTCTTTTGCATCTAACAGGCCTTTGGAATGTCAGGGTAACTTCCCTTCCTCCAGACCCCTCAGGGCACAGCCACTGCACCAGAGCAGAGACTACAAATGCCCTTGTTGTTATTTTTATGTTGTTAACTGCTAACTACTATCCTGTACCCACTGTTAGACCCGAGCGAGGACAAAGGGCAGGTACAGAAGGTCACCAGGGCAGAAAGCTCCAGGTGCCCAGCAAGGGGCAAAGCTGGGAAAACAAGCGCCTCGCCCCCAGGGTGACCTCTCCTCCCCTCCCACATCACTGGTCCTGCGGTTTGGACCCCGATCTCTCATATCCCTGGTGAGGCGGTTTAGACCCCTGACCTTTCCTCCCTAGAGATAACATCAAGGCCTCAGTTGCATTTCGGCTCCAGGCCCAGAAAAGCAGCAAAACCAGACAAGTGACACAGTGGCTGCCTCAGGACCAACTCTACTGACCAATGACCCCTGGCCCTGGTGCTGACCAATCAGCGGAGACCACGACCCTGAAAGAGCTCACCTGGGAAGCAGATGAATTTTCTGTTAAGGCCCTGAGCCCTCCCCTAAGATTCCCACCTGCAAGAGAGAGAACTATGCTCAGAGCAAAGGACCCCATGTGCACTCTCCCTCCAAGGAGCACACCTGTGCCCTTCCCTTCCCCTCTCCTTCCTCCACAGGCACGTCTCCCCCAACCTCTAAGGGCCCCCATGAGACTGCAACCAGGGAGCCGTGGACATTAGTAGCTAGTCCCGGGCTAAACCCCTGAAGCGGTCTCCAGCCCCATCCCCTTTTCCTTAAATAAATTCAATTTTCTTTAATCACCATCTGAGATGCACCACCGACCTTAACCTTTCACCCCCTGTGTATGTGTCTGTCCATCATTTCACTTTTTATCCAATCCCTGAGATGCCCTCTCCTTCCACTTTGCTTCCTCCCGCCTCCCTGACCTATCACCAATGGGTCTCCTATGCCCCATTATGTCTCCTCTGTTGGTTGAATGTATAAAACAAGGTGGAAACTGCCATTCCCTGGGGCATTATCTCCATGAGGTGAGACTTTGCTTCCCTGTCCACAGTTTGGCTCAAATAAACTCACAGAAGTTCTCCACAGGTTTGAATGCTTCTTACGTGGGCAGTAAAAAGACATTCCCGAGACAATTGGGGGGAAATGCATATAGTCTGTGTAATTGATTATATTAATGTAAGTTTATTAATTTTGTTAGGTATGAAAAGTGTTGTGCTATGTGCTCTGAGAGCTTTATCTGTCACACGCCAGAAATTTTACAGGTAAAATGATATGATGCCTGGAATTTGCTTAGAGATATTCCGGGGGGACAGGCAGGAGGGAGGCGGTGTCAGTGTTGGAACTGGCGGTGGTGCCGCGGTTCATGACACAGTTCTCTCGTCTATTGCATATGCTTGACATTTTTCTTTAAAAAGGAAGGAAAAATAGGCTAAAACCAAGAGTAGGAGAGCTTGGGGTAGAGTCCCAAGGGCCTCTAAGCAGAGAAGATCACCCCACTTTCTGGGAAGACATTTAAGTAGGTCCTCAGGCGGCAGCCACATGCGGCCTGACATTTTTTTTTTTTCCAATGAGAAAACAGCGGTTGGCAGGTCTTAGCCACCGGGGGTTATTTGTGTATGTGTGTGTTTTAAATATATATTTTTTATTTCAGAGAGGAAGGGAGAGAGAGAGAGAGAGAGAAATGATGAGAGAGAATCATTGATCGGCTGCCTCCTGCATATATCCCACTGGGGATCGAGCCCACAACCAGGGCACGTGCCCTGACCTGGAATCGAACCAGTGACCTCCTGGTTCATAGGTCAACGCTCAACCACTGAGCCAGGCCGGCCGGGCCTAGCCACCAGTTTGACATGTGTACAGTAGCCAGGTAGTCAGAGCTGGGGTTCACGGAGTCTGTGTGGAGCACTGGGCATTCCCAGCATGCCACACTGCCACCAAGAGGGGGGCCTTGCCTCGGCTTGTCTAGGGCCACAGAGGGGCCAGGGCCCTGCCTGTGCTGAAGAGGAAGGAGCCAGGGCAAGGCCTGCAGGAGCAGGGCAGGCCAGCTCAGGGCTCGGCTCAGAGCAGACACTCAATACACAGGAGCTGCGTGGCTGCACAGCCCTGCCCCGCCCCCCTGAGTGGGTGAACGAATGGATCTGGAGAGGGAGTGAGGGGAAGCAGCCATCATGGTGAAGGTAGTGGGGCCCAGCCTCGGCCTCTGGGTCAGAAGGGGGAGGGAAGGAGGCCAGGTGTGGTGGCAGGTGCTGGAGCCAGAGGGCTGACGGAAATGCTGGCGCTCTCTCCCCGCTGAGGGGTGTCCATGCCTGGACCTTATACAGACTCTGTCCTCAGGTACCCTCGTCGGTATGCTAGCGTATGGCCCCGCTGGCTCATCCCAGGACACACAGCCCATGGGAATGAAAATCAGGGAAGGAGAAAGGGGGCGACCCAGGGAGAAGTGTCCCCCGACCCCCACCCCGTGCCCGTGGCCACAGCAGGCTCCTCCCGGCTGCCCCCTCCCCGCCCCCCACCTGCAGCCCAGTCCCTGCTGCCTGTGCAACCAGGGCCTTGCTGAGGCTCAGCCTCCTTCAGGTCCCAGGCTGCACCCAGCCGCCCAGGCTGCCGCAGGCACATGTCAGCCGGAGAGTTTTGGTTTGACGTGGCCGGCCTCCTCCTTTTTCGTAATGCAGCTGAGGGTGCCCGTGCGGCCCAGGGAAGCCGCTTCTCCCGCTCACTTGGTCTCACACTGGGTCCAGGAGCTTCCATTTGGGGACATTTGAGATAAGAAGTGGATCCAACCCTGGTCAGGGTGTGGCTCAGCTGGTTGAGCATCGTCCTGTGCACCAAACAGTTGCCAGTTCCATTCCTGGTCAGGCCACATGCCCAGGCTGCAGGCTTGATGCCCAGCAGGGAGCATGCAGCAGGCAGCCAATTGATGTCTCTCTCCCTCTCCCTTCCTCTCTCTCGAAAGTCAATAAAAACATTTTTTAATTTGAAAAAGAAAAAAGAAGTGTATCCAGAAGTTCCCTCTGCTTCCATTCAGTATTTGACCAAGAGAAACCAGGTACGTGATGTACAGCAGAAGGGTCAGAGGTGCTGAATCGGGGGCGAGGTCCCTCAGTGTGACGCAGAGGAGGGCTCCCCAGAACCCCGCCCCCCTCTCCCCCAACCACTCACTTGAGCCTCCGGATGCCCTTTTGCCCCGGAAGAGTAGGTCTTCCCAGGAGTAATGAAACCCGGGAAGCAGGAAGTCAGAGTTACTTTGCAGAATGAAACACCAAAACCAAAATGGGCTGCATTTCTACCAAGTACCACACATCCTGCAGATTTTACCAGATGACACTCAGGTACCTGCTCTGCTGGGAGAAGCGGTCTTACCCGTAACCCAGAGGAAGATGGCTGTCGGCTTCGGAACGCCTACCTGAGGCACAGAGAGCCTCCCTCGCTGCACTGGCCTTCGAGCCCCACTTCTCAGAGCGCGGTCCCCAGACGGCATTGCCCCACCACCTGGAAGCTCCTTAGAAACAGCGACTCACAGAGCCCAGCTCAGACCCAACCAATCAGAATCTTCATTTCTAACAAGAGCTCCAGCTTATGCCTGAGCACAGTAAAGTCTGAGAAGTATTGCCTTCAGCGAATATGAAAAGGTTTGCAGCCCGGAGCAAGGGGCCGGGTTTGGGGGTTGGAGAAACGGGACTGCTGAGCAGGAGCAAGCTGAGGGGTAAATGCTGGCCTCAGGGACCTGCAAACACCGCCCTGGCTCAGGACACCAGGGCTTGGCGGCTGGCGGGGCTCGGCCGCTCCCCTCTCCTCTCTGGCCCACGCCCGTCCCACCCATCCCATTCCAGGGGAGGTTCTCTCACCCACATGGGGCTTCACCTCTGGTGTCTGTGTCTCAGCAGCCCCTCCTCCAGGAACACCCTCCCCTCCATAGGGGCACCTATAACCTGGTAGATAGAGCATCTGAATTAATCTGAAACATAATCAAATTATTTAGATCTTAGAACACATATACTTATGTGACTAGGGGCTTAAGTTTCTTATATATGAACTAGAGCCCCAATGCACAAAATTCGTGCAAGGGTAGGCTTTCACAGCCTCGGCTGTGGCCCCACCCCCCACCCACTGGTCGTTCGGGAAGGTCCTTCCACTGTCCAGTCTGATTAGCATGTTAGCTCTTTATTGTATAGGATAGGGGGGTAAGTTTTTCTTAAAGTTTCCTTTTCCAGACCTTTGGGAAGCAATTAGGGAGGTGACTCAGCTGTGAACCCACCAAGCAGAACCGATAAGCAGGGTCAGGGTCAGGAGTCAAACCATCATCTCAACATCATCTCATCGCCGGATGACTAATTACAATAGCTGATGTCTGCGGGCACCCCGGCCTGCACGTAGCTGTACTCCTCGCCCCAGCCCCTTCCCCTATATACTCTTGCCCCCTGTGCCTTGCGGGAAGGCAGGATTTGACGCTTGCAAGCGCCCTGTCTTCTTGGTTGGCTGGCCCCAATAAATGCCTCATGATTCAACCCCTCCTTCGTGAGTGGACACAGCGACAGGCAGCCCGAGCCCGCCCGGGGGTTCCCGGTAACACTCTCTTGCCCGCTCAGCCAACACCTAGTCTTCCTTTAAGTATCTGCTGCAGAGTCACCAACTTCCCGTCTTCTACTCACCTCCTCTCTCTTTGCTCCTGTGACACGGGGCACACTCACTCATTTGTTTATCAAGTCCCTCATCCAACAAACTCGAGTATCTATTTAATGCCCCGTACGTGCCAGGCACCCAGCTGGAAACTGGAGACCCAGCAACGAGTGAGCCACAGCTCGCCCCCGAGAGCTCCCAGTCCAGATGGGGAGACAAAGGCCTAAGCTCTCCACAGAGCGAGGAGCACAGCCCGTTGCCAAGGACAGACACAGGCGCTCCTGGCATTTCTCGGGCCGTGCCGACCAGCGGAGAGTGCTGTCCGCTTTGTGACGCTCCCCACCTCCCAGGCAGACTGAGCTCTGTGAGGACAGGGACGTGTCTTACAGCTGAGTCCGTGCTGGGCCTGGCCTGGTCCCCCAGCAGATGCGCATGAACAAATGCCTGTTTTACATCCAGAGAAAGGGAGCACCCCGCCAGCCTGGCCTCTCGCAGCCTCGCACAGGTGGGCCAGGTGGGAGCAGGTGCGGCTCCTGGGCACGCGGGGCCTCTCCGGCCCTGGGAACTGTTCAAGGACGGATTGTCCCCACGGGGTCCCTGCTGACCCGACGTAGGTCTCTAAGAGCTTAGGAGCTCTGCGAGAGATTACAGCCCCGCTCCCATAAAAATAACCAGACAGCCTCAGAAGATGCACTCCGGAAAGCAGAAACATCCAGAAGATGTGAGAGCAGCTGGGCCCGGCGGGCAGGACTCAGCTGCCCCTGAAGGCATGCTGACGGCTGGCAGGAGGGAAAGGCAATCCAGGCAGGGGGCACCAAGAGCACAGGCACAGGAGCGGGAAAGACACGGGTGTTTGTATCAGAAGATTCCTGCCATGCCCCTGGCTGGTGTGGCTCAGTAGATGGAGCATTGGCCAGTGGACTGAAGGGTCCTAGGTTTGATTCCCATCAAGGGCACATGCCCAGGTTTCGGGCTAGATCCCCAGTGTGAGGCCTGCAGCAGGCAGCCAATCAATGATTCTCTCTCATCGTTCATGTTTCTCCCTCTCCCTCTCCCTTCCTCTCTGAAATCAATAAAAAAATATATTTTTTAAAAATAAGATTCCTGCCATGAAAACAGAGGAAGGGGCGGCTGGGCCGACAGGATTGCACCTGCCTCCAGGAGGTGCAGGCACCGAGGTGGGGCTCAGGCAGGCGCTCCGAAGGTTCCCGGGCGGCGTCTGAAATCAATAAAAATATATATATTTTTTAAAAATAAGATTCCTGCCACGAAAACAGAGGAAGGGGCGGCTGGGCCGACAGGACCGCACCTGCCTCCAGGAGGCGCAGGCACCGAGGTGGGGCTCAGGCAGGCACTCCGAAGGTTCCCGGGCGGCACCACAGTTGCTCTCACACGAAGGCCTTTGCTTTCTGAGAAAATGCAAGTTCTCTCACTTTTTAAGAGAGAAGAGACGTCTTGCGAGTTGGTTTTACAGAAGTGGTAACGATTGCCTGACCCCCCTGCGGAAGACCAGACCACATTTGCAAACCCACTGGCTGGGACGGGTCGGTCGTCCTGGGAAACTGGGTTTATCCTTAGGGAGAGGGCCGCTGGTCTCGTGGGAGAGAACTTGCAACCTAAGGTGCTTTGGGTCTAAGTCACTGAGCTGATTCAGCAGCTGCCTGACCCCTGCCACGTGCACACGCACACACACACTCACACATACTCACACACACTCACACACACTCACACACACACACACACTCTCACACACACACACACACACTCACACACACATACACTCACACACACACACACACTCACACACACTCACACAGTGGGGTTTGTGTGTGTGTGTGTGTTTAAAGGCTAATGTAGCCCTAGCTGGTGTGGCTCAGTGGATAGAGCATCGGCCCTCGGACTGAGGGGTCCCAGGTTCGATTCTGGTCAAGGGCACGTACTTGGGTTGCAGGTTCCTCAGCCCAGGAGGCAACTAATTGATGTGTGTCTCTCTCTGTCTCTCCCTCTCCCTTTCACTCTCTCTAGAAATCAAGGAAAAATATCCTCGGTGAAGATTAACCAAAATAAATAAAAAATAAATAAATTAATTAAATAAGTAAAACAAAAAACTTTTTTTAAAAAAGGCTAATGCTGACATGTCAGCACACTGACCCGGCAAAGGGAAAAAAGAGTGGGGTGGCAGCGAGCAACAAAAGCCTGCAGGGCTGGCGGCGGCGGCAGGCCAAACTCTGGTGCTACTAGATTCTTCATGATCCTCACGCGAGGATATTTCCCATGATTTTTAGCGAGAGTGGAAGAGAGGGGGAGAGACAGAGAGAAACGTCGATGTGAGAGAGATGCATCGACCGGTTGCCTCCTGCACGCGCCCCAACCGGTGCTCGGGACCAAACCTGCAACCAGGTACATGCCCTTGACCAGAATCAAAGCCACAACCCTTCAGTCCGCAGGCTGACCCTCCAACCACTGAGCCAAACAGGCCAGGGCTGGATTCTTCATTGTTTATGGGCAGCCCCACCCTCTCCAGCACATTCATGTCGGACACTGCTGCTGCAGGGCCTACCACAGGAGGCCTAGCTGCTCCGCCTCCAGTGGCCTCCGGCCCTTCGGAAGGTCCCGCCAAGTGTGCAAAGCTCTCGCTGAGCTCAGCTCCTAACTCTCTCTCTCCGATGGGAAGAGGAACGTGGGTATTTTGGGTTAAAGAGCTTCCTGCACAAAGAATAAAACGTGAGTGAGAGCCCAGCCCGCGTGGTGCAGTGACTGAGCGTCCAGTTGTGAGCCAGGAGGTCACAGTCCGACTCCGGCAGGGCACACGCCTGTGTTGGGGCTCGAGCCCCAGTGTGGGGCCTGCAGGAGGCAGCTGATGGATAACTCTCTCTCATCATTGATGTTTCTCTCTCCCTCTCCCTTCCTTGCTGAAATCAATAAAAATATATTTTTTAATAAAAAATTAAAAAATGAATGAGAGATGGGGACTGAGTCAGCAGAAGAAACACCCCCCTGGGGAAACTACACTGGAGCGGTGGAGGCTCAGACCAGCACCGTCCCTACGGGACCTCGTGTAGTCCCCCCAAAATGCCCGCGCCCCCATTGCCTGTGTAGGGCAACAGCCTCCAAGAGTTGAAGTAAACACTGCAATGCTGAAGAGAGAGCAGGATTCGAACTAGGCTCGTTGGACCACAAAGCCCATTCCCTGCGCCTAGGCCTCCAGGCTCCTGCGTGTGACAGACAATCCCAGGAGAAGGCACGCAGGGGTAAGCAGGTCTTCCTCTCGGCCCCAGAGGGAGATGGGTTTTAGGCAAGGCTCGTTTCTGAGAGCTGTGGTCTTCCTCTCAACCGTGACTCCGTCCTGGGACAAGAGGAAGGTTCGTGGGGAGGTAGGATGGGGGAGTGGGCTTCCTCCTTCTCCCCCCTCAGTGACAGCTGCTGAGCCCAGGATAAAAGCCAAGCCTTGAAAGAATCAAATTCAAATCTGGGCAAGTCAGACCCTGGAGGGTGTGTGCACAGGGCAGGGCCTGTGGGAGCTGCTCGGCCACCCGCCAGCTCTCGCCCCAGCTACTCTCTTTGACCCAGAGCAGCAGTTGCGAAACCACCGTCCCCCCACCTAACCCTATGCAGCCAGGGTTTGAGGAAGTAGAAAAGGCCACCTAGCCAGGACAACACATTGCTTAATAGCCCAGAAAGGAAGCCACTTCCTCGTGTCACCGTGTGTCCCCGCTGGTAAGTCTTGGACAGGGTATTGCCTTCAAAGCACATAGTGAAACTATTGGCACTGTCTTCATTTAGAGTTAAAGGTAAGAAGACAATATTTTTTATTTTTTGTAATCCTCACCTGAGGATATTTTTCCATTGATTTTTAGGGAGAGTGGAAGAGAGAGGGAAAGACAGAGAGAAACATCGATGTGAAGGTAACACATCGATTGGTTGCCTCCTGGCGAGCCCTGACCAGGAACCTGCAACCGAGGTACGTGAGACCGGTCAGAATCCAACCCAGACCCTGTGGGCGGCAGGCCGACGCCCTAGGCAGAGCCAAACTGGCCGGGGCAAGGAGACGGTATTTAATGACCCTTAGCCCTGGCTGAGCAAGAGCAAGAAGAGGCCTCCAAGTGGAGACCCCAGAACAGCGGGAAAGAGGCGCTGCTGGTGCGTGGTGATGAGAGGGCGCTGACGGTTAGAGTTAGAGGACGCTTTGAGAAAGGTAGCTCCACTCGAACTTGTACCAGAAGCTGAGAAGCGTGACGGCCTCTTCCCCCACCCTGACAGCCCAAGGGGAGGCCGGGGGACAGAGGACGAGGAGGGGCCCACAGGAGGCGAGAGGGACGTGAGCTGAGCCCAGGCTAGAAATCGGAGCTCAGAACCAGAGATTTTAAAAACTAACCGTATGAATCTTGTAATGGTAACCAGAGGTATAGGGACCTCGCATTTCAGACCAACAGTTAAGTCGATGGCTACGTACCTTGGCAACCTGTGAGCATCGCTTCTGAAAGAGACAAATGCCCACGCTCCACCCGGGACTTCCGGGGGCCTCTGTGAGGCTCCGCAGAGCCACCAGCCACTCTGCACCCAGCCAGAGTTAAGAAGCACTGGTGTGCCCAGCTGGCGTGGCTCAGTGGCTGGGCATCCACCTATGAACCAGGAGGTCAGGGTTCAATTTCCAGTCAGGGCACATGCCCAGTTGTGGGCTTGATCCCCAGTGTGGGCCTGCAGAAGGCAGCCCATCGATGATTCTCTCTCTCCCCCTCTCACTTCCTCTCTAAAATCAATTATGTGTGTGTGTGTGTGTGTGTGTTTTAAAGAAGCGCTGGCTTACATTTTAGAGGTGTATTCATACCCCACTTCCAACCCCCCAAAACTTTCCCAGTCCCCTCGGCTGACTCAGGGTCCCACTCCTCTCGCCCCAGCCAGGGGACGACGACAGGATGACATCCACAGAACACATTTATTTAGGGGCGATGTGCCACAGGAAACATTCGGGTGGTTTTCACTGCGATTCTTCCCAGGATCACATTCAACCTGAGGGACTGATCGGATGGGGCGCTTGGTGCAGCTGGGGCAGCTCAGCCAGGGTCCGCTCCAGAGGGCCCCCGTCTGTGGCCATCTTCAGCCTCGGGGCAGCCAGGGAGGCAGGAGAGCTGGCGGGGGGCGGGGGGGGGGCGGTCTGCATGACTGGCACAGGGACAGGCCACACAGGGGCGCCTCTGCCTCGTGAAGGTGAGGGGACTCTTCTTAAAAGGCTTGCCCTGTTAGGGGCACTCCCTCGGCCCACTTTTTCTCAGGCGGGTAATTCAGTGCTGAAGGCCACACTGGGTGCTGCAGGGAAGGGAAGGAAGCAGCACAAAGCAATTTGTGAAACGTATTTAAATCCGAACAGTCACCCCATACGGAGCTCTTTCCGCCCATCCGGCCCCACCCGGGAAGTAGGTAATATTATTCCCATTTTAAGGATGAGAAAACCGAGGCTCAGAGACGCTAAGTTACCTGCCCAAGGTCACCTCGCTTCTAAGTCAGAGTCAGGATTTGGACCTGTGGGTCAGCCCAGCTCCAAAGCTGTGATCTTAGCCACTTTGCTGTACAAGCTGAGAAAGGGACCCGGTATGGGGCCCCTTCATTTACATCAACTCAACAACAAAATCAAAGGTTCTGTGTTAGCCCTGCTCCTGCCCCTGAGGTCCAAACAATGGCCTGCAGGCGGAGTCCGCCCCGAGCTTATTTCAATAACCTGACCAGCCCTGATGGCCCAGGAGTTGGCGGCCCATTTTAAGAGGACAGAGGTGCTATTTCCTGCAGTTTAAATTATAAGCACCGCTCCGGCCAGTTGTGCTCAGTGGATAGAGCATCGGCCTGTGGACTGAAGGGTCCCGGGTTCGATTCCGGTCAAGGGCACACACCTCCGTCGCAGGCTCCTGGCCCTGCTCAGGGGCATCAGGAGGCAACCAATCCATTGGTGTTTCTCTGTCTCTCTCTCTCTCCCTCCCACTCTTTCTAAAAATCAATGGAAAAATATCCTCAGGTGATAAAAGTAAAAATAAAAAAGCAAAAAATAAAAAATAAAAAAGTAAAAATAAAAGAATAAATTAGAAGCACCTACCACTGAACCTGGGCAGGGAGCTTCGAAGACAACTCGCACCCACCTCCTCCCACAGCCTCTGTGAACCCCGCGGGGCAGGAGCCAGGGCGGCTGCGTCAGCAGGTCTCAGGGCAGCTGGGCCGGAGGTCCCTACAGACCACACAGCAGGTCACAGGGCAGTGATGGCCGAGGGGGGTGACTATATCCGACTGCGGCTCCAGAGAGGAGCTACTGTTCCAGCCGTAGGCACCAGGCCAGGCCCCGACCTCGCGTCCCTGGAGAGCCTCCCGGGCTGTGTCCGCGGGGAGTCATGTGTCCTCAGCCCCGGGTCAGCAGGAAGCGCACGAGCCATCACCCGCACAGCGGAACCTGCGCTCCTGGGGGCCTGGGCCTATGGTTAGTCCACAAGCAGCCTGTCCTGCCACTCACCCTCTGCCCTGCCCCGCTCCCTACACAAAGGTGCCTCCTTCAGCTGCTATGCTTCCCTGGGGAACTGAGCCAAGAGCGAAAAGGAACCAGCTCCTCGTGATTCTATGGGATCCAGTGTGCAGCCCTCCCGGCAGTTAGGTGAGGCCAACGCGTAAGAAGTCGCTCTCAGAGTGAAGAAATCTAGGAGCTGGGAGGGCCCCCCTCTGCCCTCCTCCATCTCCACCACCCTCCTCAGCCACTGCCACACTGCTGTCCATGGCCATGAGTTCTCTTCTCTTCCCTCAATCCCCCACCCCCCAGACCCTCCCGCCTCCCCAGCCCACAGCGCTGTGTGCCTGCCCGCCATCTGCGAGTCTGCCCTTACAACAGCGCTGTCCAAGGATCAACGGCGCCCCTTCATGAGGGTGTATTTAACCTGACATAGGACCTAAGCAAGGACCCATGGTGCCCTCTTTGTCAGGCCCTACTGATGGGGCAGAGGCACCGTGTCATCCCACATTGAAGTTCCCTCTTCACCCCTAAAATCCACCACCTCTGGCCTTCATGCCCCTCGTACTCAAGGCTGGGCGTGAAGGCACCTTGGAATGACTCTTCTATCCAGCAGAGCTTCAGCGTCTGACTTTCCTGCCGCTTAGAAAACTCTGCCCTCAGCAGCTCCCCCCAGCAGGTCCTGGCTGTATCCCACCCCTCCAGGTCCTGGCCATCTCTTCCCCCATATCCTCCCCACAGGTCCCAGCTGTATCCTCCCGCCAGGTCCTGGCTGTATCCGCACACACCCACAGGTCCCGGCTATATCCCCCCAGGTCCTGGCTGTATCCTCCCTCAAGGTCCTGGTTGTATCTTCCCTCCAGGTCCCGGCTGTATCCCCCCCATGTCCCAGCTGTATCCTCCCCCCCAGGTCCTCCGCCTCCAGACACCCGGCCCCTCCTCACCATGGTCATGTAGGTGGCCTCTGATCTGTCACTTGATTCTTCTTCCTTGGTCACCTCCCACGTGTTGATTGAGGAGTAAACGTGCTTCTACAGGGGAAAATGGTAAAACGTTCCTGAAAATCAGTGGTTCTACTTTTTATATATATACTAGTGGCCCAATGTATGAAATTCGTGCATGGGGGGGGGGAGTTCCCTCAGCCCAGCCTGCACCCTCTCCAATTGGGGACCCCTTGGAGGATGTCTGACTGCCAGTTTAGGGAGATCAGGCCAAAACTGGCAGTCGGACATCTCTCTTGCAATCTGGGACCGATGGCTCCTAACTGCCTCTGCCTGCCAGCCTGATTGCCCCTAACTGCCCTCCCCTGCCGGCTTGATCTCGCCCCCAACTGTCCTCCCCTGCCAGCCTGGTTGCCCCCAACTGCCCTCCCCTGTTGGCCTGATCTCGCCCCCAACTGCCCTCCCCTGCTGGCCAATTTGGTTCTGATTGGTCAGTTTCTATGCCAGTCAGTGTCAAAAGCTCCAACTCCTAAGCAGCCATTGGCTCCTCACAGTTCACCCAGATTTGGTTCTGATTGGTCGGTTTCTATGCCAGTCAGCGTCTCCAGGCCTATCTCCGGGCCTGATCAGAGAGGCAGGGCTGATCAGCAGCCCAGTCGGAGGCCCAGAGAGAAACAGACGTGGCTGCTGGCAAAGCCCAGAGAGAAAGAGAGAGGCAACGTCTGATCAACAGCTGCCATGGAGGCTGCAGATCAGACCCTGCCTCTCTCTCCGGGCCTCTCTCCAGGCCTGATCCACAGCCCGCTCAGCAGTCAGTACTGGGTCGCTACACCCACGGTGACTGCAGGACTGACTTCCGGTGTTGGGTCAAGCCTTTGGTTGGTTGTTACGGACCCTGGGTTTTTATATATTAGGATTTATATTGATGTCAGACAGGAAGGGAGAGGGAGAGAGAGATAGAAACATCAATGATGAGAGAGAATCATTGATTGGCTGCCTCCTGCACACCCACACTGGGGATCAAGCCTGCAACCAGGGCATGTGCCCTGACCGGAATTGAACCCTGACCTCTTGGTTCCTGGGTTGATACTCAACTGCTGATCCACCCCCACTGGGCTCAGTGGTTCTGTGACAGAGAAAAGGCCACCTGATATGATTCACAAGGCATCAGCCACCCACACGGGCAGGCGCAGAGGGTTACTGAAAGCCAGAGAATTATCATCAATAACGATAATTCCATCGTCAATGTTCCAGAAAATTAAGAAAATTAACTCATCAGCAAAGAGCACTATCTTAGGAACCAAATTCTTTGCCAAACAGTCTTTGTTTGATGGGCCTTAGGGAGCAGCCCGAATCCTTATCTCACCAAATCAGATCTACTCCATGGTTACTTCCTCCTCATTAATCCTGGCGGGGAGGCCGGCACCAGCCAGCCACTGACCTGTCGTCCAGCCTTTCAGAGGCTCTCACCTGGGAGGCTGGGGCACTGGCGACGCCCATTTCCGTCTTTACTTGGGGAAGCAACGTCATCCAGTGGAAGACTCTGGGCTCTGGAGGCCCTGCACTATGAGGAAACCCCACTCCCAGGCCCAGACAGACAAAAGGTGGGAAGGTCCACATCCCAAAGGGGGTTTTAAAAGTTAAAAAAAGAAAGAAAAAGGAGTTCAAAGGAACAAATCCATTTCTCAGTCCCTAGCTGTAACCATTCACAGCTCTGTTACAACGAAAGCGGAAGAAAAGGGCTGGTGGGTCCTCGCTGTCTAAGAGGCCTGGGTTTTCCCCTTAACCAGGGGCTCCCCCAGACACTCCCCAATGCGCCCTGATTCCCCCTCCTGTGCACACAGCCTCAGGCATTAGGAAGCACCTGCGTGTCACCCCAACACCTGAGCCCACGGCAGGGCAGGTCTGGGTGCCCTTGTCCTGCTCTTACTGATGAGCAAACAGGCTCAGAGAGGGCGCAGGGCTGGGCCCGAACCGGGACTGTCTGGCCCGAGTCCAGTGCTCTCTGCTCAGGCCCCCCTCCCCCCACCCCGGACACAATCACACACTGGGCGGCCCGGCGGCCCACACCGCCCCCGCCGGGGGCTTTAGTCCAGCGGTGAGAGGCCGGAGCCAGGCTCTGTGCCAGCCACTGGCCCACGTGCTGAGGCACAGGATGCGTGAGACACGGGTGTAGGAGCGAGGACGTCACCACCCTGATAGGCACAGGGCTCACCTGGCCTCGCCGGGGAGCCAAGCGGCAGAGCCTCCTCTTACCTCGGGGGGAGGCTTGTCCCTGTCCTCCAGGCTCTTCACCAGGGCCATGGACGTCCCGGCACTGCAAGGCAGGAGATGCAGGCGGTTAGCGGCCAGGACTGGCCAGTCCGGGTGCCGACGGCGCTTGGGGAAGAGGCACCAGGGCAGGGCTGTTCTCCCTGGACTCCTCCCCAGCTCACCCCGAGCCCGCGGCGCCTCGCGGTGGCAGAGAGCGTCCTGAGACCGAGAGGCCGGGCAGCAGCGCCCCCTTCCCCACTGTCACCCCGACTTTCTGTCTGTAACCACGCAAGTGGGTGCACAGAGCCGGGCCACAGGCTACTTGCTTATCTCCCAGGACCAGGGAGGTGCCACTGGGCCAGCAGGGAAGCAGGTCAAAGGCCCAGCCGAGTTACCCCACAAGCACCCCACTGTGCGCTCTGGCCCCTTCCCACTCCCCGGCCTTTGATATCTTGGCCATTTGCCTTCTGCATTTCCCGTTGAATACACTTTTTTCTATTTTGGCCTATTTTCTATTTTCACTCTCTCCCTCTCCTTCTCTTTCTCTCTAAAAATCAGTAAAAATATTTTTTAATCATTTATCTCAGGCATTGAACGGCACCATTATAGTTTGTGCTTAAGATTTATACTCTTTAAATTTTTTTAAAAAATATGTCTTTATTGATTTCAGAGAGGAAAGGAGAGGGAAAGAGAAATAGAAACATCAATGAGAGGAAATCATCAATTGGCTGTCTCCTGCACGCCCCCTACTAGGCATTGAGCCCACAACCCTGGCATGTGCCCTGACTGGGAATCAAACTGTGACCTCCTGGTTCATAGGTTGACGCTCAACCACTGAGCCACACCGGCCGGGCAAGGTTTAGACTCTGAATTCTGCTGCACCTAGACCACCTAGACCAGTGGTTCTCAACCTTCCTAATGCCGCGACCCTTTAATACAGTTCCTCATGTTGTGGTGACCCCCAACCATAAAATTATTTTTGTTGCTACTTCATAACTGTAATTTTGCTACTGTTATGAATCGTAATGTAAATATCTGATATGCAGGATGTATTTTCATTGTTACAAATTGAACATAATGAAAGCATAGTGATTAATCACAAAAACAATATGTAATTATATATGTGTTTTCCGATGGTCTTAGGCAACCCCTGTGAAAGGGTCGTTCGACCCCCAAAGGGGTCGCGACCCACAGGTTGAGAACCGCTGACCTAGACCACCATTTGTAAAGGAGCTGCTAATCTTTGTAAAACACCGACTCAAAGGAGGCGGGTGTGGGAATGAGCACGGGCCTCGGGAGCAGGGGGCGGGTGACTATGCCAAGGGCATCTCACACCACATCGTCCACAGAGGACGTGCCCTTTTGAAACAGCCCTTCTGGGAACAGGGCACCGCTCGGGCCGGTCTTCCCTCCCCCCTCGGGGTAGAGGCAGCCTGGCACCACCAGCGGCCTGTACCTCTTACTCCCATGGATCCTCCTCGCAGTCAGGATGAGCACAGGAAGCAGCAGGACAGTGACGCAGATGATGCCCACGATGATCACCAGATGGTTGCCGCCCAGGACCTCGGGACTGCGGGCCACGGCAGTCACCAGTGCTGGGGAGGGAGGAAGCAGTGGGGGCCTCAGTGCACAGGAAAGGGCTGAGGCCCCCAGTTATAGATGCAGCAGCCACAGCCAGGCAGGAAGTGGGGGAGAAGGCCGACTCCACTCCGTGTTGAAGCACTAGGACTCCTGCAGTCCCTACAGACTGAGAACCAAACCCTGACGCCCTTGCTTACGGGGCAGGAGAAGAGACGGCACCTCACCTAGAGCTCCCTTTTGCATTAACAATTCTATCTTGAAACCTGGGTCACAAATGACGTAGACATAACAGACTCTTGGATGCTACTGATCTTTCTATGGGAAGTGATTTTGTTTTTTAAATATATTTTATTGATTTCAGAGAGGGAGAGAGAGATAGAAACATCAATGATGAGAGAATCACGGATCGGCTGCCTCCTGCACGCCCCCCACTGGGGATCAAGCCCGCAACCTGGGCCTGTGCCCTGACTGGGAACCAAACTGTGACCTCCTGGTTCATAGGTCGACGCTCAGCCCCTGAGCCGCACGGGCCGAGGGAAAGTGCTTCTTTTCAAGGCTCCGTGCTACCAAGCTCAGCCCGCAGTCAGGGCGCCACGTGAGGCCTTCGGAGGCACTTTCCTGCACTCGTTTCCTCATTCATTCTAAACACACAAATACAGGGTCTGGCTTTTGTCCTGGAGGCAACGAGAAGCCGCTGAGAGGACATCGCGATGGGGCTGAGCGCTTGGACCTGTGGCTGCTGCAGGAAGAGGGAGCCCCAGCCAAGCATGAAAGCAGAGACCAGTCAGAGGCCTGTGTTCAAGACGGAGATAAAGACACCAGCACGAAGGCGGCAGGGTGGACGGGAAGAAGGCAGATTCAGAGTCAGGCACAGACAACAGGACCGTCCACCGGGTAGACGGGGTCCTGGGAACGGGAAGCAGCGCGCACAACGGGTAGGTGGCAGCATTCATGGCGGGTGGGGGGTGAGGTGGGCTGGGAAGAGGTGGCCGCGGCTGGATGTCTTGTATTTGAAGGACTTGGGGGGCACTGGGTGGACCGCATACAGCTCTACAGAGATGGACAGACTGTGTCCCACACGGAGTGTGTGGCGTCCAGTCCCACAAGGAAAGGGGGTGGGATGTGCCGAGTGCTGTCGGATCGGAGCCGAGCGAGAAGCAGCGGCAGCCAGATGTGGCGGGCGGAGGAAACGAGACGCTGGGCAGTGAGACGAGAGACGCCACACGCAGCCCTGCAGCCAGCATCTCGTCAAACCACACACCCGATGTGGTCAAGGCTGCACAGCTCTGAACACCCCACCACGAGCTGTGCACTGAGTGGGTGCGCTGTGTTCATATCTCAATAAAGCTGTTTTAAGAAAAAGGAAGTGCCCTGGCCGGTGTTGCCCAATGGATAGAGCGTCGGCCTGCGGACCAGAGGGTCCTGGGTTCAATTCCGGTCAAGAGCGCGTACCTCAGTGGCAGGCTCCTCCCCAGCCCAGGCCCTGGTTGGGGGCTTGCAAGAGGCAACCAATCAATGTGTTTCTCTCACATCGATATTTCTCTCTTCCCCTCTCTCTCTAAAAATCAATGGAAAAATATCCTCGGGTGAGGATTAACAAAAGAAAAAGAAGAAAGTTACAGGATGCGAGCTAAGCAGAGGAGCCTGGGGCAGGAGGAAGAGGTGAGCATTTATTTACTGAACCTTAGGAGCCACTGACGTGAGGGGGAAGGAGCGGGAAGGCACCTGCGCACAGGGCTGGAGGCAGGGCAGGGCCAGAGGGCGGCGGGCGACAGAGACCGCTGAGGGGAGGGTTTGGGAGGTGAACGCGCTCCCACTATGGCTGGTCTTTAGTCTGTGACATTGGGATAAGATTCCGGAGGTGGAGAAGGCCGTCTGTCCTGCTTCCCTCTGCAGCTGGGACCCTTTGCTACGGACAAGAAGGTGCCTCCACAGACTTCAGTCCCAGGCCAGGGGCATCAGGTGAGCTCCATCCTGCCCCCAACCCCCCTTCAGCCAACCACAGCCAAGCGCTGAGGGCCCTGGTGCAATGCAGACTCCACAGCCACATCCTGGCTGCTAACTGGGTTAAGGTTTAACTCTAACCCTCACTTAGCAACCTCTCAGTCAACACAACCCAGCCTTTGTCCTCCTCCACGCCGGCCTCAATGCCTGTGTTTCCCAGAACACAGCGCCTTTGATCAGAAAACCCCCCCACCTACTTCTGGTTCTGGTGCCTTCCTGTTTCTCTGTTCTTTGCTGCTCCCACCAGCTCAGGGTCCCTTCACCCTCCACCCCAGAGCACACAGTCAAAACGGTCTGAACTTCAACTCCAGTCCACCTGCGGCCCGGACCTTTAAGCTGTCAGACGGCGCTGGCCACGGAGAGGCCTGGCAGCGGGCCGGGCTCCCTGAACGTATTGGCTCCTTTTCACTGACCGACCAGCAAGGCCAGAACTAGGGTGAGGCCCCCAAGCTGCCCAGGGCACCACATTCAAAGAGGCACCAGCCACCGAAACCAGTTTGGCTCAGTGGATAGAGCGTCGGCCTGCGGACTGAAAGGTCCCAGGTTCGATTCCGGTCAAGGGCATGTACCTTGGTTGCGGGCACATCCCCAGTGGGAGGTGTGCAGGAGGCAGCTGGTCGATGTTTCTCTCTCATCGATGTTTCTAACTCTCTATCCCTCTCCCTTCCTCTCTGTGGAAAATCAATAAAATATATTTAAAAAACAACAACAACAAAAAACAAAGAGGCACCGTCTCAGGGCCGTGCAAGTACGGGGGCAGCACCCGCGAGTGACGCCTCCTGACGTTTCGCACCCTGCGAGCCCCGGGCCTCGCTAGTCCTGGTCCTGCTAACCAGCCACGCCCCCCACCCCGCTCCCCAGCACACGCTACACACCTCGGGGCTCTTCCTGAATCACGTGCAGCTCAAAGGTTTTCCTGAAAGTCAGGTCCCCCAGGTGGATGCTGCAGGTGTAGCTTCCTGTGTCGGACTCCCGCGCTTCTCGGAGCAGGACGGAGGCGTTGTTGTGCGCTGTGTCCCCCGCCAGGGCCACGCGGCTCCGGAAGCGGCCCCCGCTCTGGGAGTACCCCGCGGGCCCGCCGCGTGTGGCGTAATAGCGCAGCATCACCTCCTCCTAGAGGCAAAGGAGAAACGCGTGAGCTTGCGGGGGGCGGGGGGGCGAATGTGTAAGCAGCACCGGTGTTGTCAGCAAGGACGGTGTGAACACACACACACGTGTGCGGGTCTGTGTCGTCGGGAAGGACACTCCCACGTCAGGACAACGGTCCATCGGGAGAGAGGGATGAGGAAGTGAGAACGGCTTTCGCTTTCCACTTGTCTCCAGGACGAAGAAGTACAGCGCACTCCCACGTCAGGACAACGGTCCATCGGGAGAGAGGGACGAGGAAGTGAGAACGGGCTTTCGCTTTCCACTCGTCTCCAGGACGAAGAAGTACGGCGCAGCTTCACGCTCGCTGCCCTGTCCAGGCGGCTTCCCGGGAAGTGGCAGCGGGTCGAGCACTGCGCTCCGGGCTCCCGCCCAGGCCTTCCTCGACGGTTCTGTGAGTGGCGCCTTCCTCACAGGCTCAGGCTGCACCTCTCGGAGTCACCCTCGCTCCCTCCTCCTTGAACATCTCACCCCTCACCGCGACCTTCCCTGGCACCTCACCTCCAGCCCCTTCCCACCTCCTCCTCGGGCCATTTCTCACCCGGACTCCTCACTGTCTCCCATGTGCTCCCAAGCCGTCCAATCCCAGGAGACGAGTCGTTAGAAACGTAAGTGACAGCATGTTCCTCCTCTGCAAACACTCCAGTGTGCCTGCACTTCCACAGGCCCCCTCCTCGGAGCCCATCGCCCACTTGCTCTCGCGCCGACTTGGGTCACTGTGCTCCAGCCTCACTGACCTCCTCGCTGCCCCTTGAGTCGCGGCCTCAGGGCCTTCGCACGTGCTGCTCTGTACACCTGGACATTCCTCTCCCCAGACATGCACATGGCTCATCCCTTCCTTCCTTGGACCTCTGCTCCGATGCCACCTGCTCGGCGAGGCCTCCCCGAGGCCTGTGCAAGCAGCAGCAAGACCCTGCGGCTCCTTCTCCAGGTCTCCTCACTGATGGGCTGCAGCTGCCCCTGCATTAGCTGACTGTGGCTCCCCCCACCCCCGGGGGGGGTTCCCCGTCAGGGCGGGGCTTTCACTGCACAGCAGATGCCCAAAAGCACTCATTAAATGAGGACATGTTGGCATTTTTAAAATAAGGAACATAAACATTCGCATTTTTAAAAGCTTTTAGGAGAAGAAACGGGGATGGCTGTACAGACAAAGACGAATCAAAAGGCCTCGCCCTAACCTCTTACCGCTTGTGATTCAAACTCACAGCTCAGAATGTCAGTTCTCACCTGTTTGCTGTGGGGACTCACTGGTGGCTGACATGTAAGTGCATGACAAGCTCCCAGCGGCGGCCCGAGACTACTCGGACCTCCCCGCAGGCCACTCGATGCCGCCCTTCCTGACCCTCAGAGCAGAGAGGAATCGAGTGAATTTCAGTGACCTTTTATAGGGATGACCTCTGTCTTAATTTATAAAAGCTAAAACTTGCATAAAGTGTCCGCCTTAACTTATATTAACAGTAATATATTATATTACACAGCGGGGCCCAGGAGCACCTCACCCGCCACAGAGACATCCCTGGTTTCGTGAACGAACGTGCTATTTTACAGCTTCAGGGTTCGCAGGACATGCTCCTCGCCCCGGCCCCTGGGAGCTACAGTCCCAGCATCTGGGGCCCCCTGACCACAGGGGGTTCTCTCCACCCCATGAGTGGGGCAATGGCGGGCAGAAGAAAACTCACAAAAGTAACTACATAAGAACACAGTTGTCGTTCTTCTCTCCGGCCCATAGCTTTCCTGCCTAGGCCACAGAAACCCTGCCTTCTCTCCCAGGAACTCCACAAAGAGAAGAAGGGAGAGAGGGGGAAATGATACACAGTGGCTGAGCCATGCACAGATGCCTCACACGCACCACCTCATACAAGTCTCCACTGCCAGACGAGCTATGCATTTCCTCCTCCTCCTCCTCCTCCTCCTCCTCCTCCTCCTCCTCGCCCTCCTTCTCCTTCCTCATTATCTTTTTTTATTTTTTTTAATCCTCACCCCAGGATATTTTCCCATTGATTTTTAGAGAGAGTGGAAGGGAGAGGGAAAGACAGAGAGAAACATTGATGTGAGAGAAACACATTGATTGGTTGCCTCCTGCACACACCCTGACTGGGGCCCAGGCTGGGGAGGATCCTGCATCCGAGGTACGTGCCCTTGACCAAAATCGATCCTGGGACCCTTTGGTCCGCAGGCCAATGCTCTATCCACTGGGCCACATCAGCTAAGGTTCCTTCTTCATTATCTTGGCATATTCATTAGAGTTATTTTTCCCACCAAAAAGCTGAAGTGGCCCAGCCAAGTGGCCCAGTCATGCCACCACATGGCACCGGATGCCTAGATTCCCCCACCGTCCTGATACTGCCAGCCAGGGGCTCCTACCACACAGAGGCGGGCCCTCCTCCTTACCTTGGCATGCTTCCCTGGTGAGAACGTCCAGTCGACCTTGGTCATGAGCTTCTCTCCCGTGCTCTGGAAAGCACAGCCCATCGGAGCTGAATCACCCACATAGACTGTGAGCTCTGGGGATAAAAGGATAAATCAGGTCAAACCCAAGATACAATCAATAGAGGCCATAGAACTTCTAGAAGAGATAACATTTAGCCAAAGATTCTCCACAGTAAGGTCAACATTACCAACCAACACTACACACATCCTCTCCACGGATGGCCCAGATGGTCCGGATGGACCACGAATTCAGAAGCCTCCCCTCACACCACACGGTGCTCCCAAGGAAAAGAGCCCCTCCAGCCACCCATGCACATCAAGGCGAGAGTCCTGTTGTCTTCGTACGACAAACACTTCCTGGTCTTCAGTTCCCTTCTCCCTCACATGGGCCCCACTCCACTTCAAGTTCCTACTGAAGACAGTACAAGAAAGCGTGAAGGCCACCACCTTCTGCCCACCTCCTGAGGTTCCCACATCTGCTTCGCATAAACAGGAAGTGGGAAGGTACAGCACTCTCATTCTTATACATACACTAGAGGCCCGGTGCACAAATTTGTGCACAGGCAGGGTCCGGCCAGCCCAACCCAATTAGGGCTGATTGGGCCAGGCTGGTGGGGGGGGGAGGGGCCACAGGCAGTTGGCTGGTGGCCCTGCCCCCTGGTCGAACTCCAAGTTGAAGTCCCAGTGGAGGGGACAATTTGCATATTAGCCTTTTATTATCTACACCAGGGGTCCTCAAACTAGGGCCCACGGGCCACATGCAAATACAAATATTGTATTTGTTCCCGTTTGGTTTTTTTACTTCAAAATAAGATATGTGCAGTGTGCATAGGAATTTGTTCATAGTTTTTTTTTAAACTATAGTCTGGCCCTCCAACGGTCTGAGGGACAGTGAACTGGCCCCCTGTTTAAAAAGTTTGAGGACCCCTGATCTACACTAATAAAAGACAAATATGCTAATTGACCATACCTTCGCTACGCCCACCAGCCAATCAGAAGAGTATGCAAATTAACCCAACAAAGATGGCGGTTAATTTGCATACACAGGGGCCCAGTGAAGACTGAAGACAGTGTAGAAGGAAGCCAAGCACTGCAGAAGGGAGCCAAGCGGCGGAGAAGGGAACGGATCGGAGGTAGCAGAGACGGGAGGGAGCAAGGCGGCGGACACGGGAGGGAGGTGAAGCAGAGGACACGGGCGGGAGCCGAGGCGGCGGGGAAGGGAGGGAGCGAAGCCCACCTCCAGTTTTGCTCCCTTCTCTGCTTCACTCTGGCCTCAGGAAGCCCTGTTCTTGCAGGAATAGGCCCGAGGAAGCCCTATTCTTGCAGGAATCTTCCTGCAACAGGCCTCTAGTATAGGATAACCCCCTGGGCCCCGGCTGAAGAACTGAGTCACAGGTGGCTCTCCTCTACTTCCTTTCTTTCTACAAGTTGCCTTAGGATTTGCTTAGGACAGTTCTGGCTACAGAGCAGGTCACAGGACTCCTTACTAATTAGGCCAAGACAACAGACAGTTTTCCTCTGGATGTTGTTTCTGTTTCACTCCCTGCCCCACCCTCCGGCCTGCTCCCACTTCCCCTGCTTCTGGCTTTGCAAGTCCTGGGCTCCTCTTCCGCTTATTCTGTGCGCAGCTGACCCCATCACGTGTGTACTGTGTAAGTCATTGCAAGAGGCCCTTGGAAAAGAAAACAACGAGGAAGATGTGCTGATTTTTTTGATGCTGCCCGACCCAAATCAAACACAAAGCCAGTGAAGAAAGGGAGGGGAGGGCGGTGCTCAGGGAGGCAGGAGCCCAGGTCTTAACTGGACAAAGCTCCTTCCAAAGAGCCCTAGCCAAGCTCAGGAAGGAGCAAAGGCGCAGCCACCTCTCGGCCCATTCCCCGCAGAGAACGAGCCTCCTGCCCAGCAGGACAAGTGCAGAATGAGAGCGAAGCCAACGAAAACATGATGAACTCGGAACTCTGCAGAGGGAACTGTTCTGAAAGTCATAAAAATTCACTCCAAAGACACCAGGAGAGGAGGGGACGCCCTCGAATTCTAGCCACGCATTACAAACTGACCTCTAGCTCGGCTGGCGTGGCTCCGTGGTTAAAGCGTCGACCTCTGCACCAGGAGGTCTCGGTTCGATTCCTGGTCAGGGCACATGCCAGGGTTGTGGGCTAGTTCCCCATGGGGAGTGCAGGAGGCAGCCGATCAATGATTCTCTCTCATCGATGTTTCTCTCTCTCTCCCTCTCCCTTCCTCTCTGACATCAATAATAAAAATGTGTATATTTTAAAAACTGAACTGTTTTTTAAAGGCAATAATAATAGTGAACCCTCTGAATCCTCCCAATGCAGCAGGCATGCGGGAGGCACCCGTGCGTAGCCTGTGACTGGGCATTACAAGACTTGGAGCTACTCACTCGGACCCTCCCCGTGCACAGAGGGTGAACCTGAGAGGCCAGGGCCGCCTGAGCGGGCACACGCCCAGCTTTCACTCCCTCACTCCACACCTCAGAGCGGAAGGACGGCCGCCCCAGAGCAGCCGAACAGGAACTGGTATTGTTTTTATTTGTAAGAATATTGTCTATAGTGTTTAAATAAGAACGGTGAAAAAAAGAACTAAAGCCCTAGACTCAGAAAAATTACAAGCTGAAGGGTCACTTGGTGGAGAAAATCAGAGCCACTGCACAGACGGCGCTGTCCAGGGAAGAGGAGGGCAGCGGCACGGGCCGCGCGAGGCGAGGAGCTGGGTCTACTCCCATCCGGCACGAGGGGAAAGTAGACACAACCCTGGGGAACATCTAACTACCCCACAAATGTCCCCGCTGTGCGGACGGGTTCGACGCCTGGAGTCTGCTCCTTTTGCTTCGTTCCCTCTGCGTTTCTTCTAAACAGGAAAAGGCCCCGTTTTGTGGGCCACACTTGTGTGGACACGTGTTGGGGCGTGGCATCAGAGACAGAGCAGACAGCCATGGTCCCGAGGCAAGCCCAGGGGACACGGGCAGCTGATTGCTGTCCTCTTCCCAGGGGGTCATAGCTTGGGAATCAGAAAAATGACAATTGAAGAAAAGTAAAATAAATAAATAAATACATAAATAAATTAGGAGAGAGGCCAAGCTACCATCTACAACTCCAGTTTTCAGACGCCAAACTCCAGTGAGGGGCACATTCAAGAATCTCATTCATTCGTAAGTGTTTGTTAATCGCTCCCTCTGTGCCCGTCAGGGGACAAAAGGAGCCGGTCAAGGCTGGTAAGGGGACAAAAAACACAAACCCAGGTGATGGGGCAGACACAGCTGAGCAGGGATGAGCGTCACCAGCGGGAGGCGGGTGGCGGGAGGAGCTCTCTAAAGGAGGGTCCCAAACAGCTGGATGGGGGCCAGGGGAGCACACTCCAGCGCCCCAACTAGACCGCGAGCGTTCCTGAGGCCACAGATGTTTCCTTCTGTCTCACACTTGCAAAAATTGTGCAGAATTCTGGAGTTTCCAAACCTTTTAAAGCAGCAGAATTCTTTCTTCAAACAAAATCTTACCTGGCGGCCCCATAATAAATCAGGAACAAGATAAGGGCTGAGTTTGTAGGGGAGGTGAGAGCGTGAGGTCCTACCTGGCCAGGCCCTCCATCCGCCCTCCCTGCTCTCATCCTTCGAGCACCCCCAGGCTCCACAGAGCAGCTCTCACACCACCATCTACTGAAGCCACTCGCTCCGTTTACCAATGGGAAACTGAGAACCAAAGAAGTTAGGGAAACCTGCTCGCGCCCTGCATGCCCCGAGCGCTGACTGCAGGATCCACACACCGCGGCATCAGCGTGGGTAACGCGGGAAGGGTGGGCGCGGTGAAAAGGGCATGTCAGAGGCCACAGGATCAAGCGCTGGATCTGCATTTACTAAACGCGGCGGAAGCCGTCACTGGGCCTCTCTGAGCCTGTGAGTGGAAGGAATGCACTTCCCCCGCAGCACTTTCAGGAGCATGAAAGATTCTAAACTAATAATGTCGGTCAGCCTCGTTTTATTTATTTTTTAAATATATTCTATTATTTCGGAGAGGAAGGGAGAGAGAGAGAGAAACATCAATGCTGAGAGAGAATCATGGGTTGGCTGCCTCCTGCACACCCCCTACTGGGGATCGAGCCCACCACCCAGGCATGTGCCCTGACTGGAATCAAACTCGGGACCCTTCAGTCGCAGGCCCACGCTCTACCCACGGAGCCAGGCGGCTAGGGAATTCCTCCTCGCTCTAACTGCAGAGCACTCCTAACTGCAGACTCGTGCTGTGCTGAGCACGGAGCCCGGGGCTGGCATCTACCGCAACATCCGGCCCCTGCCCGGTTCGCCCTCATGTCTCCAGCCCCTCCTCCCCTCTGAGCGGCGGCCACGCACCTCCAGGCTCCTCCGGCAGCACGTACAGCGCCACTTCGGTTTTGAACACGCGGCTCTCCCGTTCCAGGCGGATCTCGCAGGTGTAGGTTCCCTGGTCGGCCTCCTGCACGTCTTGGAGCAGGAGAGAACCGTCGTTGTGCGAGAGGGCCCCCGCCAGGCGCGCCCGGTTCTGGAAGCGCCCCACCGGCACGCTGAGGTTGGCGTAATAGTACAGCACGTACTCAGCCTGGAGGGCACAGCATCAGGGGCCTGAGTCAGCTGATGTGAATCATCAGAAGGTGCTCATTCAAAGGGAAATATTTTGTTATTATTTTTTTGCAATTTATTTTTTATGGATTTCAGAGAGGAAGGGAGAGGCAGAGATAGACACATCAATGATGAGAGAGAATCATTTATCAGCTGCCTCCTGCATGCCCCACACTGGGAATCAAGCCTGAAACCCCGGCATGTGCCCTTGGCTGGAATCGAACCCAGGACCCTTCAGTCCACAGGCTGATGCTCTATCCACTGAGCCCACCGGCCAGGGCGAGAGTGAAATATTTTGAGTGGGATTCAAACACCATCATGTGCCAGGAAGCATCTCACATGCACACGCTCCACGGCTCACAGAGAGCGGGATGGAGAAAGAGGGGCCACACCTTTCGGCCCTGACCTTGGGGGTGAAATGCAGCACCCACTCTGAAGATCGCTCTGGGGGTTCAGACTCAGCTCGTGGGAACCACCTCCCATCTTCACCCCGTCTTCTGCCACAGCCCTGGGAGCAGCTGGCAATCGGAGGCACGATGGGACGCCCCGGCTGGCTGCGTGAGAGTCCCAGCCTGGGCTGCCACTCGCCCCCGTCCGCCCCCCTCTCGGCAGCTTCCAGTGAGGCACGAGGAGCCATCAACAGGAAGTGCCGCACAGGCCGGAGGGACAGGCCTGGGGGATTCTCACCTCTACCTACACATGGGACATCCCTCCCGTAACACTACGCAGCCATGAGCATTGCAGCGAGCGTAGCATTCTGGGAATAACATGCCCTGAGCTTCAAAAATAATATTTCATTTGCAAACCTTGGGAGCTTGTTGTTAATAACATGCTAGTAGGACATCTTCCCCAAGTGATCCTGACATAGAAGCATCTCCGCAGAAGCTCTGCTTCCTGCTCCAAAGAGCCCACGAAACCTCCTCCGCAGCTGTGCTGCACCTGCCCACACCCACGGGGCACACAGCTGGGAAGGAGGCCGAGAGGTTCTCCCGCACATACGTGCTGAGGTCACAACCGACTGTGCAGCCCAGCTCACTCCCCCCCCCCCAGGCACCTGCGCTGCTCCACGGAGGGCAACATTGAGAAAAGAAACTGAAACGTATGTGCACGCCTCCCATGAGCTCCCAATGATGACCTCAGCTTCCTCGCAGAGGGAGGCGGACGCGCAGCAAGCTGGACGTCCAGGCGGAGAGGGGTCCTGACGCGCTCCAGAGCCCGAGCTCCTGAACACTCACCTCACGGCCCCTGGAGACCTGCCCCGCCCCCCCTCAAGGGGTCCTGACGCGCTCCAGAGCCCGAGCTCCTGAACTCACCTCACGGCCCCTGGAGACCTGCCCCCCCTCCCTCGCGTCCCGACCCCGGGCAAGGCTCCCACAGCTCGGCCCTGTGTCCTCCTCGTCACCTGGGCATGCTCCCTGGGTGAGAATGTCCAGTCGACCTTGGTCACGCATTTCCCTTCCACGCTCTGGAACACGCAGCCCAGCAGGGCGGGCTCACCCGCGTGCACGGTCAGCTCCAGGGAGGACACGATCAGGTCGTTCAGGCCCAAGAAGTAGCCTGCGGAAGCCAAGGCAAGAGGAGGCGCCATTAGGAAAGCGCCCCGGACGACACAGATCAGCGTTCATCACCAAGGGCCACACCTCCCGCCCAGGTGGCCCAGTGGGGACAATAAGCTGAGGCCCTCGCTTATTAGCCTCTAGTTACCACAGGGATCAGGTAAGGGCTCTGCGACCGCCACACTCCACACACGCCACCTGGCCTCCTCCTACCTGGCCCTTCCCCTTTCCCAGAATCCCTCCCCAATCCCGCCCCCCACTTCCTTTCCAAAGAAAGAAGAGAAACCCTGAGGTCCCTGCTGTCGGACCAGTATTTAAACGCCTACCCACAGGAACGAAGTCCCTTGTTCTTGGTTCCCCATCTGAAAAAATGACTCCCAGGTACTTTCCCTTCCCTCCTGTTCGCTCTGCTCTTTGGTTCCTTCACAAAAGCTCATCTCTGCATTCGCCGCTGCTTCTGGCTGCCGTGCGTGCGGGCCTCGGAATCAGGCCAGCGCAGGGCATGGCTCTCCCTTGTGTGGCCTTTGTGTCCACCTCCTCCCAGGCGCCTACCCCAGCCCTGCCAGCAGCCCTGGCTCCCAGCCTCCGGGGCTTGGCACGCACGGCACCAGCCCACTATCCCTGCACCTGCTCCAGTCATTCCTCTTTTCACTAAAAGGGAGAACCGTTTGATGGATATTCCTGTTTTCAGAAGATATGCTCTGTTTTCACACAAAGAGACAACCTTGTCAAGAAAGACACCTTTAGAGATGATGCTGATGGGGGGCGGGGGGGAGAGGGGAAGGGATTGAGGAGCACCGACGGGCAGTTACAGAATAGTCCTGGGATGGGAGGCACACACAGGGAACAGTCAGTGATCTCTCTATATAAAACCCTAATATGCAAATAGACCAAACACTGGAACAACCGAACAACCAAACAACCGGTTGCTATGATGTGTG
>NW_005353538.1:1706785-1707508 GCF_000412655.1 Myotis brandtii | reverse complement strand
GGAGCAGGTGAGCGGTGGTGGGGAGGGGGGGGTTTGCACCAGACCAAGGCAGGGCACTGGTTGCTGTCATCAGGGTGAGACTGGTGATTACTGAAAATTCTTTGCTCCCGTGCGCCGGTCCCACCCAGCGCTCACACCTACTGCCAGCGCTGGCCCTGCTCGCACCCAGTGCTGACGCCAACCCCAATCGCTCTGTGCCCATCAGCTGGTGCAAGTGAGCGGCGGTGGGAGTGGAGCTGCTGGCAGACAGGGAACTGGGGGCCACAGCAGGAGGGGCCAGACAGGGTGCAGAGGATGGGCCGAGACCCGCCCCTGTGCCCACCACAGCCTCACGGCCCACAGTTCCTTTTAAGGTGCACAAATTTGTGCACTGGGCCCCTAGTATTGTAAAAACTGTGTATGGTGCCAGGTGGGCACTGGGAAGACTGGGGGGCACACTTCCTAAAATGTATGACTGTCTGAGCACGATGCTGTAAACTACAACTGAAAGATGAAATTTAAATTAAAGAGAAAAGAAAAAGAAAGACAAGGTTAGATACTGGCCAGTTTCTATCAGAGAAGAGCCAAGAGCACACACGGGGAATGAAGACTATGTGGGCTTTTCATCCACGTTGCAGCCGAGGCTGAGTGCTGCTGCCCTGCCAACAGCCGGTACACAGTGGGGGGACACAGACAGCGGGCACACAGTGGGGACAGGGAGACAGCGGGCACACAGTGGGGGGA
>NW_005353538.1:1700785-1702383 GCF_000412655.1 Myotis brandtii | reverse complement strand
CCCTGGCTTCCACTCACCCAGCAGCACTAGCCTCAGGGTGAGTCTCAGGAGGCAGAGCACGCCGCTCTCCATCTTCAGCCTGAAGAGAAAAGGGAAAAGTCAGGAAACAGTTTCAAGAGACATTTACTCACGGCACCCCCCACAGCGAGACCCCCGGCGCCCCGCCAGACTCTGGGCGCAGCGCGGAGTGGGGACAGGGAGACAGCGGGCACACAGTGGGGAAGTCGTAAAAGGAAATGTGGACTCTGGACCCTCTGCAGAGAATTACTTAGAAAGAAATCAAAATGAGCTCCAAAAACAGTCTGGCATTTTCCTGTCAGGAAGAACTGAGCAAGTCTGCGTGTGGGTGACGCTGTATGAGGGACTGTGATTTCGCATGGAGCATGCTGTGTGCAGGTAAAATGAGGTTGGTAGGAAGGCAAGAGCGGCAGCCTAAGCAAAGGGAAGCTTAGAGCTGCCGGGTAACCTCTGTAGAGAAATGGCTGAGGAAAAGGAGACTTTCTAAGGGGGAAGCTCCCCGCCCGGGCACAAACCCACCAGCCAGTAACACAGGGCAGCCCCTGGGAAATGGCTGCAGAACTCCTGAAATTAACGTGACCACCTTTAAACCGATGAGGGCCGCCCAGGCCTTAGAGCAGGGAGATTCTGTAGCCGGGTGCGGGATCACTCAGCTCGATGGCACAGAAGCCACAGGAAGGAACGCCTTCCGCTTTCTCTGTGAAGCCTCCTCAGACAGGGCCGCCTGCGCAGAACGAGAGCTGGGCAGCCCTGGCCGGTGTGGCTCAGCTGGTTGGAGCATCATCCCATAGATGTTTCTCTCTCACATCGCTGTTTCTCTCTCTAAAATCCATAAACAGCCCTTGCCAGTATGGCTCAGTGGATAGAACATTGGCAAGGGTCTCGGGTTCGATTCTGGTCAAGGGCACATACCTCGGTGGCAGGCTTTTCCCTGGCCCGGACTCTGGTTGGGGCTCCTGCAGGAGGCAACCAATCGGTGTGTTTCTCTCACATGGATGTTCTCTCTCTCTCTCTTTCCCTCTCTCTTCCACTCTCTCTAAAAACCAATGGAAAACTATCCTCAGGTGAGGATTTAAAAAAAAGATCTAAAACAGTCCTTACCTGTATTCTAATCAGCCACAGCTCCACAAGGAGCACCAGGGTCAAACTGTCCAAGAAGGTCCGACCTGGTCCCAACTCCGAGGAGAAGTCAGGTGAAACCCTGAACCCCGATCCTCACCTATCACACTGGCTGCTAATGCAGGGACCAGCGCTGATAAAGTCATTGTGCTTTGAAGAAGATAACGCATAACCACAGAAGATCCTATTCTTTCTAACCTGAAAGGCAATAGTCTGTAGCTTTCAGGGGAGAGGATGGGGTTAGGCAGCCGTGGGCAAACTACAGCCCGCGGGCCGGATCCGGCCCGTTTGAAATGAATAAAACTAAAAAAAAAAAAAAGACCGTACCCTTTTATGTAATGATGTTTACTTTGAATTTCTATTAGTTCACACAAACACTCCATCCATGCTTT
Organism: Myotis brandtii; assembly: GCF_000412655.1. NCBI lineage: Eukaryota > Metazoa > Chordata > Mammalia > Chiroptera > Vespertilionidae > Myotis > Myotis brandtii. Next base: position 1,700,854 of record NW_005353538.1, on the reverse strand, counting down.
TGTTCCGGCCCTCCAGTCCAGTTTAAGAACCCATTGTGGCCCTCGAGTCAAAAAGTTTGCCCACCCCTG
>NW_005353538.1:1695245-1700375 GCF_000412655.1 Myotis brandtii | reverse complement strand
GGAAGGTGGGACATGGGACCCTGGGAAAGACGGGACACGACAGGAAGGTGGGACATGGGACCCTGAGAAAGACGGGACGTGACGGGAAGGTGGGACATGGGGCCGTGGGAAAGACGGGACGTGACAGGAAGGTGGGACATGGGGCCGTGAGAAAGACGGGACGCGATGGGAAGATGGGACATGGGGCCGTGGGAAAGACGGGACGCGACGGGAAGGTGGGACATGGGACCCTGGGAAAGACGGGACGCGACGGGAAGGTGGCACACAAGACGGGCAAGGGCACCCGAGCTCTCGGCACCTGCAACAGGGAGGCCGTTGGTGGCGGAGGCAGCCTGCAGGCGTGGGGACCTGGAGGACAGGCGCCTCAGGCAGGCGGGGAGAGAGGCTCCAGGCACAGAAACCACCCAAATCAGGAGGGGCTGGGTGTGTCTGAGGAGCCACAGAAGGCTACCCTGGATGAAGCATGAAGCAACGACAGGGATTCTGGGACTTTCTTTGGTGATTTCATTTCCTGATCTGACACCAGCGGTGAATTTAAAGATGACAATTTGAGCTCTGGCTGGTGTGGCTCAGTGGACAGAGCGTCGGCCTGTGAACCAACGGGTCCCGGGTTCGATTCCGGTCAAGGGCACATACCTTGGTTGCAGGCTCCTCCCCGGCCTGGGCCCTGGTCAGGGCTCGTGCAGGGGGCAACCAATCGATGTGTTTCTCTCACATCGACATTTCTCTCTGTCTCTCCCTCTCTCTTTCACTCTCCCTAAGAATCAATGGGAAAAAACTCCTCGGGTGAGGATTAAAAATAAAAAATAAATAAAAAGATGCCGATCTGAAGGGCAGGAGGAGGGAGGCTTCTCCGTGTCACACAGGAATGAGCCTGGACCTTCCAGGACAGACCGCGGCTTCTGAACCCACGGTCCCCACCGACGGTGCCGCTCCAGCTTAGGGTTTCCATTCCCAGCAAACCGAGGGGAATGAAAACACCCAGACGGCTTTCCCACTGCTCACGGGACTGGGAAAACCATCTGATGAATAACAGAGCCATTTTCAGTTCTAAATACTCAAATGCATCCCTCGCTGTGTAAATGAACAGAGAAGCAATGATTTAATGAAGGGGGAAAAGCACAAAATGAATTTTTTAAAAATTATTGTTCCAGATCAGATCTTCCATTAACTAATTCTTTGATTTTGGGAAATCACTCAATTTACCTACGTCTCTTCCTTCACAGTAAAGGCTCGGACTTTTTTCATTGTTGTTAATCCTCACTCAAGGATATTTTTTCCATTGATTTTTAAAGAGAGTGGAAGGGGGGACGGGAGAAAGAGAGAGAGAAACATCAATGTGAGAGAGACGCATTGATCGGTTGCCTCCTGCAGGTGCCCCAACTGAGGCAACCACGGTCAGGGATCGAACTGCAACCCAGGTACATGCTCTTGACCAGGGATCGAACCCGTGACCCTTTGGTGCAAGCGCCAACACTCCAACTACTGAGCCACACACTAGGGCAAAGGCTCTTTCACCCCCCTAGTTAGTATAGCACCACACTAGACATCAGTAGTCGATATGCAATAAACTAGAGAGCGTTCCACGCCAGGTATTTAACGCTCACAGCAACCCTATGAGGTTTTACAGATGAGGAAACTAAGGCGAAGACTGGTGAGTGACTTGCCTGCTAACACATACCAAGTGGCAGAACCAGGATTCAAGCACTGCACCTCCATGTCTGGGAGAGGAACCAACTCCCGGCTTCAATGCTGTCCCACCCCCTCCCCCTCTTAACTGGCTCATCGTTCAGACCTCGGGTTAAATGTCACTTCCTCGGGGAACCCTCTCCGGAGAGCCCTTCCTAGGTCAGATGCCTGGGCCCAGGTGTTTTGTTTTTGTTTTTGTTTCTGTTTCTATTCTGTTGTTTTTAATAATTCTTTACTGTTAGAAGTATTTCATATGTCCCCTTTTTCCTCCATTGACCCCTTCCAGCCTGCCCCCGCCCCTGCCCCAGGCCCTCACCACCCCACTGTGTCCATGGGTCATGCATATATGCACACAAGGTCTTTGGTTGATCACCTCCCACCCACCCAGCCTCCCCCGCCTTCCCTCCGAGATTCCGCACTCTGTTCCCTGCTTCCATGTCTCTGGGTCCACTCCGATCATCAGTTTATTTTGTTCATTAGATTCCTCATATGAGTGAGATCATGTGACACTTGTCTTTCTCTGACTGACTTACTTCACTCAGCATGATACTCTCCAGGCCCCTCCATGCTGTCTCAATAGGCCCAGGTTTTAATTGCGCTGTTGATCATTCCTCCAGGGCATCTGTCTCCATTCTGATGATCTGGTGCTGTGCATGCTTGTTTGATTAAAGTCTTGCTCTCCAGCCGCACCCATCCAAGACTGTACGCTCCAGGAGGCCAGAGCTGTGCTGTGTGCCGCCCCTCCACAGTGCCCGCAGGGGAAGGCCCAGGTGGGGCCGGTGGCCACTGTCCCAGGAGGCAGTGGCACAGGGCCAGGAACACGCTAGTCAAGTTTCAATGTCTAGTTAGTTGGCAATTACTCAGAAATTCCTATCACATATACAGGTGTCCCAAAAACGTATACACACTGACTTCTATTCCATTTTGAAAAGGAAATGTATTTTAATAAATGCTGCCTTTATAATTATTCAAAGTGTATATATATATATATTTTTGGGGGGGACAACCTGTAGTTATATATCTATATGCCTATATATCTATATATCTCCATATGTGTGTGTGCATGTGTGTGTGTGTGTGTGTGTAGTGAATATCAATAGTGATACCATAAAAACTACAATATGTAATTTTTGTAGTAATGGTTTACCTGTCATTATACTGGCTTATTTCACTCAGCATAATGCTCTCCAGGTCCCTCCAAGCTGTCGCACTGGGTAAAATTTTCTTCCACTTTTACAGCTGAGTAGTATTCCATTGTGCAAATGTACCACAGATTTTTATCCACTCATCTTCTAGGGGCACTCGGGCTGCTTCTGAACCTTGGCTATTGTAAATAGCACTGCGATGGACATAGGGGTGCACGTATTCTTTCCAATTAGTGTTGCGGGTTTCTTCAGATAAATGCCCAGAAGTGGAATGACTAGGCCATAAGGCAGTTCCATTTTTAATTTTTTGAGGAACCTCCACAGTTTTCCACAGTGGCTGCACCAGTCTGCATCCCCACTCACAGTGCACAAGGGTTCCTTTTTCTCCACGTCCTCACCGCCATTTGTCATTTGTGATTTACTGACAATGGCCATTCTGACAGGTGTGAGTGGTACCTCATTGTCATTTTAGTTTGCACCTCTCGGATGGTTAGTGACATTGAGCATCTTTTCATATGTCTCTTGGCCTTCTGTGTGTCCTCTTTGGAGAAGTGTCTATTTAGATCCTTTGCCCATTTTTAAATTGAATTGTTTTCTTGGTGTTGTTTTATAAGTTCTTTATAAATTTTGGATATTAAGCCTTATCAGATGTATTATTGGTGAATATGTTCTCCTTTTCGGCGGGTTATCTTTTCATTTTGCTGATGGTTTCCTTTGCTGCGTAAAACGTTTTAGTTTGATGTGGTCCCATTTGTTTATTTCTGCTTTTGTTTCCCTTGCCCGAGGAGATACATCAGAAAAAATATTGTTGTAGGAAATGTCCAAGATTCTACTGCTAGGTTTTCTTCTAGGAGTCTTCTGGGTTCGAGTCCAACATTTCAGCCTTTATTTCATTTTGAGTTTAGTCTTTTTAAAAATATATATATATTATTGATTTTTTACAGAGAGGAAGAGAGAGGGATAGAGAGTTAGAAACATCGATGAGAGAGAAACATTGATCATGGGGATGTGCCCGCAGCCAAGATACATGCCCTTGACCGGAATCGAACCTGGGACCTTTCAGTCTGCAGGCCGATGCTCTATCCACTGAGCCAAACCGGTTAGGGCTTGAGTTTAGTCTTGTCGTGTGTGTGGTGTAAAAAGGTGGTCTAGTTTCACTTTTTTGCACACATTTGTCCAAATTTCCCCAACACCATTTATTGACTAGACTGTCATTTCCCATTTATGTTTTTGCCTCCGTTGTACAATATTTACTGACTGTGAAGATGTGGGCTTATTTCTGGGCTCTGTATTCTGTTCCATGGATCTACGTGTCTGTTTTTATGCCAATGCCAAGCTGTTTTATGTACTTTGGCTTTGCAGTACAGTTTGATATTAGGTAGCATGATTCCTTCAATTTTGTTCTTCTTTCTCAAGATCGCTGTTGCTATTTGGGGTCTTTTGTGGTTTTGTATAAATTTGTGGAATATTTGTGATACCATGTCTTTGGGTCCACTCTGATCATCAGTTTATTTTGTTCATTAGATTCCTCATATGAGTGAGATCATGTGACACTTGTCTTTCTCTGACTGACTTACTTCACTTAGCATGATACTCTCCAGGCCCCTCCATGCTGTCTCAATAGGCCCAGGTTTTAATTGCGCTGTTGATCATTCCTCCAGGGCATCTGTCACCATTCTGATGATCTGGTGCTGTGCATGCTTGTTTGATTAAAGTCTTGCTCTCCAGCCGCACCCATCCAAGACTGTACGCTCCAGGAGGCCAGAGCTGTGCTGTGTGCCGCCCCTCCACAGTGCCCGCAGGGGAAGGCCCAGGTGGGGCCGGTGGCCACTGTCCCAGGAGGCAGTGGCACAGGGCCAGGAACACGCTAGTCAAGTTTCAATGTCTAGTTAGTTGGCAATTACTCAGAAATTCCTATCACATATACAGGTGTCCCAAAAACGTATACACACTGACTTCTATTCCATTTTGAAAAGGAAATGTATTTTAATAAATGCTGCCTTTATAATTATTCAAAGTGTATATATATATATAGTCACACACATATGTATATGATAGGAATTTGTTTTTTCTCTTTATTTTATTTTTTCCCATCACCACTTGTCCCCCCTACACCCCCCTACACCCACCGCCATAATCACCACACAGTTGCCCGTGTCCATGAGTTCCTTCTGTTTTTCCTTTTTTGCTCAATCCCTCCATTCCCCCTGCCTTTCCCCCAACCTCCCTGTCAGCTGCTCTCTGTCTATGAGTCTGTATTTTGCTTGTTAGTTCAGTTTGTTCATTAGATTCCACA
>NW_005353538.1:1665540-1694976 GCF_000412655.1 Myotis brandtii | reverse complement strand
TGGACATAGGGGTGCACGTATTCTTTCCAATTAGTGTTGCGGGTTTCTTCAGATAAATGCCCAGAAGTGGAATGACTAGGCCATAAGGCAGTTCCATTTTTAATTTTTTGAGGAACCTCCACAGTTTTCCACAGTGGCTGCACCAGTCTGCATCCCCACTCACAGTGCACAAGGGTTCCTTTTTCTCCACGTCCTCACCGCCATTTGTCATTTGTGATTTACTGACAATGGCCATTCTGACAGGTGTGAGTGGTACCTCATTGTCATTTTAGTTTGCACCTCTCGGATGGTTAGTGACATTGAGCATCTTTTCATATGTCTCTTGGCCTTCTGTGTGTCCTCTTTGGAGAAGTGTCTATTTAGATCCTTTGCCCATTTTTAAATTGAATTGTTTTCTTGGTGTTGTTTTATAAGTTCTTTATAAATTTTGGATATTAAGCCTTATCAGATGTATTATTGGTGAATATGTTCTCCCTTTCGGCGGGTTATCTTTTCATTTTGCTGATGGTTTCCTTTGCTGCGTAAAACGTTTTAGTTTGATGTGGTCCCATTTGTTTATTTCTGCTTTTGTTTCCCTTGCCCGAGGAGATACATCAGAAAAAATATTGTTGTAGGAAATGTCCAAGATTCTACTGCTAGGTTTTCTTCTAGGAGTCTTCTGGGTTCGAGTCCAACATTTCAGCCTTTATTTCATTTTGAGTTTAGTCTTTTTAAAAATATATATATATTATTGATTTTTTACAGAGAGGAAGAGAGAGGGATAGAGAGTTAGAAACATCGATGAGAGAGAAACATTGATCATGGGGATGTGCCCGCAGCCAAGATACATGCCCTTGACCGGAATCGAACCTGGGACCTTTCAGTCTGCAGGCCGATGCTCTATCCACTGAGCCAAACCGGTTAGGGCTTGAGTTTAGTCTTGTCGTGTGTGTGGTGTAAAAAGGTGGTCTAGTTTCACTTTTTTGCACACATTTGTCCAAATTTCCCCAACACCATTTATTGACTAGACTGTCGTTTCCCATTTATGTTTTTGCCGTTGTAGTACAATATTTACTGACTGTGAAGATGTGGGCTTATTTCTGGGCTCTGTATTCTGTTCCATGGATCTACGTGTCTGTTTTGCCAATGCCACCAAGCTGTTTTATGTACTTTGGCTTTGCAGTACAGTTTGATATTAGGTAGCATGATTCCTTCAATTTTGTTCTTCTTTCTCAAGATCGCTGTTGCTATTTGGGGTCTTTTGTGGTTTTGTATAAATTTGTGGAATATTTGTGATATACACCCTGGTGTCTTGACAGGAATTGCACTGAGTCTGTAGACTGCCTTGGGTAGTACGGACATTTTAATGATGTTAATTCTTCTATCCATGAACAGGCATATGTTTCCACTTATTTGTATCTTCTTCAATTTCTTTTTTCAGTGTCTTATTATTTCCCAAGTACAGGACTTATACATCATTGGTTAAATTTCATTCCTAGGTATTTTATTCTTTTTTTAAGCACTGTAAATGGAATTGTTTTCTTAGTTTCCCTTTCTAATGATTCATTATTGGTGTATACAAAATGATTTCTGGATATTTCTTTTGTATCCTGCTACTTTACAGAATTCATTGATCAATTCTAGTAGTTTTTTGGTGGCATCTTTAGGGTTCTCTATATACAGTATCATGTCATCTGCAAATAATGACAGTTTTATTATTCTTCCTTTCCAATTTGGATGCCTTTTATTTCATCTTCTTGTCTGATCGCTGTGGCTAGGACTTCCAGTACCATGTTGAGTGAGAGTGGTCAACGTGGGCATCCCTGTCTTGTTCCTGATCTTAAGGGGGACACTTGTCGTTTCTGCCCATTGAGAAGGACGTTGGCTATGGGTTTGTCATATATGGCCTTTATTACATTGAGGTATGTTCCCTCTATTCCCACTTTTCTGAGAGTTTTTATCATAAATGGGTGCTGGATTTTATCAAATGCTTTTTCTGCATCTATAGATATGATCATGTGGTTTTTATTCTGCATTTTGTTTATGTGGTATATCACATTTATTGATTTGCAGATATTGTATCAACCTTGCATCCCCAGAATAAATCCCACTTGATCATGGTGTATGATCTTTTTAATGTATTGCTGGACTCGGTTTGTGAATAATTTGTTAAGGATTTTAGCATCTATGTTCTTCAGATATTGGCCTATAATTTTAATTTTTTGTAGTGTCTTTATCTGGTTTTAGAATTAGTATAATGCTGGCCTTGTAAATGAGCTTGGGAGTCTTCCCTCCTCTTGAATTATTTGGAATAGCTTGAGAAGGATATGTGTTATTCTTGGAATGTTTGGTAAAATTCATCTATGAAAGCCAGTGGTCCAGGACTTTTGTTTGTTGGGAGTTTTTTTTTTTTATTATTATTACTGTTTCATTTCAGTAGTTGTAATCTGTCTATTCAGATTATCTGGTTCTTCCTGATTCATTTTGGAAGACTGTATGTTTCTAGGGTTTTATCCATTTCGTCCAGATTGTCCAATGTGTGGGCATATAGCGGCTCATAACATTTTCTTACCATCTTTTGTATTTCTTTGGTGTCAGTTGTTACTTCTCTTTCATTTCTGATTTTATTTATTTGGGTCCTCTCTCTTTTTTCTTGGTGAGTCTGATTAAAGGTTTGTCGATCTTGTTTATCGCTTCAAAGAACCTGCTCTTGGTCTCATTGATCTTTTATATTGTTTTTTTAGACTGTTTTGTTTATTCTGCTCTGATCTTTTCCTTCCTTCTGCTCACTTTGGGAATTGTTCATTATTCTTTCTCAAGGTCCCGTAATTGTCAAGTTAGATTGCTTATTTGAGCTTTTTCTTGTTTCTTGAGATAAGCCTGTAATGCTATGAATTTCCCTCTTAAGACTGCTCTTCCTGTGTCCCACAGATTTTGGGTTGTTGTGTTCTCATTTTCCTTTGTTTCAAGGTATCTTTTGATTTCTTCCTTGATCTCATTGTTAGCCCATTCACTGTTTAGTAAAATGTTATTTAGCTTCCATGTATTTGTGTGTTTTTCAGTTTTCTTCTTATGATTGATTTTTAGTATCACAACATTATAGTCAGAGAAGATGCTTGATATGATTTCAATTTTCTCAAATATGTTGAGACTTTTATGTGTCCTAACATGTGGTCTATCTAGAAAATGTTACATGCGCACTTGAAAAAATGTATATCCTGCTGCTTTGGGGTGAAATGCTTTGAAGATATCATTTAAATCCATTAGATCTAATGTGTCATTTAAGGCTGCCATCTCCTTGTTGATTTTATGTCTGGAAGATCTATCCATTGATGCTAATGGGGTGTTAAAATTGCTATTATGACTGTATTACTGTCAATCTGTCCCTTTATGTCCATCAAGATTTGGTTTACATATTTAGGTGCTACTATGTTGGGTGCATAAATGTTTACAAGGGTTATATCCTCCTGTAGGATTGCTCCCTTTATCATTATGTAGTGGCCTTCTTTGTCTCTTACTATAGGCTTGCTTTTAAAGTCTATTTTATCAGATATAAGTATTGCTACCCCAGCTTTTCTTTTTCCTTTCCATTTGCATGAAATATCTTTTTCCATCCTTTTATTTTTAGTCTGTGTCTTTCTTTCGCTCTCAGGTGGGTCTCTTAAAGACAGCATATGTATGAGTCTTGTTTTCTTATCCATTCAGCTACCCTATGTCTTTTGATTGAAACATTTAAGCCATTTACATTTAAAGTAATTATTGATAGGTACATATTTACTATTATTTTATTTTTTAACTGTGTTCCTGGGTTTTTTTCTTTTTCCTCTTCTTCTTTCTCCTCCTTCCTCTTTCCTCTTCCTTCTTTCTCTCCCTCCTCCTCCTTCTTCTTCTTAAAGCAAGTCCTTTAACATTTCTTATAATACTGGTGTGGTGGTAACAAACTCCTTTAGCTTTTTCTTGTCTGGGAAAACATTTCTCTCTTAATTTTAAATGATAGCCTTGCTGGGTAAAGTAGCCTTGGTTGTAGGTCCTTGCTTTTCAACATGTTGAATATGTAATGCCAATCCCTTCTGGCATGAAATGTTCCTGTTGAGATATCAGCTGACAGTCTTATGGGAGCTCCCTTGTAGGTAACTAACTGCCTTTCTCTTGTGGCTTAAGATTTCTCTTTATCTTTAACCTTTGGCATTTTAATTATGTTGTGTCTTGGTGTGAGCCTCTTTGAGTCCCTCTTGTTTGGGACTCTCTGAGCTTCTTGGACTTGTGTGTTTTCCTTCACCAGGTCAGGGAATTTTTCAGTCATTATTTCTTCAAATAGGTTGTTAATCCCTTGTTCTCTCTCTTCTCCTTCTGGTGTCCCTATGTTGTGAATGTTGTTATACTTCATGTCCCAAAGGTCCCTTAAACTATGCTCATTTTTTAAAAATTCTCTTTTCTTTTTACTCCTCTGATTGGGTGTTTTTCCCTACCTTGTCTTCTAAATCACTGATTTGATCCTCCACTTCATCCAACCTACTGTTTTTCCTTCCAGTGTATTCTTGATTTTGGATATTGCATTCTTCATTCCTGACTGGTCCTTTTTTGTGGTATCTATGTCCTTTTTCATGCTGTTGATCATCCTGATAATCATTACTTTGAACTCATTAGCAGATAAATTGCTTGGGTCCATTTCATTTAGCTCTTCTTCTGGACAATCCTCTTGTTCTTTCATTTGGGGTCTGTTCCCTTGTCTCCCCATTTTGGCTGCCTCTTTGTGTTTGTTTCTGTGTATGAGATAGAACTGCTATTACTCCCAGTCTTGTTAGGGTGGCCTTATATAGTAGGTGTCTTGTGGGACCCAGTGGCACAGTTTCCCTGATCATCTGAGCTGGGTGCTCTGGAATCCCCCTTGTGTATGCAATGTGGGCCCTTCTCTTATAATTGAGTCTTGATTGCTATTGGCCCATTCGTGCATGGGATCGACCCTCTGGCTGGCTGACTGTGATGCTCAACCCTGACCGTGGTGTGCAAGCTGCTGGGCAGGTGATCACACGAAGCAGAATTCCCTCAGCAGGGTTTGGTGCCTGTTGAGATTTCCCTGCAGATATGCTGCTTGTGACGCTTACTGGATCCCTGTTCCGTTGTTGTCTGAACCAGCAGGTGTATTGACTCTGGGCCTTTTGAGAGAGACTCCAGTGCAAGCCAATTTCAGACACTGCCTGTGCCTGGCCCTGGGCAGCCTGTTTGAAGCTATCAGTGATACACAGCTTATGGCTCTCTCTGCTGGGCCTGGTTGCATGTGGAAAGCACTAAGCTGCATACCAGGCTGGCTTTCGGCAGCACCAGGCCTGGGGGGCAGGTCAGCAAGTGTTTCAAAGCTCACAGAGATCTGCCTCCGCCTGCAGGCTCCAGTTAGACTTAGAGCCTCTCGTTGTACTCCTCAGCAAGGCATAAGCTCCATAGGGTGGGGAGAGAGGCATTCCAGTAGGTGGGGCTATTGCTGCCCCACAGGCTATGTGTATGGACCAGATTTCCCTGCCCGAGAAAGATGGCTTCTACAGTATAAAGGAGTGACTCAGCACAGGGATCCTGGTGGCTGAGCCCTTAGCTCTCTCCCCAGAGCCACCCACCCCAGACTCTCCCCATGAAGCTCTAGTCCACTCTGCCCTCCCTCCGCCAGAGCCCAGGGTAAGTGGCTACAAACAAAATTTGGGGCATTGGCCCTTTAAAGAGGATGTCTGTGTCGCTAACCATCTCTCCCTAGTGGACAGAGACCCCATTGCTTTTCATAGCTGGATGCTATGTGGGCTCTTTTCCCAGTTCTGGTGCTCTAGGCTGGGGAGCCTGGCTTGGAGTTTAGAACCCCGACAGCTGAGATATCCCTCCAGAACTTCAGCTGCTGCCTATGACAGCCCAGTCAGCCCTCTTATACCTCTGCACTTCTTCCAGTCTCGATGCGGCTCCTTCTCAAAGTCCTTGGTTATATGGCTTCTCTCCGGCTAGTCTTCAGTTGGTTATTCAGGATGATTGCTCTATAATTTAGTTGTAATTCCAGTTTGGTGCTGGGAGGAGGTGAATGTAGCTTCCACCTAGTCTGCCACCATCTTAGTCTGCCTCAGGAATTTCTAAATACACATGTGTGTATATATAAATTCAGGAGTATGTATCTGACTAATAAAATTCTGAATTTTACATGTGGGTTGAGGGTGCAGACCCTCAAAAATCCAAGTATAACTTTGGACTCCCCCAAAACTTAACTACTAATAGCATTTTTATAACATACAAAGTATGTATTAATCGACTGTTTGTTATTAAAAAGTGCTAGTAAAAATAATAAGAGAAAATATAGTTACAGCTCTATACATATTTATTTTAAAGACTACATATAAGTGGACCCACACAGTCCAAATTCATGTTGTTCAGGGGTCAACTATTTATACACATCAGCCCTCAAATAACCTCATTTTTTTTCAACATCATTTCATTTATAATGTTGATTTTTTTAACAATGATTCCCACCTGTCCGGTGTGGCTCAGTGGTTGAGCATCAACCTATGAACCAGGAGGCCACAGTTCTACTTCCAGTCAGGGCACATGCCCGGGTTGTGGGCTCAATCCCCAGTGTAGGGCATGCAGGAGGCAGCTGATCAATGATTCTCTCTCATCATTGATGTTTCTATCTCTCTCTCCCTCTCCCTTCCTCTCTGAAATCAATAAAAATGTGTATATTTTTAAAAAATGATTCCCAGCCAGGGCCACTGTCTGTGAAGTTCGCACTTCTCCCCATATCTGTGCGGGTTTTCTCTAGGGAGTCTGGTTTCCTCCCACATCCCAAAGCTGGGCTCGTTAGGTTAACTGGCACAGCTCCATTGTCCTGTGCTGCGCAGGTGGGTGTGGGTGTGTGTGGTCCTGTGATGGAAGGGGTCCTGTCCAGGGTGGTTCCTTCCTTGCCCATGAGCTGCAGCGATAGACACAGCCACCTGCGACCCTGAACTGGAGAAAGTGATCTGGAAAGTAATTATCTTACTAGTTTTTATCAATCTTTCCTAAATGTATGTGTAGCTCACTTTTATTTCAATGTTTAATATCAGAAGTGTTTGGGTCTTTATTTAGACGTTAGGTGATGCTTTCGTGAGTAGGAATATGCTGTAAGAATGTAACTCTTGATTATATCAATCTATAGCAAGATCAGTTTCAGTATACATCATTTCCTTTAAAGTCACAGTTACCAAGAACTTATTGATGACATGAAGTAAGGACATACAGTATATAAAATAAATCTCAGTCTTTAAAAATCCAGAAAAGCATTCAGATGCACCTTAATAATAACAGACTCCCTTTGAATTCTCAACTTCTGCCCTGCTTCCTTCTCCACAGACTGATTTATCTCCTCAGCAGATATCTTTGAGATAAATTCTACAGAGTAAGTTGTCTCCTACCTTGGCTAAATGTTCCGACCTGAGCTCATGGCTCTTGCAGTTATAATAACTGGCAAATATCTATCACTCCTGGGGAGTTGTAACTCAGGATCCACTTCCCTATCATTAAACGTGTAGGGGAGTTGTTATCTTTGACCCAATTATGACAGAAAAAAATCTTCAGAAAAGAGACTCAGAACAGTAAGACCCCCACATATTTCATTACAAGACAAAATCGGGAGAGGTGCTGTCTCAAAGTGCCCGCCCCTCGTAAGGACAACCAACCACTGAGCAAAAGCACTGCACAGCCTGCCCTTCTCCACAGCCGTCCGCCTGCCTTCTGCGTGCCCTTCAGGGTCTCCAACGGCCTTAGATATATGAGTCCACACAACAGCCATGAGGCATGAACCTCTTAAAATATGTCCTCGTTTTTCCTATTAAGACCATTTAATGCAGACTGATGGGTTACAGGCTTCTTGAACACCGTCTAGGTTACAGCCGTCAACCCTCTACTATCAGTGAGGCAGGAGCGTAAGAAGCTGGGAAAATTCCTGGGCAAGTGCAACCGGGAAACTGAGACGAGATCATTAAACAAGGCCAAACAATTTGAACACTTTACAGTGACTCTATCTTCCCTAACCAAGGCCACTTGAGAGCAAATGGTTTATACCTCCCCTCCCTAACCAGAGAACACAGAGCTTAAATCACGCTGGTCAGGCAGACAGATAACAAAGACCCAATTTACGCCATTTGTGCCAGCCAAACCCAAGGACAGATGGAGTCAGGGGAACAAATAACCAAAACAACAACAACTAGAGCAGCCGTGGGCAAACTACGGCCCGCGGGCCGGATCCGGCCCGTTTGAAATGAATAAAACTAAAAAAAAAAAAGACCGTACCCTTTTATGTAATGATGTTTACTTTGAATTTATGTTAGTTCACACAAACACTCCATCCATGCTTTTGTTCCGGCCCTCCGGTCCAGTTTAAGAACCCATTGTGGCCCTCGAGTCAAAAAGTTTGCCCACCCCTGAACTAGAGCCAGACAGACCCAAGATAAAAGTAAGGCGGTGAAGGTGACCAGAGAATAATCCCAAACTCCCCTATAGGCTCACCGTGAAGTATCAACATTTCGAAGGCCACACCTGGGAAACTAATGAATATTCTGTAAGACCCTCCCCTGAGACCTCCCTAGGACTCCCGCCAGCAGAGATATAAAAACCCTCCAAACAAAGGCCCAGCACACCTGGCCTCTTCTCAGGCATGGACTGTTTACTTTCTCTCTCCTCAACTCTCAGGGTCCCCACAAGACCTGCTCTCTGGGGTGCAGCAGGCAGCAGCAGTTCATCCCAAGCTGACCCCAGCTGAACCCGTCTCCAAGGCCCCCTTCCTGACTTACCAGTGAGCTGACAGCAGCCTGTGTGGCTCACTCCTGTCCCTGTCACTTGTGCTTCCCAGTGAGTTCACGCAGCCCAGTGTGGCTCACTTCTTTCCTACTCTTTACGGAGCTAAGCACAGCCCCGTCTGGCTCGCTCCTGCTGCGACTTCTACCTAAGCCTTCCTGTCTCTGACCCAGCTCTGATGAACACACTCACAATCACCTGGACTCGCATTGTGAAATCTTTCCCGCACGCGGTCAGGAACCCACACCCTCCGGGCCGGCCTCAGCAGACCGCTCCGCCCAGTGTCCGTCGGGTGACAGAAGGGGACCTGGAAGTCTTACCCCTGCTCATCCTCCCGACCAGGTGACCTACCCCTGCCACACCCATCGTTCCCGAGGCCAGGGCTACACAGAGGTGGCGAGCACGGACACGGCCTGGCTCTCTTGCAAGGTCTACGTCCCTGGCTCCTTGAGGTTAAACGTTAGTCTGTCTCAGGCTGAGAGGGAACAACAGGGAAGGAGAGTCCCGCCATAAGGCCCAAGACAGCCGCCGGGCTCTGCCTGAAGCCGCAAGTGTGTGGTTTTCTGCACTGAGCTGAGCTTCAAAGCTTATCATCACCATTTACTCTTCTATTAAGAGCAAACCTCACTCCTCTGTTCTGAGGTCTTCACAGAAGTCACTCTCCACTGCAGAAAGGCAACTGCACCCCCGCCAGGCGGCCTCTGATGGTCCCCCCACCCGGAGCCTGAGGTCTGTGATCGAGGCCTCGCCATCCCAAAGGGCTACCGCTAAGGTTCAGCTCCTTCCGAGAAGAAAGTGCAATTGCTGCTCAGGAAACACAAAGCAGCCACTTACCTGAGAGGAGGCCGCCCCGAGTGTCTGACAGCCACCGCTCGCTGCAGCCGCTGGGGTCTGATGCCCCCGGCGCCAGGGAGGTGTGGTCAGAGCAGGCAGATGCGTGCGTCCCGAGGTGGCTGCGGAGGCAAAACAGGAACCTCTGCGTGCAGGTTCTCCTTTCCGTCTCTGGCCCGCTACCCCGTTTTCGTGAATGCTCCCAGGGGAAATCCCTCTAGGAGAGCTGAGGGTCCCTCCGCCAGGTCAGCAGCTCTCCGAGGGGGTCCTGAGTGGCATCGGCAAGCACCCCTGAGTGAGCAGTCAGCCTCGTGCACACAACGTGCAATACATTGAAGATGAACACAGAACGCGTTTAGAATATACCCACCTCTCTGATCTCTCCCACGACACCCAGTGCCCCGCTCACCACCCACCTGCCGTTTCCTCTGCCTACACGCATCCCCCAGAAGCCCCGGGGGTGACCTGCACACCCCAGATAAGAACTCAAGGCTTCTTTGCTTCAGGAATCTTTTGCTTTTAAATCACCGCTTCCCAATCGGTGTTCCCACAGGCAGGCCTTCTCCCGCCGCCCCGCCGGGCGCGCCCGGTGCCGCTTGCTCTTCCCAAGGACTATGCCCGCGGGTCCTCAGCAGCGGTGCTGGGAGCCAGCCTTTCCCTAATGCGCCCGCATGGCCCGCTGCATGCCACCAACACTGGGACCCGAGGATTTAAAAATCCCTGAACCTTAGCAGCCGCTCCAGCCTTAGGAGCGGGGCCTCGCTGCTCCGTCCGCGCAGGCCTCGCCGGAGAGCAGCTCAGGAGCCGCTGCTCGATGTGAAAGCCACAAACCTGCCCCTTTCATACGGCAGTTCTCATCTCACATGTCAATATGCACCAGAAAGTGCCGAGACGGTCATTAACTGATGTGGCAAAGAGATCGAGGGCTACGCAGCCGCTCCAGCCTTAGGAGCGGGGCCTCGCTGCTCCGTCCGCGCAGGCCTCGCCGGAGAGCAGCTCAGGAGCCGCTGCTCGATGCTAAAGCCACAAACCTGCCCCTTTCATACGGCAGTTCTCATCTCACATGTCAATATGCACCAGAAAGTGCCGAGACGGTCATTAACTGATGTGGCAAAGAGATCAAGGGCTAAGTAAGGTGTCTGCGCACACGGCACATCCTCCTACCGAGACAGAAACAAAAACCGCAGGGAAATGGCAGTTCCGTCCAACAGCGCAGCGCGGGCCACAGGTGGAGCGGCCTCTTCTGCTGCGAAGGCGCACGCGGTGCGACAAGATGGCAGCCTGGACCCGCCCCGTGGCTCTCCACGGCGCCCCTGGGACCCTAAAGGAGTGACACCCAGAACCTGCCGACTAGGGATGTGGCCCCCAGTTTTCAAGGCAGGAACGTGCCCCTCGGAGCCCCCGTGCAGAGATGAGCTGCTTCCCAAGAAGCCGCTGGCCACAGGCTTGTGTGAGCTCACACTCTGACGGAATTAAGGGGTCAACGCACAAAACTCATCACGTAACCGCACAGAAAGGCTTCGTCGGCCAGGGACTTCTGAAGGCCCTCAGCCCCTGCAGACGGCAGGGTTCAATTCCTCTTCTAGACCAGCCTGGCCTCTAGTGTGACAAAACCTCATGGGCTTCGGGAAGAAAAAGAGGGAGACTGGCACCCAGGCCATGCCAGAGCCGCGGGTTAAAACCAGCCCTTTCCCTCCTTCCATCCTGGGGAAGCCGCTGTCCAGCTGCTCTGCTCCTGTGAGGGGAGCGGTGCCTGCCCCTCGGGGAGGAGGAAGCTGGCGGCCGTGCTGTGAGGTGAGCACAGGCCCAGGCAGCAGCTGAGCCACCAGCTTGCTCTCCCCCGTGAAGGGCGCTGTTGTTCATTTCTGGAGGAAGGAACTGGTTCAAACCACGACCAAGGCCACAAAACAACATGACTGCGGAACCCCCAGGGCCTTTTGTCTAAGGTGACAGACATATCACACGGGCCTGCCCTCCACACAGGCCCGAAGGAAATGACAAGCAAACGCAGCGAAAACAGGTTCCTCCTTCAATGGGATGTGGACTTGGCGGGGTTCCCGTCACAGCAGCTCGCTGTCGGAGAAACGAGGACCCACAGAAGGGCCGCCTCGCCGTGAGAGCTCTATCTGGCAGTCCCCCCGTGGCCCCGTGATTTCTTACTGTTCACACTGCTCTCCTCTCCGTGAGCGGCCTCTGACAACCACCTCCCCACCAAGCAGGCCCAGACGGAGGTGTAACTGCTGGAAATGTAAACTGCGAACCCTGCCTTGCCACTTCGACCTCCTCGCCCGACCAGGGTCCATCGTGATGTCTACGAACCAACCAGACTCTCATCTGTGGACCAGGATAGCAAAGGAGGGCGGGGCAAGCCCAAGAGGCAGAGCTAACAACCCACAATTTATAACCAGATCTGGGCAAAAACTGTAAAGGTGGTTTTTCATGACGTCCAGTGTACGGTGCCGTCCTAGGGACACCGCCCGCCACCTGGGAGGCGCGTGGAGGGACCGCCCTGTGAAAGCGAAGATGGGAGGAGGCATCGTTTCACTGTCAGAACCGAGACGTGAACCCATCGCTCTGGCACAGGGGGCGGCCTGTCGTCCTTCCTGACGGGCCGCACACTCCCTAACGGCTTAGAGAAACCCCAGGCGGCGTCTGCAGGAAGTGGGGGCCGCTGGTGAAAGGTCTCAGAGACCAGAAGGGGGAGTGTAGCTTATGCACAACACCACTTCCCTGTCTCCCACGTTACAGACCAACAGTCTGTCAGTGCCTCAGCTCACGCAGACTTGGTGCATTTTAGAAATCAAAGACGTTCTGAAGAGTAACACGGGTTAAAAGAATATTTCATTGTAAATAACCGGTAAAATTACTCTATACAGTCCCGCAGAATCTGCTGAAGGGTTTTTCTTGCCTCGGATCTTAAAAGTCAAGAAGGAAGCCAGCGGTAAGAGAGTGAAATGACAAACTGCGCCCGGCAGGACAAAAGGAAGGCCTCCCTCTGCCTCGCCGCCCCTGTCCCTTTACTTCGCTGGGGAGCCGGGTCAGAGCGTGGCTCCTGGTCCGACCACCAGGGAGGCAGATGCCGTCCACGCCACGTCGCCCACATAACTGCCGATGCGTCGCTGAGCGGCGAGGGCAGGCCGTGTGCTCACTCACAGCTGAAAATGTTCCCGGAGCAAAACCAGAGAACGCTTATCCCCAACGCGTCCCGTCCGCCAGCACATCAGGAACCCCGAGCTCCATTTCCTTCCAAATAAAAGGCTCTGGCATCAGCAGTGTGGCTAACAGGTAGGGCTCTCCCTCAAATAACGGGAAGAGAAGGTGTAATACATCTAGAGCACGGCGAAATAAAGTCTCTCTCCTCAGGAAAAGGGTTCCTTCATTCGATTAGAGGATGCGTGACTAAGGGGGTCGTTAGGAGTCTCTTCTGCAAGTTTCTGAGCAGTTCATAAATCCAACAGGAAATCGCCAGTCAGTAACTGGTCCCTAAAGTCTTTACTGATGGGTTCCAGAGCCCTCCGTCCCGACTGTCCGGCCGGCTCCACTCCTCCGAGGGCTTCCGTGCCGGGGGCGATGCTTCTCAGTGATTCGGTGATTCTCCTGACGTTCTGCAAACTCCCCTCAGTACGTGTCCTCATAGTCTGAGTCCTGGAGAGGAAAGGGCAGCGGCTGCGGTGAGTACGGGAAGTATCATTAGAGTCAGAATTTAGCCAATGGCCACACATTAGGACCCCCCAAAGGAACCCAGTTTGGGGCAACATCAACATGAGGTGGCACTGGCTCAATCCACCTACATGGTCTCATGGCGAATTTCTGCTTTGAAACCCTAAGCGTTCCCTTTTCCTCGGCGAATACTTTTTAAAACCTCAGCACTCATAGGAAGGCGCCCAGAGGCTGCAGAACGTGCAGGGCTGTGGCCTGGCGTTTAGGCCAGGAGTCAGGCTCCCTCTGAGTTTCATTCCCTTGCTGGCTGGGTGACCCTGAGTCTCACTCTTTAACTTCTCTAAGCCTCAGTTTCCTCATCTGTAAAATGGGGATAATAAAAATACTGACACCACATAGAACAGCTCCGAAAACGGCATGAGACCATGTCTGTAACTCACTAAACACTGCCTGGCTCTTGGTAAGCTAAGCGCCCGTATTCCAACTTGTACTCACTGCTTTGAACCTCAAGCGGGCCGTTTGGCGCTCCCCGCACACCACACTTCTGCAGGCCATTCATTCTCCTGTTCTCCTAGATGACTGCGCATACCTTCCCCTCTCCCGAACCTCCAAAGCCGCCTCCTCACTCTCTTTGCAGCTGATGATCTTGCTTCCTCCCATCATGGGAACAGAGAAGCAGTCGGTAGTGAACTTCCGCAAGCTCCCATCACCATAGTTACCGACCCCCTGCATCTAGGCCCACCTACTTGCCCTTCCCGGCTCTGCCGAAGGATATACTGCCCTGCTCTTATCTAAGCCAACGTCTTCACTGGCGCACTAGCGCCTGGAGTCCGCCAGGGCCCTTACCTCTCAAGGGCAGAGCCTATTTTTCCTTCCTGCCACTTCCTCTCCTCTCACATACAAATGTGCTCTCAATTCTCCCATCTTAAACGGAAAGCAACTCTCAACACCCACTCCCTCACCTAGTGCCCGATTTCGATGCCTCCCTCCACGGAAACCCCATGAAACACTGTACACCCAGTGTAACCAGCAACATGCCTGGTCCAGCTTTCACCCCACTTTCCCTGAAGCTGCTTTGGCCAAAGTCACCCATCACCCTCACAACCCAGGTCATCCAAGAATCAACGCTCATGTCACTCAACCCAACTCAGAGCGACTGGCACCCCGTTCTCTTTCCTTTTCAAACACTCTCTTCACTGGTCCCCAGAGTCCACTCCCCCGGTCCTCCCGTACCTCAGTGCACAGTCCTTCCAGCCTCCTTTGCTGACTCCCCTTCCTCTCCCCACTCTGCCCGCCTTGGAGAAGCCCAGGCCTCAGGCCTTGGGCGTCCACTCTGTCTATACTCATTTCCAGGGTGGAAACAGCTCTCCCAGTCTCTGTCTGCTATTGGCACCTATGCCTGTATCGCCAGTCTAGACCTCTCTTCTGAACTTTATACTTAGAGAACCAACTGCTACTCCACATCTCACCTGGGTGTTTAACAAGTGTTTCAAACACCATCCACCCAAACCAGGCTCTGGCTCTTCCTCCTAAAGCTGTTGCCCCTCAGAGTTGTACATACTAGAAAGCAGCAACTCTGTTCTACTCCTTGTTCAAGTCCAGGGCCTTGACTCCTCATTCTTTCACACAGACATGCAACCCACCAGTAACATCGCTGGCTTTACCTTCAAACTATAATCAGAACACAGTCACTTCTCACCACCACCACCCTGACCCCAACCAACACCCTCTCCTCTCACTGGCATTGTTGCTAAAGTCTCCTAACCGGGCTCGCTGGTTCCTTCGTGGTCCCTTACCACCTAGGCTCAACCCAGAAGCCAGAACGAGCCTTTTAAAACATACATCAGTTCACAATCTGTCAAAAACCACCAATGGATTCTATTTCATTAAAAACAAATGTCCAACTCATTACAATCCCTACAACGTCTACAAGAAATGACATTATGTCTCTGAAGAAAAAGGGGTGGGCAAAAGGAGCTTCACAGTTGTGAGCACATAAAACAGCTTATTCTTGTATTATTATTTATCTACTAAGTGTGCTTTCTTATTATTTTCTGTATCCTTACTTATGATTTATCTGTTAGGTAATGATGGCTGGTAATTTCAACAATGACCAACAAAAGTGGAAACAAACATCATGGGGGTGCCAGAAGGAGAAGATAGAGAGCAAGAAATTGAAAACCTATTTGAAAAAATAGTGACAGAAAAGTTGCTTAACCTGGTGAAAGAAATAGACTTATAAGTCCAGGAAGCACAGAGAGGCCCAAACAAGAGGAACCCAAAGAGGCCCACACCAAGACACATCATAATTAAAATGCCAAGGATTAAAGACAAAGAGAGACTCTTAAAAGCAGCAAGAGAAAAGCAGTTCGTTACCTGCAAGGGAGCCCATATGACTGTCAGCTGACTTCTCAACAAAAACTATGCAGGCAGAGGCCAGGGCAAGAAATACTCAAAGTGATGGAAAGTAAGAACCTACAACCATCAGACTGTCGGCACCTGGGAAATGCTGCTCTCACTCTGATGGGGACGCAGCTACTGGGAGGCCCCAGAGACCAGAGGAGGGACTTGAACCTCCTCCGTGCAGAGCTCGGTCTCCTTGGGAAGGAAGAGAAGAGGCTCCGGGTTGACGTGTGGTGGGAAGTAGAGAGGGCCGGCGTTTGCACCGTCCGCAGTCACGTGCAGACGTGGTGGAGGTGTCACACGGGCTTCCCTGACAAGATGAGGTCTGTGCACACGCACTGCCCCATCAATGTCGATTCGGGAGGATGGCTCTCTTGTGGAAATCAGAAGTTTCTTGGGGGGAAAGTACACCCACAGGGGTCAAATGGGGTCAGGCGTTGCTTGTTCAGTATCTCAAGCCCAGAAAGATTAGTCGATTCTTGAAGGAAATGACATTGAACTTGTATCAAATTCAGCTGCTTTGATTCAGTGAGCCACAACAGTTAAAGCAAGATCAGAAAATGTTTGGATGGTATCTATGTTTCTTTAAAAAGGACCAGTTCCACAGGCTGATGAATAAGATCTAAGTTGTCCAGCTATAGAAACAGCAAGATGCCAGGTGATTCCTCAGACAATTTGCAATATTTTAAAGATGCAATGCCCGGCCGGTGTGGTTCAGTGGCTAAGCATCACAGTTTGATTCCTGGTCAGGGCACAGGCCTGGGTTGCGGGCTCGATCCCCAGTGTGGGGCGCGCAGGAAGCAGCCAATCAATGATTCTCTCTCATCATGGATGTTTCTATCTCTCTCTCCCTCTCCCTTCCTCTCTGAAATCAATAAAAATATATTTTTTTAAAAGATGCAATGAAAGCCATGTAATGAAGGAAAAACCCGAGGGTCTGCAGAAAAGTTCGATTCCGGGCTCTGGATGCAGCCGGTCCAAGTCTCCTGGAGTGAGCGCAGGGCAGAGGACACCCTCCAACAGCAGGTCCCCGTCACCAGCGGAGACGGCGCCGCGGAGCCCCTACCCCAGTCCAAAGCCACCACTGTGCCCAGGAGACAGAAGACAAAACACAACCGTCAGAGCTGAGGGACTCCCCTGAACCCTAACAGACCTCGGTTGCCACCATGCTCTGGACCTACCGGCACGACCCTCTGCGGCCACCGAAGGCAAAGGGTCCCCATAAATGAGCCAAGAAGCGACCCAGGAACAGGGCACAGAAGAGGAGCGTGGCTTACCAAGCACTCGGCACAGCGGACGCAGAGCCTCGCCATGCAGTCTTCCTCCTCTTGGTCAGTGCTGCAAAACAGGACACCCCCCCCCCCCCCAAACCATCACTGGCTCCGCACGGCACAGCAGGCACTGAGGTCCACAGCTCTGCTGTCAGACCCGGCTCTGCCATCTTCGGCAGGGTGCCTGGCAGGTGACTTCAGCTCCGGCACTGTTTCCTCATCTATAAAATGCAGATATTAGCCTGGCCGGCGTGACTCAGGGGTTGAGCATCGACCTATGAACTAGAAGGTCATGGTTTGATTCCCCGTCAGGGCACATGCCTGCGTTGTAGGCTCCATCCCCAGTGTGAGGCGTTCAGGAGGCAGCTGATACATGATTCTCTCTCATCATTGATGTTTCTATCTCTCCCTCTCCCTCTCCCTTTCTCTCTGAAAACAATTTTAAAAATGTATTTTAAAAAATTATTGGCTTTAACAAATAAAAATAAATAATAAAATGCAGATATTACATCTATGCTTAAAGCACAGTGGTTAGGAGTAAATGAAAAATAAATACACATCAAACACATACCACAGTGCCTGGCACATAGTAAGTGCTCAATAAATGGGAGCTGGTCACAGCCACTCCTTTAGAAATGTACGGAGCACCAGGCATGCCTGAGGCCTCGTGCTGGGCGGGGGACAAGGCCATCACTAGAGCACAGCCCCTGGGAGTGTCCCCGCCTCCTGGGGTGAGAGGCCTGCTGAGCCGTAGAAGCTCGCAGCATTCAAGGCCACCAGGGTTTGAACAGTGGAGGTAACTGCTGTGGAGCAAAGAGGAGGAGTGACTCCTCCCTCTGAAGCTCAGGAAAACTCAAGAGAAGGGACGTTGCCACTGGGTCTTGGAGGGTGAGGAAGAGCGTTCCAGCGAAAGAGGGAAAGGAGGAGGGGACCCAGGGGAGAGAGGAGGGTGTGGCGGGAGACGGGTGCCCGGAGTGCAGCTTGAGGAGAGAAGACAGAAGCTCGCTGTGGCTGGAACGCGGAGCGCACGGGAAGTGGCCGGGAACACGGCGGCTGTGGGAATCCTGCTGGTTCTGAAGGAACGAGGCATCTACTTCACAATTTAAGTTCAGAACCAAAGGACCCATCGTCTGATTTCCAGAGCAGGAAGCTCGTACCTGCTATCACCCCCACCTTTCCCCCAATCTGCCCCCAGGTTTCACTTTCAGCCTCCCGTCCAGTACTGCTCCCCAGAACTAGCCTCTTCGAGGGAAGAGTTCAAAAACCAAACCGAGAAGACAAACGTCACGTGGTCTCACTGAGGAACCTAATGAGCAAAAGGACTTGACCAACCAAATCAGACCCGAAGCAGGAGGCCTGGGACAACTGGCACCTCGATGTGGGTGGGGCGAGAAGAGACAAACCCAAGGACTTACATACTTACATGCATAGCCCAATGGGGGTGGGAGGGAGGGTAGGAGATATCTGTAATACTATCAACAATAAAAAACATATTAAAAATAAAAAAAGGACATTTCACCAGCAGAACTAAGCTTAGCTGGGAGTAAGAAAAGCAAGGAGGCAGGGGCCTGGCACCGTCCACAAGGCAGGGATCTGACAGGGTTAGGGTTCACCGCTCGGGGCTCCGGCTGCACTTACTCATCTGAAACCTCTATGGACGACTTCTTGTAGCCGGACTTGCTCCTCTTCCTCAGCCCCGCAGACTTCCTCGCCATTCTCACCAGCAGCAGAGCCACCACCACCGCCGAGGGGACGAAGACGAGGATGGAGAGGAGAGCCACGGAGGACAGCATGGTGCCGAAGCCTACGGGAGGAGCAGGCAGAGGAGGCCCTGCAGACATGTTCCTTTGACATGAGATGGGTCTCACTTTTGCACTCACACTTTTCTCGTAACAAAAGGAATAGCTTCAACAGACAGAAAGGTAAGAACTAAACACGCAAAACGGGTAAAAACTTACCCGGAATCCTACTACCTAGTCCAGTGATGGCGAACCTTTTGAGCTCGGAGTGTCAGCATTTTGAAAAACCCTAACTTAACTCTGGTGCCGTGTCACATATAGAAATTTTTTGATATTTGCAACCATAGTGAAACAAAGGCTTATATTTTTGATATTTATTTTATATATTTAAGTGCCATTTAACAAAGAAAAATCAACCAAAAAAATGAGTTCACGTGTCACCTCTGACACGCGTGTCATAGGTTCGCCATCACTGCCCTAGAGTAACGCTTTGTCATCTACCCATTCCATCTGCTTCCTAAGACACGTGACTAGGGTCTGCAATAGGGAGGACAGTGCGTGTTTTTAAAAGTGTGAGTCATATTTTATGTATCATTCCCAACCCCTAGTTACTTACTACACAAGTACCTTATATGTCAGTAAAGGTTCCTTCCAGATCTGACCTTTCATAAAAATATTTTTTATTGGCTTTTAGAGATAGAGGAAGGGAGAGAGATAGAGAGATAGAGACAAACATCATCCATCGGCTACCTCCTGCACTGGGGACCGAGCCCACAACTGGGGCATGTGCCCTGACCGGGAATCGAACTGGTGACCTCTTGGTTTCTGGGTCGACGTTCAACTGCTGAGCCACACCGCCAGGCGAGACCTTTTTAATGGCTGCGTAGTATTCTATCGCCGTGTGGTTTACGGACTCAGCCCTCGAGTGCTGAACATTCAAGTCCCCCCCTTCTCTGAAGTTACGAATGACATTATGATGATCACCCTTGTACATAAACCTTCATGTTGAGCTCTATTTCTTTAAGGTAACTTTCTGAACGGAATTCTAGATGGAAGAGTGCCCACCGTTAAGACACCCGATTCACACTGCCAGCTGTCTTCCAGAGACACTGTGTCACTTCTGCTCCCACCACCAGGAGGAAGGTGCTCAGGCCTTTGAAATGTATGGGTGATTGTCTTTAAAAAAATCAGATAGTCCTGTATCTCTAAGCCTTCGGTTCAAATCCAACCAAGGGCTGGGATGCCACTCGTCCCCAGGAAGTGAGGCAGATTAAAAGGGAGTCCTTAGCCTGTTCTCCTGTCACTGAAAGGCAACTGCTGGTCTTCACAGCACAAAGGCCCTGCCTCCACCACGGGGCGGGGGGACCCTCCATCACGGGGCAGGGGGCCTCTTCAGGACCCAGGCAAGTACATGTCTCATCACTGAGGATGAGAACACATTAGGGAAACCAGATGACTTCTACTTCACAGAGATAACCATCCTCCGTTTACTCAAGGATTTGTCACACATTGTTCACAAGACCCCTGGTCACCTGAAGTCTAAAACAACAAAGAGAAATGGAGAAACTATGACAATATCTGAAGAAAGACTTCAGTTTGGCCCTAGGCGGTGTGGCTCAGTGGATACAGCATCGGCCTGCGGACTGCAAGGTCCCGGGTTCGATTCTGGTCAAGGGCTCATGCCTCGGCTGCAGGCTCGATTCCCGGCCCCAGTCAGGGCACCTGGGGGAGGCAACCAATCGATGCATCTCTCTGATGCGTCTCTCTCACATCGATGTCTCTCTTTCTCTGTCTCTCCCTCCCTCCCTTCCACTCTCTCTAAAAGTCAATGGGAAAATATCCTCGGGTGAGGATTCACAAAAGAAGGAAAAAGAAAAACGTCGGTTTGTAGAATAAAGATTAAAAAGTGCATCCTAATGGACAACTCAACTGGCTTAAGACAGGTGGCTCCGCTGGCATGGTCTCTCCCCAGAGCGCAGCCCCACGCCCTCAGGGGCTGGAGGAGGCTCACCCCTCTCTGACTGTGAGCCCCTCAGGGCGGTGGGCTCACCCCTCTCTGACTGTGAGCCCCTCAGGGCGGTGGGCTCACCCCTCTCTGTGACTGTGAGCCCCTCAGGGCGGTGGGCTCACCCCTCTCTGTGACTGTGAGCCCCTCAGGGCGGTGGGCTCACCCCTCTCTGTGACTGTGAGCCCCTCAGGGCGGTGGGCTCACCCCTCTCTGTGACTGTGAGCCCCTCAGGGCGGTGGGCTCACCCCTCTCTGTGACTGTGAGCCCCTCAGGGCGGTGGGCTCACCCCTCTCTGTGACTGTGAGCCCCTCAGGGCGGTGGGCTCACCCCTCTCTGTGACTGTGAGCCCCTCAGGGCGGTGGGCTCACCCCTCTCTGTGACTGTGAGCCCCTCAGGGCGGTGGGCTCACCCCTCTCTGTGACTGTGAGCCCCTCAGGGCGGTGGGCTCACCCCTCTCTGTGACAGTGAGCCCCTCAGGGCGGTGGGCTCACCCCTCTCTGTGACAGTGAGCCCCTCAGGGCGGTGGGCTCACCCCTCTCTGTGACTGTGAGCTCCGTTGCGGGAATGTTATGGTGCACGTCTGGGGGGTTCTTCACGGCGCAGCTGAAGGTCCCGTTGTCCCTGGTGGTGGGGTTGCTTATGCTTATGGACGCGTCCCCTTTGTACACGTCTCCGACCCAGGAGATCCGGTCGCGAAACGTGCCTGCGGTGCTGGGGTACTGGAAGGACTGGTAGTGGAAAATCTAAGAAAGCAGCACAGGAGAGAAACAGTTAATTCGAAAAACGCAACGACAACGGAAAGCTTAGAGGTCTCAAGTAAAATAAGGTGTGTCAGGGGCCTTCTCCATTGAGCACTGTTTTATACTTGGTTTGCCTCCATCCTGTAGGTTCACAGAGGCCAAGGAAACAGAGGCAGGCCTGACGGAAGGCTTCCCCCGCACCCTGGAGCCTCTTCCATGTCTCCCTCAAGTCCTGAAGCAGGAGCTCTCGAAGGGGGGCGATCTCGCCTCAGAGGACACCGGGCAATGTCTGGGGACAGTTTTGCTTGTCGCAACAGGGGGAGTGCTGCTGCCATCCAGTGGATGCAGGGCAGGATCTTACTAAAATCCTACGATGGCCCGGCCGGCGTGGCTCAGTGATTGAGCGTCGACCTATGAACCAGAAGGTCACAGTTCAATTCCCAGTCAGGACACACGCCTGAATTGCAGGCTCGATCCCCAGTGTGGGGCGTGCAGGAGGCAGCCGATCAATGATTCTCTCATCATGGATGTTTCTATCTCTTTCTCCCTCTCCCTTCCTATCTGACATCAATAAAAAAATAGATTTAAAAACAAAAATAAAATAAAATCCTATGATGCCTAGAAGAGCCTCCACCACAAAAAGTCCTCCAGCTCAGAATGGCAGCAGTGCCAAAGTTGAGAAACCCTTTTCCAAAGTAGCATCTAATCCTATATAATAAAAGGCTAATATGCAAATTGTCCCCTCGACTGGGAGTTCGACCAGGGGGTGGGGCCGGCCAACCGCCGGAGACCCCTCCCCCGTGCCGGCCCAGTCCCATCTGCCTGATCTGGGCGGGCAGGCTGGGCCCCACCCGTGCACAAATTCATGCACCAGGCCTCTAGTCTTCGTCTAACACTGTAGGGTTTACAAATGACTCCTATGCGTTTGCCCATTTGAGCCTCATAACAACTACATTTGGGGCAAGTATAATTCTTCCAAATTTATAGAAAGGGAAACAAGGTCCAGAACAAAAAACTAAGTGAGTTATCAAAGGCCCATGGCCAGTAAGTGAAACAGGGGGATTTCCGTATATTTTCAAAATCACCAGGAGGGTATGATATAACCGAGCCTCTCTCAAGTTACCTGTCTTGGCAATTAACAAAAGTCCGGCTGATGCATGATCAGCACTCAGTCCTACTTGTGGCCAAGGGCAGAGGGAAGTAAGGCGTGTGCTGAATCACAACACCGCTGCCTCAGGAGGGTGACTGGGCGCTTCCCAGCAAAGCACCTACGTGCACCTGCTGGTGGCCCGGCGGGTCCTGCGACACCACACGATCATCTCAGGCGGGAGTCTGGCTGTCCCCTTTCTCTGCTTACTTGGCACCTCCCCACTTCGGAACCACTGCCCAATTGTGAAGAGCAACTTCCCAGAGAAGATGCTGAATCAGTTATGGGTCCCTTGTTCATGCATTCATCCAACAACTACGTACTGCACACCTACTGTGTGCTATGCCAAAGGAGATAATGGGAGCCACAGAAGCACGGGCCCTGCTCTCATGGAGTCTGCAGTCTGGTGGGAAACACAGGCATTAATAAATAACAACATGTGTGCTCTGTGTTCCACAAAGGGACACAGAGCATGCTTACTGCTGCCCTAGCCCGTGTGTGTGCTCTGTGTTCCACAAAGGGACACAGAGCATGCCTACTGCTGCCCTGGCCCGTGTGGCTCAGTGGATAGAGTGTTGGCCTGCAGATCAAAGGGTCCCGGGCTCTATTCCAGTCAAGGTCACGAATCTCGGTTGCAGGCTCCTCCCCAGCCCAGGCCCTGGTCAGAGCGCATGCAGGAGGCAACCAATCATGCAGGAGGCAACCAATCAATGTGTTTCGATATTTCTCTCTGTCCTTCCCTCTCTCTTACACTTTCTGGGAAAATATCCTTGGGTGAGGATTAAAAGAGAAAAAGAATACCTACTGCTGATGATCAGCATCAACATAAAAGAAAGGGTCTGAAACTCCTTACTGACCAAACAAGGCCTGCTGTGCACTTAGAGACGGATGTGACCTCGAATTCCAAGTTCAGTTGAGGTGTAAATCCTGGTTAGTCTGCCAGCACGTAACTGCAGCATCACTTCGTGTGCCTTTAAAGGCCCAGGAACTCCGAGCTGGTGAACGGGCTTCCTGACCAGCTCACAGGAAGTGCCACGCAAGAACCCTTGCTGTTTGCATCTGAGGTTTCTGACCCAAGAAAATCCCCCTTGCTTCTTCTGTCCTACTTTTGGCCCCGGGGCAGAGCGAAACAAGGCCAGCCACAGTTTCCAACCACTCAAAATAAAGTGAACTATTTTAAATTTAAAGAAAAAAAGGACCATGAATACAGCCTGGTTTCCTTCACCAGAGCCACCTGCCTAACCCCAAGCTTCCTGGCATTCAACAAGGACTCCTAACACAAAATGCAAAGCTACACGTTAAAATCAATCGGAAAGTTTTCCCAATGAAGGAAACAGGAAAGCAGATTAAAGGGACTTCCAATACTACAGTCCTATACACAGCTGACATCCACATTCCTGACCGCAGCTACCCTGAGCTGAGGGTGCTGCTGGAGACATAACAAGGGGGTTTGTTTGTTTGTTTGTTGTTGTTAATCCTCACCCGAGGATATTTTTCCATTGATCTTTTATAGAGAGAGAGGAAAAGACAGAGAATAACATCATTGTGAGAGAGACTCGTCGATTGGTTGCCTCCTGCACATGCCCCGACTAGGGCCCAGGCCAGGAGGAGTCTTTAACCGAGGTACGTGCCCTTGACCGGAATCGAACCTGGGACCCTTCAGTCCAAGGGCCGACCCTCTATCCACGGAGCCAAACCAGCCAGGGCAAGAGAAAGGGCTTTTTAACTAGACCTCCACATGGGATCTGAACCATAAATGCAGTCTATATGTGACACAAGGATACTGCTCCTACTATTAACAGACCATCTGTCACCGACAGCATCTGTCAGTCATCAAAGGAACCACCTAAATCAGTGCTGAGGTTTACACTACGGGCGCCGCCAGCGGATCCACAGAGCACAGGTCCAGAGCAGACACGCCCACTGAGGCCACCTGGGCGGCAGGACGTGAGCAGCTGTGAGAGAGGGATGCCTGCGCTGGGACCCAGAGAACCTTTCTCCCCACCGGTCCTGCAGGACCACTGAGCACACGGAACCTGAAAACGAAGCTATGAAGCCAGGCCAACAGAAACCACCAAGAGGGAGCACGTCCAGCCACATGTCCTCTGAACTTGGGACGAGCTCTTTCCTGTCGCTTATTTGCAACTCTTGCAGCGAAGAATGAACAGCCTCATGTGACCCAGCGACGGTCGGGCAGCTGACGCACATCCTCCAGTCTGAGACGGACGGTGGAGGGGCGCCTGGACTCGAGGTGAAAGGGTCCCCAGCTGCGGAGCACAGGAGACGCGAGGACAGCTGTTTGCCACACACTTACTGACTCTGTGCGGCTGCTGCTGGGGGGCCGGTAGGTCCAATCTATGGTGAGCTTGTCAGTGACAGACGACGTCGACTTGAAAAAGCATTTCAACTTGATCTTCTCTCCAACGTAACCCCGGACATGCGCATCCACTTTAATCTCCAAGGTGAGGACCGTGTGAACACCTGATCAAAGCAAGCCAGACATTGGAAATGTGTTCATTTGGAATATAGAGATGACTGAACGATATAAACGTGCTACTTATCGTTTTTCAGGCTCTCATAAACACTATCGCAACGAACACCTCCCCGTGCCAGCCCGGGGACCAGGCGTGGACATCCACGTCCATCACGGGCAGTGTTTTTGTCGTTTTACAACATGAAGTCGTAGGAGGAATGCTGGGTGAAACTGTAAAAGTGGGTTTTCCCAAACACAGATGCGTGGCTGGACTGGTGCGAACAAGTGGGTCAGCCCACAGCACGCCAAGCGGCACCACCACCCACGCCCCTCACACTCCTCCAGGAACGTGTCGCTATTGTGGTCTGAGGGACTTCCCCCAGGACAGCGTGGCTGCAACCTGCAGCTGCCACTGCCTCAACCACCGGCACAGTGCGAATAGGAAAAAAAAAACAGGACTTTATTTTTTGGTTTGTGTGTGTATGTGTGTTTTGTTTGTTTGTTTTTCAAAAAATCATATAAAACTGCCCTAAGGTTCTATCTAGCTTTGTTTTGGTTTTTCGGTCTTAAAGC
Source organism: Myotis brandtii (assembly GCF_000412655.1). Classification (NCBI taxonomy): domain Eukaryota; kingdom Metazoa; phylum Chordata; class Mammalia; order Chiroptera; family Vespertilionidae; genus Myotis; species Myotis brandtii. The sequence goes on along the minus strand of NW_005353538.1, from coordinate 1,669,353 downwards.
TGGTTAATGACTCACACATCCACTAAAAGTAAACCAGGGCACCCTAGCCGGTTTGACTCAGTGGATAGAGTGTCGGCCTGCAGGCTGAAGGGTCCCGTGTTCGACTCTGGTCAAGGTCACAAGCTTGGGTTGCAGGCTGGATCCCCAGTGGGGGGCCTGCAGGAGGCAGCCAATCAACGATTCTCTCTCATCATTGATGTTTCTATCTCTCTCCCTTTCTCTTCCTCTCTGAAATCAATAAAATATATTAAAGAAAAGAAAATTTTAAAAGTAAACTAGGGGGAGGAAAACAAAACAACCTAATGCATTCTAAAATCTATCTATCTGCAGGCAGTCCTCGGGTTACGTTGGACTCAACGTACGTCGTTTCATGGTTACATCGCCATCTCCCACCTAAACTAATAAAAGGGAAATATGCTAATTAAACCGGGAGACCTTCCAGACAAAGCCAGAAATAAGTAAGCGTCATTCAATGGATTATTAAAAAGTCAAAAGAAATTTGAGGGTCTTTACTTCATGTTGTATGAATTTCGTGTTTAAAAGAAAAACCCGAAGAGCCATTCAACTGTATTTGTTGAAGAGAGTCAATGTATTTTTGAATGAGAGAAAATTGAAGAATATTGGATGCTAAAAAATCACAAAAATAAATTTTTTAAGTTCAAACCATATAAATGCTGCAGTAAGAGAATAATTTTATGCCAATTACTTCAATGTCAATAGAAAGGACACCAGATGCTATTTGAGTAGAATTGTGCATGATATGAGAAGTATTGTTAACATTTTCAATAGAATAATTTATGTTCTGCTTCAACTTTGAATAAACTTTGCACTTATGTACAAATGTCCACCAAAGTACAAATACCAGTGATTTTTCTTACTCGCTGCTAACTCAAAAAGTCTCTGCAAAAGCTTTCTGTTTCTGAAGTTTCATCTGAAGGTATTTTACTCATAATACCAAACCTTTTTCATAAGAAAACTATTGCACAGGCAAAGGAAAAATGTTTTCCTGCATTGTCATCAACTGCTTCTATGGCCATGCTGTAAAAATATTTAGATATTTTAGAATGGATGATTTAGATTTACCACTTTGATCTTTGATGATCTCTGTAATATTAAAGGGTACTATTACCATTTTTATGCAAGCACTTTGAAATTCGCTTGCAATTTTGAAATCAGGAAATACTTTTGATAGTACATTCAAACAGTCATTTGAGATGAAAGAGTAATGCCTTTCATAGTGTAGAAGGTCATTAAAACTTCTACCATGACTGTTCTATTTTCTTTATCGGAATTTCTCAATAAAAAAGTGTTGTTGTTTTTTTCACTGTCATTGGTACTCATTGAGGAAATCATACCAGGTTCATCTCTCATGCTCAGCCTTTAGTATATGCTGTTTATATCTATATTGAATGAAGTATTGCATACTGCACACAAAGCTTTAGAAGGACTTGTTCCTCATTTAATAAATGTCCACTGTTCATAAAAGTCATCAAAACATTTACACTTGTGTTTAGGCATTTTGAGGTTTAAATATCTATCTATATATAAAACCCTAATATGCAAATAGTCCGAATGGCGGAACAACCGAACAACCGACCAACTGGTTTATATGACGTGCGCTGGAACATGGTGGCCATTGGCCATGGCAGAATGGTGGAGCAGGTGAGCAGGGTTGCCAGACCAAGGTGGGGCACTGGTCACTGTCATCGGGGTATGCCTCTGGTGGTTACTGAAAATTCTGTGCTTCTGTGTGTCATGGTCCTGCTAGGCACTCACACCTGCTATTGGCGCCAGCCCCACTCACACCTGCTGCTGGCACCCAGCGCCAGTCCCAATCGCTTGGTGCCGTCAGCAGGTGGAAGCGGCGGCTGCTGGCCCAGATTGTCTCTGCGGGCTCCTCCACTGCCCCCTGCTCCTGAGGGGTGATCGGGGCAGCAGCTGCCACTCGCACCTGCTGCTGGTACCAGCCCCCATCGCTCCGCGCTGTCAGCGGGTGTGAGCGGGGCCGCCGCCGTTAGCACATGGGAGTAGCAGCAATGGGGGTGCTGGCAGACAGGGGACCAGGGGCCATGGCAGGAGGGGCCGGGCGGGGCACAGAGGATGGGTCAAGACCTGCCCCTGTGCCCACTGTGGCCCACAGTTCCTTTCAAGGTGCACAAATGCATGCACTGGGCCCCTAGTGTAAAAATAAAAGCCCTGGCCAGTTGCCCAGTGGTTAGAGTGTCAGCCTGCAGACCGAAGGATCATGGGTTCGATTCCTCAGGTACCTCAGTTGCAGGTTCCCCAGCCCCCATTGGGGCAAGTGGGAGAGGCAACTAACTGATGTGTCTGATAAACCAGGAGACACAGTTCGATTCTCGGTCAGGACACATGCCAGGTTGTGGGCTCGATCCCCAGTAGGGGGCGTGCAGGAGGCAGCCGATGGATTGTTCTCTCTCATCATTGATGTTTCTTTCCCTCTCCCTCTCTCTTCCTCTCTGACATCAATAAAAATATATATTTTTAAAGTAAAAATAAGATATCATTTTTAAATTCTCTAGAGACTTACTCCTTCCAAAACCACCTCACATATCCAGCTCTGAAGCTCCACCCCCCACAAGAGTGGGCCCTTTCTTCTGACCGATCCCCTCTGCCTCGGAGAACAGTGAGCGGAACTCTGTCTCCCACGTGGGAGCCGGCTTTGAGGAAAGCAGCTGCTGGGGCTGTTTCTTGCTCCTTCTCTAAGCAATGGCCCAGGCTCTGGGCTCACAGAGCAGGAGGCTGAAGGCAGCAGCCACATGACCCCAAAGCCAAGCTCTCCAGGCAGCAGCCGGGGCGCATCCCGGCCCATCGCTCACCGGCCCTGTGCCCTTAGCAAGTTACTTTCCTGCTTCAGTTCCTCGCTCTGTGAGGATGATCACAGCACGGCTCCCAGCAGCTCGGGAGGAATACATGAGTTAAGACACGTACAGCCCGAGAAGCCCAACCCACCCAGAGCGAGTGCGCCACGCTCCATCAGAGCCGCCTCGTCACTGCCGCCTCGGTCCTGCCCACGCTCCCAGACAGGCGGCCCTAGGCAGGCGTCCCAGCCAGGCCTGCCCTTCCGCTGCCTCAAGCCCTTCTTCCTGCTCCTCTCCAGACAATCCAGTCCGTTCACATTCCTCTGGAAGGAGGACACCAGGGCTGCTCACAGCTCTGCTAAGACCTGACCCGCCCCACGATGACAGTGAGGATGACAGTGACTTCTGGTTCGCCCACAGCGTCCTCTCTGCGGCCAGGCGCCCCCGTCAATGCCTCTGGGATGCAGTGCTGCCTGGAAGGCCTCCATCCCTCCGCCCAGCTCTCTCCGGGGACCTCACTCTTGAGCCACCTTGAATCACTCACGAAGCAGCTGAGAAAATGCAAGGTGGGAATGGATGGGTAAACTACGCTCTCCCGGACCCCAGTCCTTTCTTCTAAAGCATAAACGTAGCATTTTAACGTGTGGGTTTAGAATTAGACAGATCGGGGCTTCGATTTCTAGCCCAGCCACTTTCTAGCTGTAAGTCCTGGATCACAGTCACCTAATCTGCTCAAGCCCGTTTCCTCTGTTGGCAAATGGGAATAACAAGACCTATTTCACAGGATCGCGGGGAGGAGGCAATGAGATCAAATAATAACCACAAAACTCGCAACACAGCACCTGAAACAGAAGCTTTCCATAGAGGTTATTATCATTAAAATAAACGTCACAGACATTCAAAACCCTCCAAGAATTCTCTATCGGGCTGTAGAATAAAATCCAAATAGCGACGCCCTGACTCAAACCTTTGCTTCTCCACCCCACCCACCCCC
>NW_005353538.1:1659445-1665509 GCF_000412655.1 Myotis brandtii | reverse complement strand
TTTCCTGGCCCTGGAGGCCCTGCCATTTCCTACATGTACTGTTCTCCATTCACACTGTGTGCCTTGTCTTTGTCCGGAAGGATCTCCCCACCCCTATGAGTGCTGCCTGGGCTGCCCCCATCACACAAGGTCACAGGCCTTCAAAACCCAGTCGAGCAGCAGCCCCCTTTGACTCCCGCCCGAAGGCCCGGATGCAGCTCCCCGCATTTCTGAATGTTCTCACTGCATCGAGTACACAGTGCTCTTCGAGGGCATACACCGCTGGTTATACTGTTTCAAAAGACGGTTTCTTCTGGGGAGAAAGGCCGTTTACAGTGTTTCCAACATTCTCAACCCCTGCGCTCCTGGGCCTGTGGCCGGGGCGCTCCTGGGCCTGTGGCTGGTGAGCAGAGGGAGGAACTCCCACCACCGCACAGACAGTCACCACAGAAACTCCTGAATCCACCCCCAGCGGAGCTCTGGATGAAGCCGGGGCCCTCTAACCAGCCCTGGCCAGCTCCTCTGTCTGACTCTTCAAACTGCCTTCTCTCTCACCCTCTGTGCCCATAAATCCCTCCCTCTCAGAAGACAATGTCTCCTCTTCTTCAGGAAACTTAAGGCCATACAAAGGGCCCAGCCACCCACCTCCCCACATCTGCATCCATCCTTGCTTCCCACCTCCTTTTCCTCTGCAAAGCCAGCTCCTCTGCGCAACCCTGCGTCTCCCTCCAGCCCTGCTCCAGCAGAAAGCCCTCTCCACCGCCTCCAGCCTCCCTTCGGCAGAGGCTCTCCCTCCCTCAGCCTCTAAGCACACAGTCTCTCACCTTGAAACACAAGCGAACCAATAAATAGCAACGAACAAAACAACAATCACCTTTCCTTGCCCTGCAATACTATCGTTATCAACTACTGCTCTCTTTCCTTCCTAAGCCCGGGTCTACACCCGCCATCTCCCTTTCCTCCCATCCCATCCACTTCCGGACCCCGAAAGCCCAAGCCGGACCCCCCTACCACTTCTGACAAACGGCATCGGGTCTGACAACTGCAAAACACAAGGAATTTTCTCTCCCGATTTTACTGGCTGTCTCCGCAGCAGCAACTACTTGACCTTCTCTATCCCAAGCTCCCAGGACAAATTCTCTCATTCATTCGCTCAACCTTCAAACATATATTTATTGAGCATCTGTTTTGTGCCACTTTCTCAGCAAGAAATTAAATGTGAGCAAAATAAATACACATCCAGGTTTGGAACTTAAAATACAGAAATTCAATACATTAATCAAATCATAATGACAAACTTCGGTAAGTACTATGAAGAAAAGACAAGAAAGTGGTTATGAAAACCCACCTGTGTGGTAGGGGAGCAGGGAGCGGCTAAGCAGGCATCCCTGAAAAGGCTACTTTTGAGATGAGTCTTGAAGGGCAATAAAGTGAGAGAGGGAGGGTGTCCAGGCAGAAGGCACAGCATGAGGAAACTGAAATGCAGGCAGTATGGCCTTAACCCAAAGGGGGGGGGGGAGACAGAGAGGATGAGATGAGATGAGATGAGATGAGATGAGATGAGATGAGATGAGATGAGATGAGATGAGATGAGATGAGATGAGATGAGATGAGATGAGATGAGATGAGATGAGATGAGATGAGATGAGGCTAGGAGGTAAGCAGGAACCAGATCATGTAGGACCTTAGAAATTGAGTCCTTATTCTTAGAGTAAGGGGAAGCCATGGGAAATGAGCGATAAGAGACATGACAAGGTCTGCATTTGTAAGGATGCTCTAGGAAGACAATGAGGAGGAGCCAAGAGGAAAGAGAAGATGACTGAGGAGGCCACTGCGATAGTCCAGTGAGGATCAGGGAGCTGGAACTACGCTGGTGGCCATGGGCATGGAGGGGACAGGGAAGACGATACCTTCGAGGTAAAATCAGCCAGAACTGGTGACAGATCCGATGTGGATGCTAGAGAGAGAGAGGTGTCAAGGACGCTCTCAGGTTACTGACGTGGGATTGCCATTCGCTGACGCACTCAGGGAAGACTAGAAAAGTACCAAGCTTGGAAGGAAAGAAAACGAGTTTTATGTAGGAGAAGCTTAAGGTGCCTTGGATATATGTAAGGGATAATGTCAAGCGGGTAGCTGGTTGAGGGCAGGGTCAGCAAACTATGGCTCATGGGCCAAGTCAGCCCACAACATCCACAAAAAGACATCACACTGGCTCACTGCTGTGCTGTCTCCGGGCGCTTTAGAGCTGCTCCGGCAGAGCTGAGCAGTTAACTGCAAGAGACCACAAAGCCTAAAATATTTATTCTACAAAAGGTTGCCAACCTTGGTTTAGAGCAAAGAATATGGGTTAGAGTTACAACCAGAATCTCTTTAGTCTCCCTCCAACCAACTCTCCACACTGATTGTGTTACACACACACACACACAAACACACACATACACACTTCCCCATCTCTGATCGTTTTTATAAAATCTCTTTCTAAGGCTCTTCCTTTCCTGCCCACCCCTTAATACTGTTGTTCCTTAGAGCTCCACCCTGAGCCCATGGTTCTTCATACAACACATTTTCCTGGATAATCCTGCCCACTTTTATAGATGCAACAACTGCCAACTGGCTAATGATTCCCCAACCTGTATCGCTAGCCACGACTGGCCTCTGGGTGCCCACGTGTGACTGGGCCTACCCCTGAGTACCACCCCGCAGGACCTCAAGTGGAATGGAATGAACTTGGTTGCGAGTTCGATCCTTTCCCCTCCTCTCCTTTCCTGACAATACACAGACTTGCTCTGGATACCCACCCTTCGCCATGTAGCCCTGGGGAAGATGCCTCGGGCAGACAGGGCCCAGGCAGGACACAGAAGGCATAAACGCTGAGATTTTGAAAGGCATATGGGCCACTTTTCAAAGGGACTTTTCACCCTGATGTCTTTCACCTCCTGCCAGTGCCACCCAGTGACTAGACCTACGTGGAAGCCAACAGCAGAGAGCCCGGTTGGTGCTCTGAAGGGTCAGCCTTCCAGGGAGGAGAGAGCAGAGCGGGGAAGTGAATGGATCAGGTGAGCGGAGCAAATGAGGTGTAACTAGCAACTGACCCTACCCCAGCCTGGGAGGTGGGGGCAGGACCAGATCGGATTAAAACAATCACTTCATCCAGAGGTGTGCTGGTAAACAGCTACAAGAAAAAAAATTCAAGCCCGGCCAGCATGGCTCAGTGGTTGAGTGTTGACCTATGAACCAGGAGGTCCCGGTTCGATTCCCAGTCAGGCACATGCCGGGTTGCAGGCTAGGTCCCCAGTGAGGGGCGTGCAAGAGGCAGCTGATCAATGATACTCTCTCATCATTGATGTTTCTCTCACCCTCCCTCTCCCTTCCTTTCTGAAATCCATAAAAAAAAATTTTAAAAATTCAAATATGTAGGGTTTGACAATTTCTGTGTTAAAATATTCCCACATGGCTAATTTCAAGCTACAAAGGTGAAGTCTCCGAAGGCTGTTAGGACAACATGTGCATTCCCGGCTCCGAGAGCCAGTGGGAGCGGACCCCAGTCTATCACCCTCCTGACCACAGGGATGTCTGACCACATTTGTGCTTTGAGTTAACCCAGTAAAAGTATGTTTCAGAACATTTGCTTGGCGAGTTATTTAATGTTTCCATGTCTTGTTTGTGTTCCTCTGTATGTCTGGAATCTTCCTCATTCCCTATCTCTAAGTAACTTTCATGCTTCTTTTAAGATTTAATTTTGTCCTGGCCAGGTACCTCAGTTGGTTAGAGCGTTCTCCCCATACACCAAGGTTGCAGGTTCAATCCCAGTCAGGGAACATACAAAAATCAACCAACGAATGCATAAATACATGGAACAACAAATTGATGTCTCTCTCTCTCAAACATAAGTAATTTTAGACATGGAAGAAATTTTTTAAATGACCAAACTCCCAATTTTGTACTCCCAGTTTTCCAAAATATAAATTTGTCAGCCTTTGATTCATAAAACTGCCCATTTAAATGAAAAAGACTAACCGGTTTGGCTCAGTGGATAGAGCATTGGCCTGCGGACTGAAGGGTCCCAAGTTCGATTCCGGTCAAGGGCATGTACCTTGGTTGTGGGCACATACCCAGTGGGGAGTGTGCAGGAGGCAGCTGATCGATGTTTCTAACTCTCTATCCCTCTCCCTTCCTCTCTGTAAAAAAACTAAAATAAAATAAATAAATGAAAAAGAGATAAGTATAAGAACCTGAGGTGCCTAATCAGTTTATAGTACTCAGACAACTGATACAGAGGGACCACATTATAACTTAGGGAGAATTCAAGCACGCTAATAAATCAATGGGTCCTATCTTCGAAGAGTAAAGACAAATAAACATGGTATGAAACAAAGGTATCACCTAACAGATTCAGAAGATTGTTTTTAAAGGCTGAACCTTGAAAACATGCTCATTGAAGGAAGCTAGTCACACACGCCTACACTCACAAATCCACATATTACAGGATTTCATTTACCTGAAATGTCCAGAAATGAAAATCCATAGCAATAGAAAGTAGACTGACGTATGCCAGGAGCGAGGGGAAGGGAGGAATGGGGAGTGACTGTTCATGGATATGGGATTTCTCTTCGGGGTGATGAAAATGATGCCAAATTGACTGTGCTAATGATTGTACAACTCTGTGAATATACTAAAAGCCACCAAATTGTACACTTTAAATGGACAAATTGTATGGCATGTGAATTATATCTTTAAAAAAAGTTATTTATAACCCAGCTGGCAGTGGTTGAGCATCCACCTATGAAACAGGAGGTCATGGTTCGATTCCTGGTCAGGGCACATCTCCAGGTTGTGGGCTTGATCCCCAGTGTGGGGTATGCAGGTGGCAGCCGGTCAGTGATTCTCTCTCATCATTGATGTTTCTCTCTCTCTCTCCCTCTCCCTTCCTCTCTGAAATCAATAAAAATATATATTTTTTAAAAACAACTTATATTTAAAAGGCAAAAGATAAATCAATTCATAAAGTACACAAATCATAAAATCAACTTTTAATGTTTGAATTATTTGGTCTGCCAGATTTGATGCAGACTACATGTGAAATGACATGAAGTTTAAGAACCCACCCACCATTTCCACTTTTTTTTTTCCTCAATGTGACAATATTTGAACCTTACTGTGGGAGGGGTCTGGGATTATGAGGAGTGACAGGTCAACCTAAGTATTCTGTTGCAAAATAATTTAGCTGAAAAACTGGTCACTTGTAATGACAGCAGCAGCTGGGAGGGATCAGGGAGTGTGCTGGCAGCAGGAATATTACTCATCAAACAAATAAAAACTTCCCCGCCTTCCGTGCTGAGATTTAGCACACCTTAAGACTTCATGCTAAAGGTCCCCTTCAGAAGTTCCCATGACCCATAGGGAAATGTTACCATGGTAACGAGTCACTCTCCTGCTAGCTCTAGTAACAGGATTTCCCAGAAAGATACACACATACATATTTTCAAAAGTCCAACAAATAATTGCAATGTAAAATTAGACAATTAAGCTGGATTGAAATTTCTGCAATTTGGGAACTGCATGAAAGCAAAACTTACCCAAATTTTAAGAATAAGTCACAGTGTGGATACTGTACTTCTGATATCAGTTAATACTATACATTAAACTTCTAACAGAATCGATGTGCCCTTTCTTGTATTTAGAAAAATGTGCTATTAAAATGCTAAATCTTTTTCAACACAATGCGCCTCTGTTACAAAACCAAATCACAGCACGTCTTTCCTGTAACTAACAAAAGTTTTGTTTCCTAGGCTCTGATAATCGCCTCCCCAAAATAAAGTTACCAAGTCATGTGTTTCTTCCCTAAAATCCTGGGACAAGCTCCTGAACACTAGGACTGCCCCTGCCTAATCCTAACAGAGCCCGCAAACCCGCAGCCTAGCCGAGCCCCCGAAACCCGCACCAGACAGCGATACGCCCTAACCGGGGCCTCCCGAACCCACGCGGCCCGGCCAGCGGGTCAGTCCCGGACTCCCCAAGGTGCGGACCAGCCGAGGGGGTGGTGACCGCAGGGAGAGAGCATCCCCCCACGCCCCCTTCATTCCTG
>NW_005353538.1:1634438-1659085 GCF_000412655.1 Myotis brandtii | reverse complement strand
ACGCGGCGGGTGGTTCCCTGCTGCCTGGACCCGCGGAGCCCGGGCCTGGGCACTCCCTCCCTCCGTTACGGACCCTGCAGGTCAAATAGTCCTACCCTCGGCTGTTTCCCAGGACCTTCCACTCCCGCCGCTTGTCCCATCCGAGTGCCCATCCTTGTGCCCATCCGAGTGCCCACCTGAGTGCCCATCCGAATGCCCATCCGAGTGCCCATCTGAATGTCCATCCTTGTGCCCATCCGAGTGCCCATCCGAGTGCCCATCCGAATGCCCATCCGAGTGCCCATCTGAATGTCCATCTGAGTGCCCATCCGAGTGCCCATCTGAATGCCCATCTGAGTGCCCATTCGAGTGCCCACCTGAGTGCCCATCTGAATGCCCATCCGAGTGCCCACCTGAGTGCCCATCTGAGTGCCCATCCGAGTGCCCACCTGAGTGCCCACCTGAGTGCCCATCCGAGTGCCCCGGGACAGACTTCTGTGGCAGCTCAGAGATAACCTGGGATCGCAATCAGAACCGATGTGCTGGGCCTGCGCGGTGACGGCGCCTTTAGGTGGAGCTGCTGGTCACCAAGTCAGCACCTGCTTGAATTGGTGTTTATTAAAGTGCTGTTGACGGTGCAGTGACAGCGGTTCTCAACCTGTGGATCGATCCTTTGGGGGTCGAAGGACCCTTTCACAGGGGTCACCTAAGACCATCGGAAAACACATATATAATTACATATTGCTTTTGTGATTAATCACTATGCTTTAATTATGTTCAATTTGTAACAATGAAATTGGGGGTCACCACAACATGAGGAACTGTATTAAAGGGTCACGGCATTAGGAAGGTTGAGAACCACTGGATTAAACCATTACAGCATGGGAGGGGGGGGAGGACACTGATGTTTGTCCCTTCTCTGGGACGATGAAGAGGTAAGGTTTTCACGGAGCTTGCCATGAAGTGAAGAGATGGCCTCACGTGCTTCTGAAAAAGAAATAGACGGTACCTGCTTTTATCACTAGTCAACCTGGCATCACAGGATATTGAATGAAAGCAAGAGGGGAACTGAACTCTGTTCAGCTTTTGGGGAAATGTCATAACTTTCCATTTTCAACTCTCATTCCTCTAGTACAGTGGTTCTCAACCTTGGCTGCACATTAGAATCACCTGGGAATCTTTTTAAAATCCTGATGTCTGGGCCCCATCCTCCGGAAATTCTGTTTCTTTGTTGTGGGGTGGGGCCACAACATTAGTAACAAAGAAACAGAATTTCCGGAGGATGAGGCCTAGAAATCAGGATTTTAAAAAGATTCCCAGGTGATTCTAATGTGCAGACAAGGTTGAGAACCACTGCGTGAAAACTGGTGGTTTTCACCTTTAAGAAGCTAATGAAAGAGTCCCAAGTGGAATAGCTGATATATGCCCTTGAAAGTACAGGAAACAGGCCTCTGCGGTCCATCTCCAGCATAGCCAACTTTCAGTGCAGAAAACTAGCAGCATGTTGCCAGTTGTTACTGAATTTTCAGGGTGGGGGTTGGGGGAGGCGGAGCAAAGGATCCAGGGAGGAGGGGAAAGGGTATGAGCACAAAAAACTGTGTGCGGACCAGCAGCACATTTTCCAGGAAGATCTGCCTGCGCAGCTAGACAAGGGGAGGTGGAGACAACTAGGAAAGGCCTCAGCCCATTTTTTAAAATAATCCAATAGGAGACAATAAGACCTAGGCAAGGTTGGGGGGGGGGGGCTGCTAACCGCACAGTACTCAGCCAATGAGCAGCCAGGGGAGGGGCTCCGGGACTAGGGATAAACGGCCTGGCATCCACGCTCCCAGGGTGCCTGCTCAACCAGACACCCGATCTTGCAAGACCCATTGAAAGTCTCATTTTTTGCTATTCTTCTGTCTCCCAGTCTGTTATCTGAATTCAGACAGGTGAGCGTTTCTCACAAAAGAATCCCCAACTAGGCAGTTTGTTGTGCCGGATTCTGAGTTATCCATGGCAATGTGAAAATTCTGTGAAACTCCATATCAGTTTATTTCTCCAGTAGACATTAATTCTGCCCATTATTAACTTCCAGGCTGCCAGGAAGAAAATTTCCAGTGAAGATGAAATACATATCCGTCTGTTTTCTGTTACCTGCTACTTAAAATTTAGATGTGTATATAAAGCCAATTGTATAACTGATAAATCTTTATTGCTAAAGGTTATTTACATAAATGTTTAAGGCAGAAGAAAATTATAAATCACAGAAGTTCTGTTTGGGAAGAAGACACTGAATAACTGGGTGTTTGGCCAAGACACAGCTACGAGTTTTGCTGAAACACATTCCCTGAGTTTGTAACTACTTTTTCATTGTACTGTGGGACACCTTCCAGGCCATCTGCCTGAAGAAACATCAGTGTTTATATTTTAAAAGGGTGAATTATGAAGAAAAAACAGAAAATGTGAATTAAAAATAATATTGACTCTAAATCTAATTTTTAGTTTCAAAACTGGGTATTGAAACTTTACTTTGTCAGTGTAATGGGCAAAACAAGACAGGTATGGAATGTATTTGTGAATCAAGGTTTGTATGTAAATTACACCAATTTATTTAAGAACTCTTGGGGGAAAATATCAAAGTTCAGTGTTAGACATGAGCAGAGCAAGGACGAAGGGCCAGGTACAGAAAGCTCCAGGTGCTCAGCAAGGGGCAAAGCTGGGAAAACAAGCGCCTCGCCCCCAGGGTGACCTCTCCTCCCCTCCCACATCACTGGTCCTGCGGTTTGGACCCCGATCTCTCATATCCCTGGTGAGGCGGTTTAGACCCCGACCTTCCCTCCCTAGAGATAACATCGAGGCCTCAGTTGCCTTTTGGTTCCAGGCCCAGAAAAGCAGCAAAACCAGACAAGTGACATGGTGGCTGCCTCAGGTCCAGCCACATTGACTAATGAACCCCACCCCACCCCCACCCTGGAAACAACAAATCAGGGGAGACTATAACCCTGAAAGAGCTCACCTGGGAAGCTGATGAATATTCTACTAAAGGCCCTGAGCCCTCCCCTAAGATTCCCACCTGCAAGAGAGAGAACTATGCTCAGAGCAAAGGACCCCATGTGCACTCTCCCTCCAAGGAGCAGACCCCCCCCCCCCCATTCCCTCACAGGCACGTATCCCCCACCTCATGAGACTTGGAACCAGGGGGCGATGGCAGTGACAGGTCGTCGGGGACTCACCCCCTGACCCTGTCTCCAGGCCCCCTGTGCTCTGACCTCCCAGTGAGCAGAGCAGCACCTGGACTCTGCTGCTGCTTCTTCTCTGCCTTCCTTGCTTCACTGTCCTGAGTACATTTCGCTGCCATCGTGGGCCCCGTACCCTTTGGCTCAGTGCTGTGCAGCCCTTCCCTTGGGATATCCCCAACCTCCAGCCCCTTTTCCTTAAAGAAATTCCATTTGTCTTTATTCGCCGTCTGAGATGGCCGCTTTGCCTGCCTGCCCACCACGGCATTTAACCTTCCATTCAGTATCTTTAAATACAGATCATCTATTTGAAAATTCCAGTTTATTAAAAGAAATAACATCTTTAGCCCAGTCAGTGAAAACTGAACATATCATGTTGTAAAGATGTGGGGGAAGCCTAAACTTTTAGATGTTTCCTGTCTTCTGAATAAATGCTGCTATAACTTAAGTTTGGAAATAAGCCAGAAAACTAGACACTTTTTAAAAAGCTCTCTTTTTTTCATAGCTCACTTATAACGTTTCTTTTATCTATTAGTATAAGAGAAAAAAAGAATAAAGTTGATTTCATTCTGTTAGTTTTGGCATTTCTTTGCCCCACACCAAATTCTCCCCCAGAACAAGTGAATTTTTAAAAAAGAAAGAAGTAACCTCTTCCAGTTCTCAGAGCTTTGTGTACCATTGAACAAAATGACCATCATTTAGGGTTGATTTTTTTCACCTGCCCTAAATTTTTAAAATCATAAAATACCATTTCAGAATTCTTCTAATTAACTGCTTGATGATCCCGGCTACAAAGGAATGAGCATACTTTGCTGTTGTTACAGATCATAGAGGTGGGGAGGGGGCAGGAGACACAGCCATCACTGCTCTGAAAGACCTGCGCTGTCGATGGCTTTTCACAAAACAGAAAAAAGGTGCCGGTGACAAGCAGTTCACCCAGAGAGTGGCATTTGTCACCTGTTAGCACTACGGTAGCCTTTCCTTAGCGACTCTGTGATTTAGACGGTGCTCTCTGGTAAACTTTTGATCAATTGACAAAAATAGGAAAAAACTACCATCTAGGGATATTGAAAGGAAGGTCATACGGTAAGATGTGTCCCAGATTAAAGGAGCGCCGTGAAAACCAAACTGCTCTGCGCCGCTTAACTATGGGGTTTTCTGTTCCTGGAAACAGCTGGGAGGTTGGCCTGCTTCGCTGCGAGGAGGACAGGTGAACCCATCAACTCCAGCAGCAGGAGCGCTGCTCCCGGAGCGAATGCAGAGGAAATGCGGGTGGACAGGGGGCTTTCCTCGCAGGCGCTGCCAGGGGTGCAGACGAGTCATCATCACCGAGGACTGCTCCGGCCAGAGCGCTGCTTCCCAGGGCACAAACGCTCACTTGAAGTTGCTTGCGCTCTAACTAACAGAGAAGAGGTCCTCAGCGAGGGGTGCTTTGGCCGTGTCTCCCGGGAAGGCTCGGGTGCTTGTCTGGGTGGTCCTGGGTAGAGCTGGTCGGAAACAGGTCACCACGAAAGGGCCAGCGACAAGCTTCCCTCCACTTCGGCTCCTCCTGGGGTCTTGCCCTTGGCCTCCTCCGCCTCCTGAAACACAAAGCTTCTGTGGGCCATGCACTTGGGGAGGGGGCGCCGGGACCCCCGGCCCGCGGACCATGCACTTGGGGAGGGGGCGCCGGGACCCCCAGCCCGCGGACCATGTACTTGGGGAGGGGGCGCCGGGACCCCTGGCCCGTGGACTCTGCGAGCCTCCATTTAACAGACTGGGTTTAACGGACAGAACGCCGGTCCGTGTGTCACATGTGAACATGAATACCTGTTAGTTTTAAAGTGCTTTTAACCGAGATTTGCGTATAATTAAATCAACAGGTTGGTTTTTTGTTGTTGTTGTTATCAATTCACTGTTGCTTTTAACAAATTTTCGTGAGTGGGCCACATGTTGGAAAAAACACTGATTTCGCCGACATGAATAAACATTACTACAGTATCTGCAACCACAGCCCAGCATGTAAGTGCAGAGTCGCTGCTGGTAGACAATGTAGGGGAACGGCCAGCCGCCACACGGCCCCGCACCGGGCATTGCTCCTGTGGTCCGGGCCACAGCCTCCAACCGAGACCACGTCCCCTGGCGCCCAGCACGGTGCCCGCCTTCTCGGTGACCGCTGAACGCACACACTCACCAGGCCCGTTCAGCATACACTTAAAGCTGCAGCACACAAATAGAAACCTTCTCTGCGAAGTTAAACCTTTTCTACATGATTCTAATGACACAGATGTGTCTACATACGTAAAAACAGGTGGTAAACTATCGAATTTGTCCATTTTGTAGCATATGAATTGGGAAAACCTACCTTCTCATATAAGGGACTTGGGGCTTTACCGGACACCCCCTCGCCCCAATTAGTCTGTTACATCGCGGTTTTACTGTACATACATATTGATAGACCTGTTCTCCATTGTGAATGAAAATATTCTTAAATGCATTTATTCTCCCCTAATTTCACTTTTAAAAGACGTTTCCTGATTCTTATTCTCAGTCAGTGTCCTTAATTCATCGCCTCTGCCTCCTGTGGACACTGGTGATCTGTACTCACTCACACACACATTCTCCTCTCTTTCCCTCCCTCCCTCCCTCTCTTCCTTTAATTGGAAGCAAAATCAAACAAACAGAAAAGTAGATGAGAGGCATTCACCCATCACCTAATCTTAAAGCATTTTGCCTTACTCAAATTTTTTTTGGCTGACATTTTTTCCCTGACAAATATTCCAATATGCATTTTTAGAATAGGAACATTTTCCTATATAACCACAACACCCTTATTATACCTAATAAAAATTAATAATAATTTCCTAATATCGATATTCAAATTTTTCATATTCAAGACTCCCAATTGTCCCCCAAATCTTTTTACAACTAGTTTGTTCAAACTAGTGCCATCCAGTCAGGGACCACACATTGCACTTGACTGTGTTAGCTCGTTACATTTCTTTGAATATAAAAGAGCCCCATCTTTTTTCCATGACCCGCATGTTGGAGAACCTGCTTGATTTTAAGAAGAAAATAGCCTTTGGCAAAATCTCTCTGACACCAAATTCGTCTTTCTGGGTTCACGATGGAATCGCTTCTCTCCATAGTCTATTTTATAGATCCTGAAGGTACTTTCACCGGAGTCTCGGGCTATAAAAATGTGACTCTTTTTACAAATAATAATAGTGGACCTACTTCAGAGAATAGAAGAAATTCTGATCATATAAAAAACTAAATCGCCCTAACCGGTTTGGCTCAGTGGATAGAGCTCGGCCTGCGGACTGAAGGGTCCCAGGTTCGATTCTGATCAAGGGCATGTACCTTGGTTGCAGGCACATCCCCAGTAGAGGGCGTGCAGGAGGCAGCTGATCGATGTTTCTCTCTCATTGGTGTTTCTAACTCTCTATCCCTCTCCCTTCCTCTCTGTAAAAAATCAATAAAATATATTTTTTTTAAAAATCATCCTATCTTTCACGCCTGATAAACCTGAAAACTAGAAAAACAAAATCACACACTATTAAAACTGGATTCGTGGTCCCAATAACTAAATGAGAGAAATTGAATAGTTCTGTCAAAACGTCGGGCCTATCTTTTTAAAAGCAATATTAGAACCTGGCTGGTAGCTCAGTTGGTTAGAGCGTCATCCCGACCCCGAGGTTTCAGGTTCATCCCCAGTCAGGACACATTCAAGGGTCAACCAATGAGGCATAAATAAGTAGGACACACACAGATCTCTCTCTCTTTCTCTCTCTCTCTCTCTCCCCCTCCCTCCCTCTCTCTCCTTCTCTCTAAAACCAATCAATAAAAATATATTTATTTACATGTTGAAAGTTAATTTGTTATTCTTAAATAAAGAATTCTCAAATCTTAGAATTCTCTCAGTTTAACTGCCTAGCTTCCTAAGACTTTGCACAAATCACACTCAGAGGAGAAGCCGTCCGTAACGCAGACCCAGCACCTCCCATTCACATGGGAAACACTTAACAGCCATATCATCGGGGAGATCCACATTGGAGACGAGCCGGAAAGAAGGGAACCATCTGCGACCTCACCATTGAGGAACGTTAGTCTGTGTCTTCCAGGTAAACCGCGACCTTCTTCTCTTGGTTGAGTCTTTCTTCTTCTTTTCTGTAAGAAAGAAGCAGAAACCAATGTCAAGCCAACAAGACCAGAGCAAGGGAGGCGAATCTTACATAGCTTCGGGCAAGGCATCCTTCCCCACATTCTGGGGAGAATCACATGCACCTGGATATAGAGCCCAGCTTCCGGAGAGCCAGGGCACCAGTGCCGCCTCACCTCTCACACTCAGTGCCTTCCCATGACCCTGGGTGTCTGAACTCAGACACTTCCCAGAATATTTGTAGAAGGGAGCCGTATAATTAGGGAACTGCAGGGATTTAAAGCAGACACCTTAGTTTACTATTGGTATCTTACCGCTAATTCTACTCCTTATTCAAAATAGAAAAAGTTTGAGGGGAGGGAAGGAGGTGAAAGAATTAAGTACAAATCGGTAGTTATAAAATAATCAAGGGGGTGTGACGTAGAGCATAGAGAATACAGTCAATGACTATGTACGGGGCCAGGTGGGTACTGCCTATCGAGGGGAACACTGTGTGAAGTATATGATTGTCTAGCACTCTAGCCACTACATTGTACACCTGAAACCAATACAAAATAATATTGAAAGTAAATTGTATTTGAAAAATTTTAAAAAGACAGAAAAAGTTTTGTGTTAACCTAGAAGTCATCTTTATTCATTACTAGTATATTCAGTTTAACCCCTAGAGTGCTGGGGAGCGCGATCTCGCTCCTCCTGTCTTTCGCCAAAAGTGCCGGGAGCGCTATCACGCTCCTCCTGCAGTGTCACTATTAGATGCTAGTAGTTCACTCTTTATGTGGGAAAAAAATTTTAAAACCTTAACTTAAAATGCCTTGGCAATGTTAGCATAGTTCCTAGGATATTGGTTGGCACTCAAAGGGTTAAACCAGAACCTCAGAGGTGGGTTGTTAGGCTCCTTAAAATCAATTCTATTTATTTCAGTAAATATTTCTCAAGGAAAACAAGCAAATGGTGCTGGGAGTACCAAAAAACTGCAACCTGTGCAAAGGAATGAATTTGGACTCCTACTTCACACCATCTACAAAAATTAACTCAAAATTAATCAAAGGCATAAATGTAAGAACTAAAACTGTAAAACTCTTAGAAGAAAACATAAGCACAAATCTTCATCATGTTGGGTTAAGCAATGGTATCTTCAATACAACACCAATAACATAAGCAACAAAAGAAAAAAATTGATAAATTGGACTTCATCAAAATTTTAAACTTTTGTGCTTCAAAAGACACTGTGAAGAAAGTGAAAAGACAACCCACAGAATGAGAGAAAATCATTGCAATCATACATCTAATAAAGCACTTTTAGATATTCTAAAATATATAAGGAGCTCTTACAGCTCAATAATAAAAAGACAACCCAATTTTTAAATAGGCAAAACATTTGAATAGATATATCTCCAAAAAGATATACAAATGGCCAATAAATACATGGAAAGATGTTCAGCATCACTAGTCATTAGGAAAATACAAATCAAAACCTCAATGAGCCCTGACCAGGTATCTCAGTTAGTTAGAGCATCTTCCCTATACACCAAGGTCGGCAGTTCGAGCCCCAGTCAGGACACATACAAAAGCAACCAATGAATGCATAAATAAGTGGAACAACAAATCTCTCTCTCTTCTTCTTCTCTCTTCTTCTCTCTCTCTCACTCAAATCAATAAGTAAAAAATTTTAAAAACCACCTCAATGAGAAGCCACTTGACATCCACTATGGCTATAATCAAAAGGACAGACAATAATAAGTGTTGTCAATGATGTGAACAAACTGGCATCCTCATGCATTGCTGGTGGGATGTAACATGGTGCATCTGTTTTGGAAAATAGTCTGGGAATACCTGGAAAAGGTAAACATAGAATGAACAAGTATTTTAGCAATTTCACTCCTAGGTATATACCCAGAAGAACTGAAAACATATGTCTAGGCGGGAGTGGCCAAGGAAAGGTCAATGGGGGGGAAAGGGAGTCATATGTAGTACTTTCAACAATAAAGAATTTAAATTTTTTAAAAAAGGAAACATGTCTACACACAAATTTATAGACCTATGTTCATAGCAGCATTAGTCATAGTAGCCAAAAAGTAGAGAAAACCTAAATGTCCATCAATTAAATGGATAAACAAAATGTGATATATCCACAGGTGGAATGAAGTGCTGCTACATGCTATAACATGGATGGGCTTTGAAAACCCTATAATAAGTCAAAGAATCCAGACACAAAGGCCACATATTGTATGATTCTATTTATAGGAAACGTCCCAAACAGGCCAATCCACGGAGACAGAGAGCAGAGTAGGCAGGGGCGGGTGAGAGGGGGATGGAGGGAGTGACAGCAAGAGGGTGTGGGGTGTCTTTTGTGAGTGATGAATATATTCTGGAATTAGTGGTGACTATGGAATATTAAAAGGGTGAATTTTATAGTGTGTAAATTTTATCTCAATAAAAAAATATTTACTGAGCACCTAATAGCAGCACGGCTGACTTCCCTAGGTACTGATTCACAGCGACCCTGCTGACCGCCCAGTGGCTCTTAGAAATGTGTGCTTTACATTAAAGGTGAGGAGTATTCTTTTTTTCTTTTTCTTGTTTTGGTTAATCCTCACCCAAGGATATTTTTTTCATTGATTTTTTAGAGAGAGTGGAAGGGAGTGAGGGAGGGGAAGAGAGAGAGAAAAAAACAACAAGGGTCTGAGAGAGACACATCAATAAGTTGCCTCCCGCAAGTGCACCGACCAGGGCCAGGGATTGAACCTGCAACCCAGGTACATACTCTTGACCGGGAATTGAACGCTGGACCCTTAGGTGCACAGGGCAATACTGTAACCACTGAGCACACTGGCCAGGGCAGGAGTGCTCTAAAAAAGCTTTGTCTAACAGATAGGAGTTTCTTATCCAATATTATATTAGTTTCAGGTGCACACCCCAGTTAGACATTATGTAACTTGCTAAGTGATCCTCCCGATAAACCTCATACCCATCTGATGAAACAGATTTCAATATCAAATCCTCCATCATGAAATCTGTAAAACCGAGAGCCTTTTGTAAAGTCCCTAATCCACCCCAATGCGCTCATCCTGGGAACCTGAACCCTTTCCTCTAAGATGTACTCAAAGGGCAGAGCGCCACTCCCCAGTGACTAGCCTCCCTGTGAGTGCCAGGTGCCACCCTAAGGGAGAGGAGGAGACGGCCCGGGCTGCCCAGCCTTACGGTGTGATCTCCACCACCTTGTGGGCCCTCTCGGCCCACCGCCGTTTGCGGAAATGCTGGAAGAGGACCACCCCGATCACTATGATGACCATCAGGGCGCAGGCGGAGCCAATGGCCAGGGCCAGGAAGTAGATCTCGGAGAAGCGCACTGGGGAGAGAAAAACGGTCCAGTTAGGGTTCTCTAACAGCGGAGGATTGTGATGTCAGCTAAAGGTACAATAGGGATGCACTTTTTAAAAATTTTTTATTGATTTCAGAGAGGAAGGGAGAAGGAGTGAGAGATAGAAACATCAATGATGAGAGAGAATCATTGACTGGCTGCCTCCTGCATGACCCCTACTGGGGATCAAGCCACAACCCGGGCATGTGCCCTTGACCAGAATCGGACCATGACCTCTTGGTTCAGAGGTCAACGCTTTTGTCATTAAATGGAATCGTTCACCTACCGTGTTACCTTGTAAACTCTAGTAGCACAGGAAAGCCGACATACTCCTTTGGCGGTTCTCAGACTGTGTCCCAGGAGGACCAGCAACAGAACTTTGAAACACAAATGACCAGGCCCCGCCCCAGACCTACTGAATTGCAGGTGGGGCTGGCCGTTTGCTCTAACAGTCCCTGCAGGTGATGATGCCTGATAACCTGTGAGCACCACTGGGCCGGTTGAGTAAGATTATTGCTGACCTAGTCCCATCGAGGGCCCAAACCTTTCTCCCTCAGTCCCTCTGCCATTCAGTGAGTCATTTATTCAGATGTGTGAAGGGCCTACCATGTTCCAGGCACTGATGGAAACACCAAGCCAAAAACTGACATCACCTTCAAGGAACTCACACCCCTGGGAAGACAGGTGGGTAAATCAGTGACAACACTTGTGCATCGTTAACAACAGGCCGCTTTCTGAGAACTGCCTCGGTAGGCAATGTTGTCACTGTGCAGACATCCTAGAGCGCCTTACACACCTCGGCTGTCTGCGCAGCCCACTGCTCCCAGGCTACAGCCCTGGCCGGCACGTCACTGTCTGAATTCCGTAGGCAGTTGTAACACAGTGGTATTTGTGCATAGAAACATATCTACACATAGAAAAGGTACAATAAAAACATGCTATAAAAGCCCGGCCAGTGTGGCTCCATGGTTGAACATCAACCTATGAACCAGGAGGTCGCGGCTCGATTCTGTCTGGGTTGCGGGCTCTGGTCCCCAGGAGATGGAGCATAGGAGGCAGCTGATCAATGATTCTCTCTCATCATTGATGTTTCTATCTCTCTCTCCCTCTCCCTTCCTCTCTGAAATCAATAAAAATATTTTTTAAATGTTTTAAAAGAATAGGGAGAGGGAAAACCATTGATTGGAGAGTGCAGCATTAAGCGGCTGCCTCCTGCACGCCCACCACCAGGGGTCAAGCCCAAAACCTGGGGACCTGCCCTGATTGGGAATCACCCCGGAGACCCTTGATGCCTGGGACCACGCCCAAGCACCCCGGCCACCAGGCAGCTTTTTAAGGAGCTCATTGAGGCTGCAGAGGCTCCTGCTAAGCTTCCCTGTGCGTTTTCCTGCGGCCTTATTCTTGCCGGGCAGTTTCCTTCCTCTGCCTCCTCTGCAGCTGTGTTCGCTGTGCCAATCCAGCCCCGCCCCGTCCGTCCGTCCCTCGGGAGCCAGGCCAGGTGCTCCGGGTGGTCCTCATCACGCTGAGGCTCACGTCGTTCCCATGGCAACCACATCCTTGTTCTTCACAACCTCTGTGCTGTGATGTGAAATGGCTACAGCGTCACCGGGGGGTGGGAGTTTTTCGGCTCTGTGGTCACTGTGTGACCGCCACTGCACATGTGGTCCACTGTGACCGAAGCATCATCATGTGGCACAGGACTGACAGTCTATCGGGTGAACGATGCAAGAGGGACCCCACAGGTCAGGGTCCCTAAACCAGGGACCTTGTGCCTGTGACGTCTGGGTCTCTGTCTTTCTTTTTTTTTTCTTTTTTTTAATCCTCACCCGGGATATTTTTCCATTGATTTTTAGAGAGAGGGAAAGACAGAAAGAAATACCAGTGTGAGAGAAACACATCGATCCCAGGCCAGGGAAGAGCCTGCAGCCGAGATACATGCCCTTGACCGGAATCGAACCAGGGACCCTTTGGTCCGCAGGCCGACGCTGTATCCACTGAGCCAAACCGTCTAGGGCTTGATTTCTGGTTTAAAATTCAATAAACCCTCAGAACCAGCAAGGACAGTAGAGATGTCAAGCTCGGGGGCTCCCAGCCTGGAGTCCACAGCTTACTGTGTGTGTGCATTCTCTGTGTACCTGCCCTGGGTACAAGGCCACGGCTTACTGTGTGTGTACATTTACTGTGGACGCAGGGCCACGGCTTTCCGTAGATCTCAGAGCAGTGACCCCGTATGTTTAAGAACCATGTTTCTTGTCTAATCTGTTCGGTTTGCAGAGGAAGAAACTGAGGTCCAAGGATAGGATATTACTCCTTTCAGCACTCAGATTGCTGCTCCAGAGGCACAGCTCTCTCCTGACAGGGCCTGGAGGCCGGTTCTGGGGCGGGAAGGAGGAATTCACACGACTTTACAGGGCAGTGATACTGTGTTAGTTCAGAGCACACAGCAGCAGAGAAAGCTCGGTTAAATACCAGCTCCCCCACTTTCTAGCTGTGAGATTGGGGTAATTAACTTCCTTGAGCGTCCATTTCCACCATGTACAAAATAGACATAACAATACCCATTTCTTGAGTTCTTACTAAAAACAAAATTGTTCATTTAAATTGTTCCCAGCTGTGCCTCCACGTAATAAACAGTCAGCATACGGTAACTACTATAATTTTCAGCACGATTCAGAGTTTGGGGACTTTTTACATTTGTTATCTCATTTTATCCTCACCCTAATCCAGGGGTGGGCAACCCCCGGCACGCGTGCCAAACATGGCTCGCCAGTAACTTTTGCTGGCACGCGAATCCCTCTCTTATAATCTTCCATTTACAATTGTGAATCTTTGTTCTCAGTGATGAATTTTGTGAAGTCTCGTAATAGGAGTAGCCTGACGGATGAAAGTAGTAGCTCATGCATATCTCTGAAGGTCACGAAATATAAACCTGATGTAAAATCTGTCATCAGTGATGCAGCAGCAAAAGTCCCACTGATAATATCAAACGGAGTCATAAAGTTTTCTGTCAGACTATCTGTACATGTATACATTAAAAAATAAATGTATTTTTCATCGTCATATACTGTGTTTTTGTCGCTCAAATGAATTTTATTATTTCTTCAAGGTTCTTCACATACGTACACCTTAAGAGATATCAAGTAGGCGTGACATGTTCTCAAAAAATTAGGGTTGGCACGCAGAAGAATTTTGAGTCAGAGATTTTGCTGGTTTTGGCACGCACTCACAAAAAGGTTGCCCACCCCTGCCCTAATCCTCGCTGTATTGTTCTCACTTGCCTGGAGGGAAATGATTCATCTACAGCTGCAGTGCCGCGGTCTTTGCTCTGTTACCCGGCACCGCTGGCCGGGCTGGGTCATGGGACGCAGACAATGCGCAGTTGGGAGCATCATTCTGGAGCCAAAGATGCCCCACCCACCAGCTACGTGACTGTGGACAAGTGGACAAGTGACCTCACCTCTGTGAGCCTCAGTGTCCTCATTAGTAAAATGGGGGTGGGGGGGACACCAAGAACACAAGGAACTGACGTGATACGTGAAGATTAAATAAGATACACAAAGCCCCTGACACCATTCGGTAAAAAAGGGCCCCTGATGGGCGTCTGCGGCGAGGGGGGCTGTGAAAACCAGGAGACAGCGCCTCCAGCACGGATGGCAGGGGCCCAGCAGGCACTCGCTCGACTCCTGGGAGGAAGTGGCTGAATGAACAGACCATGGCTACCCTTTACCAGGGAGTTGCTTCCTCTCTCTCCACGGTCTCACGCCATTTTTGTAACAGCTTCCTTGGATCCCTTGCTTTCCTTTCTGTTTCTCGCCACAAACAAAGCCTTTCTCTTTCACCCCAGGATTTCTCACTCTCCCTCCGTAACTTCCAGATTGAAAGGGCTCATCCTTCTCTCTACACTTTCAGCCACCTCAAAAGATGGCCCCTTTCTTTTCTTTCTTTTTAATTATTTTTATTTTCTTTATTTTTATCGACAGCAGAGAGAGGAAGGGAGAGGGAGAAGGAGAGGGAGAGGAGAGAAACACCAGGATTTCTCACTCTCCCTCCGTAACTTCCAGATTGAAAGGGCTCATCCTTCTCTCTACACTTTCAGCCACCTCAAAAGATGGCCCCTTTCTTTTCTTTCTTTTTAATTATTTTTATTTTCTTTATTTTTATCGATTTCAGAGAGAGGAAGGGAGAGGGAGAAGGAGAGGGAGAGAGAGAGAGAAACATCAATGATGAGAGAGAATCATTGATCAGCTGCCTCCTACAGGCCCCACACTGGGGATCGAGCCCACAACCCGGGCATGTACTCTTGACCGGAATCCAACCTGGGAGCCTTCAGTTCGCAGACCGACGCTCTATCCAGTGAGCCACACCGGCTAGGGCTGCCCTCTCTTTTCTACAAGCTCCCAGGCTTCCCCAAACCCTTCCCCAGCGGCACCTACCGGTCTGCACGACGCTGAGCCGGATCTCCCCGACGAGCCCGTCCACGTCGGGCGGGTTCTTCACCTGGCAGGTGTATGTCCCGTTGTCGTCGAACCGCAGCTTCCAGAGCATGATGGAGGCGTCGTACCGCTCGGGGTTCCCGTCCCAGACCACCCGGTCCTTGAACCGTCCGCTCATGGGTTTGAAGGGGTCCATGTGGTAGTAGAAAACCTGGGAGGGAGAAATGGCAAAGGTCTTCCTCAGGGCCAGGGCTGGGGGGTGTGGGGGGGAGCAGAAGAGACCCCGCCAGCCTCGAGGCCCGGCCGTGCTCAGCAGGAGCTCCCGGCTCTCCCTGCCAGCGGCCTCTGTCCCGGGAACTGCTTCCCAGCCCTGCCCTGTGCTCGTTGCTAAAACTCTAATAAATACATAACTGGCCCTGGCCGGTTTGGCTCAGTGGATGGAGCATCGGCCTGCAGACCAAAGGGTCCCAGGTTCGATTCCTGGTCAGGGTACACGCCTGGGTTGCAGGCTCAATCCCCAGTGTGGGGTGTGCAGGAGGCAGCCGATCCATGATTCTCTCTCATTTTTGATGCTTCTATCTCTCTCTCCCTCTCCCTCTCTGAAATCAATAAAAATATATTAAAAAATAAAAAAATGAACAGACACAGGAAGGGCCAGGAGAAACAGACGGGCTTGTTTTCCTAACCCAGATCCCCGAGAAAATGACGCCCATCTACTTACAAACTGCTCAGAGCCCCCATCCTGGGGGCGGAAATTCCAGGTCACGGTCAGAGCGTCGCCGACGGGGGCGAAGCTGGAGAAAGTGCACTTCAGCCGGACGTCCGTGCCGTTCACAGCCTCCAGCACCCGGGACGTGTAAATTTCCACGGCGGCTCCGGGCCCGAGAGCTGCGGCAGGAGCAGGAGGAAGAAGGGTCAACAGGCAGGAGCCGAGAGCTGCTGCCTCTGCCAGAGTCCCGTGTGAGCGGGCGCAGAGCGGAGCTGAGAGGCCTCCTCAACTTTCTCCACCCGCCTGCCTGCGGGCATGACACCCACTTCAAACTGTTAGGAGAAACCTCAGCCATCGGCAAATCAAAGGAAAGCAGAAACCAAGAAGTCTACAGGGATCCGAACATGCATTGGACGAGAGTTCGAGTGCCGCGGTATGTGCTGCGTGTGACGGTCCTTGAGCAGGGAGTTGTCCAGAGGGGCCCTTGCTACGTCTTCTGCAGAAATTAAGTTCAAGGCCAGACGGTTCGTGCTGGCAGGGACCCCGACGCTTCACACCCCGGCCTCCTCCGCATGACGGTCACGCTCAGAACGGCGTGGGGCGGGTCCAGACCACCCGGCCTCTCTCCGCACAGTGCGGCTCCCCAGCGCTGCCCCGGGGCTCCCAGCGGCCCAGACCCGACCCACAGGAGGCCCGCCCAAGCCCCGCCTGAGAGGAGGTGAAGCAGCGGCCGGAAAATGGTTGGTAACCTGAGATTTGAAAACCCTCTCTGTGCCCGGCCGCTGGCAGCCGAGTCTCACCGAAACCTGTTTGTCCAAAAGCAGTTCCTCCAAGTACCCCCTGACTTCGGTTTCAGTAAAGTCCACCCCAAAGCGGCTGCCACTGTGGCTCAGGCTCCAGAGGAAAACTCTGGCTCCTTCCTAGACAATTCGCTCCCTTCACGGGGTGGGCGGTGAGGGGGGTGCTGCGGGAGCCCCCCTGCCCCCCTCCCCCGCTCCCTGGCCCTTACCTGTGAGCTGTATGCCCAGCAGGAGCAGCGCAGCGCGCGGGAGGCTCCGGCCATACATGAGGAAGCCCAGCCCTGGCCCCCAGGCCAGACGGCAGACGGAGGGCTGCAGCCCCCTGCCAGGCCACTCCCGAGCGGGCACCTGCGTTGTCCGGAGCGAGGCAGCCCCTCACCTGTGGGAACCCGAGCGCCCGCGCCTGTGACTCATCCCTGCTCCGCGGGTGCACTTTGCTGGAATGAAAGGTGGGGCCTCCGCTCCCAGCGCCTCCCCCCTGCCTCCTCCCTCCGCCCTCTGCCCTGAGCGAGTCTGCACAGAGCCCCACAGCCGCAGCCTCGCTCTCCTGCTCGGCTCCTCTGGGCGCTGGCCTCCGGGTGGCTCGGAAGCGGCGGGGAGGGGGTGCCAGGCTGCCGCGTCCCAGCCGCTTTGGCCTTGGCCCCTGCACACGCTTTTTACAAACAGGCTGCAGGCCCGCCTGGGAAGGGGGTGTTGAAACTGCCTGGCAGGGATTGGCCTCCGGAAGCACCTCCCTGCTCAGCACCCTCTGTGGGCAAAGTCCTGCAGTGCCTGCCCTCAGCCTGAGTCACATGTGCCCATGCGGATTCTGAGCCTTTGCAAGCCCGTAGCTTCCCCGAGACCCACCTGCGATACACTGGCCAAAGCAACCTTCATGTCTAATGACCCTCCCCTTTGCAGCTTTTAAAGACCATCGGGATGGCATCCCTGCCTGGCTCCGGCCATCCCCACGCAGCCCGCAAAGCGCTTTTTCACCTGTTAGCGCATCTCTGCGATCCTCCCGCGGTGTTCCCACCCCACCTGCGAGGGTGTTCCCACTTCACCTGCAAAGACTCGAAGAGCCCAGAGGAGGTAAATGTTTTGCCCAAAGTTGCACAGCCAATAGGTAGCAAACCTGGAACTGTTCGGAGTCTTAAACCTAGTGCTCTTTTTACAAAATAACAGGCGTGTGAACAACCAACACAGAGGACTCTGCAGGAAAGGCCTTCAAAATACGTCACTGCCTTGGGCCTCCCAGTTCACCGGCCCCTTTCAGGGCCACCCCGCGGGAGGAAGCTCAGGTAGAGGAATTCCGATGCACCAAGGCCTCCCTCTCCAGAAGGAGGTCCGTGACCAGCCCTGGCAGCAGCGCAGGGGGGAGAGAGAAAGGTTCCGCCTGCAGTGAAGACGTGGGCTCGGCTGGCCCAGGAGCCTCTCCCCCAGCGCAGACGAACTGCCCTTGCAAATGCGTTAGTGATTCTGAAAATTCTGCCAGTTAAATCCTGGGACAGAGACGTGGCCAGGGGCTGGAGGCAGGGGCAGTCGGACTGGAAACGCTAAAACATGGGGAAGAAAAGAGAAAACTCTACTGAGAGAGGAAGATTACAAAAGTGAAGAACAAGAAAAGCAAAAGAGGAAAGAAAAACAGGGGGCGAAAATACGGTCACGGAGAAGGAAGAAAGGTAAGAAACAACAGAAGTCGGTGTGAGAGCTGAGCCTCACACCAGGCTGCCCGGAGGCAGGGCCCGCACCCAGCGGGACGCGGGGAGGGTTTCTGAAAACAGTGAGTGTGTGGCTCCTTTGTCAGCTCCCAGGTCTGCGATCAACCTAAAATCAGGGTGCGGGGGCCTTTGAAACAGCGAGAGGACAAAAGAGAGCTTTTCTGGTGGAGAAGTCCCGAGAGTTCAGCTCCAGGACCTGAAAGAAAGGAGTTAGGGGAACGGGATCCCCTGCTGGCGGGCAGCTCTCAGGAAGGCAGCCTGAGGGAGAGCGAGAGGGAGAGCTGAGGCCCAGCCAGCCGCCCAGTGTGCTGCGAGGTCGGGTTACCAGCGCGGCGGGAGGCACGAGAAGCAGCAGGAGAGGAACCAGGGCCAGAAGCACTGAACAAACTGCCTGTTGTCAGGAGAGAAGAACGCCCCCCAGGTAGCCCACCGCCTGGGGACACGGCCAGCCCTGCCAGGAGGGCCAGCAGCTGCCCAGGGCCCCGGCTCAGCAGAGTTCAAGCACCTGGCCTCGTGCCCAGCGACGCCCAGTTCCTTCCAGTTAGCAGGAGTGGCTGGGGTCACCCAGTTTCCCTCCCTGGGTGGGGCGGGAGGAGGCCAAGGGCGGGGCTAAGTAGAGAAAACACACATGAAAAGGAGGTTTGCCCCTAAGAGTCCCAGGATGCCGGTCAGCAGGACTTTGATAGAAGCTGGAGGCATTGGCTGGGTTCTGCCCACCGGCGGGGAGACCCCTGCTGTGGGAGACCCCTGCTGTGGGAGACCCTTGTTGTGGGAGACCCCTGCTGTGGGAGACCCCCTGTAGGAGATCCCCCTGTGGGAGACCCCCCTGTGGGAGACCCCCGCTGTGGGAGACCCCCTGTAGGAGACCCCCCTGTGGGAGACCCCAGTGGAGCCACCACCACCATGTCTGACCGGGAGGCAAGACCGTCACCTGAGGACTTGGGGGTGAGTAGGAAGGAGAAGACATTCAACTCAGAGTCCGTGGACAGGAGAGCAGTGAGGGTCACTTCTGAGTGAAAAGGACACACATCCCAGGAAACTCAGGGCCCCACACCGTCCCCAGTGGGAGTCCAGGGACTGCACTCAGGTTCTCCCTGAAGGTCAGAGAGTGGCTGGTGATCATGCCCCAGGAGGACGGGCAGTGGAGGGGACGATGGGGTTGAAGTCCATCAGGGGCAAACAGGGGGTCATTCCTTTTGTTTTGGTTTTTATTCTCACCCAAGGATATTTTTCCATTGATTTTTAGAGAGAGTGCAAGAGAGGTGGAAGACACAGAGAGAAACATCGATGTGAGAGAGACACATTAATCGGCTGCCTCCTGCCCATGCCCTGACCAGGACCAGGTATTGAGCCTGCAACTGAGGTGCATGCCCTTGACTGGAATAGAACCCGGGACCCTTCAGTCCACAGGCCAACACTCTATCCACTGGGCCAAACCGGCTGGGGCTGCCCTCTCCTTTGGAGTGTTGCGCATGTGCACAGGGAGGACTGGTGCTTTCTGGCTTGTGATAAATAAGGTGAGTTGATGCAAGTGTCATAACAACGTCTAACAGCCCGGGTTCCAGCCTATGACTGCTTCCCTTCAGCACTGGGCCTTCCCGGGGGAGGGGAAGTTCCCAGAGACCTGAACTCCGGGAAAATTATCTTTCCTCAACTTGAAGCTTCTTTTAAAATTTGAAAGTCAAGCCCCAGCCAGTTTGGATCAGAGGATAGAGCATCGGCCTGCAGACCAAAGGGCCCTGGGTTCGATTCCGTTCAAGGGCATGTACCTCAGTTGCAGGGCCCTCCCCGACCTGGTCCCTGGTCGGGACACGTGCAGGAGGCAACAATCGATGTACTTCTCTCACATTGATGTTTCTCTCTGCTTTCCCTCTTTCTGAAAATCAATGGGAAAATATCTTTGGGTGAGGATTTAAAAAATAATAAAGATCTGAAGGTCTGGACCAAAAGAAGAGGAGCACCAGGTCAGAGTCCGGATGACAGGCGGGGTGAGATAAAGACGAACTCCAAAGCCGCTTCACTAGAGAGAAGGCATTGGAAGAGGAAGGAAGGCTCTGCCAGAAGGTCCCAGCGCAGCGCAGTGCCATCAGCAGAGAGTAGCTATTCGTGCAGATGTGTGTACAACAGGACACTGCTCTTTTCATTTTATGTCTGCTTTTGGGATATGGGCTTTCAATGGACATTGTCTGCACCAGCTTTATTAAAATGAACAAAATATTTGTAAAAATTATTTTAAAAAAACAAACAAAAAACAACAACTGGAGGCATCCAGGTAAGGCCTAGGTTATAGTTAGCGTCTAGGCCAGTGATGGCGAACCTATGACATGCATGTCAGAGGTGACACGCAAACTCATTTTTTTGGTTGATTTTTCTTTGTTAAATGGCATTTAAATATATAAAATAAATATCAAAAATATAAATCTTTGTTTTACTATGGTTGCAAATATAAAAAATTTCTATTTGTGACACGGCACCAGAGTTAAGTTAGGGTTTTTCAAAATGCTGACACGCCGAGCTCAAAAGGTTCGCCATCACTGTCTAGGCAAATGAAAGAACAGGAAGAGGAATTCTAGACTAAAAGAGGGGAAAAAGGGAAGCTCCTCCCTCTGTCCCAACAGCCCACACATATCCCGACACATGGCTAGCGGAGCTCGGCCTTGGCCAGGAGGGGCTCGCAGGGGCCCAGAAGACACGGAGGACCGAGGGCCTGGATCATCATTTGTAAAAATGGTCGTCTCAACAGCCCAGGCAGAAGTGGTTTCCTCGCCACAAGATAAAACTCGCATCCTGTGAAGCACAGTACACTTAGCTCTCTGGGTAGTTCAAATAAAGTGTGTGTTTACTCAAAGGTTCCTGTCCATGTCTTTCTTACTAGTAAAAGTTTTATTAAATTGCTGTTATATGCTGGGCTAGACATGTAAAGTAGAATGAGACATTTCTGCCTGGTGGGGGGGTGATCAGAATCTAAAGAGGAAGTGAAGTATGTATGTAAATAAATAATTAGCATATTTGTGACTTTTGAACTGAACCCTTAAAGGACCAATAAGAATTCTGGAAAGATGCCCGGCTGGTGTGGTTCAGTGGTTGAGCGTTGACCTAGGAACCAGAAGGTCATGGTTCAATTCCCAGTCAGGGCAACATGCCCGGGTTTCAGTCTCGATCCCCAGTGTGAGGCGTGCAGGAGGCAGCCGATCAATGATTCTCTCTCATTATTGATGTTTCTATATCTCTCTCCCTCTCCCTTCCTCTCTGAAATCAATAAAAATATATATATATATTTTAAAAAGAATCCTGGAAAGAGATGAGAAACAAAGGTAATCCTGTTGGGACAAATGGGTGGGAATATGGTGTCACCTGGGGACTCCAAGCAACCCCTCAATACTGGAGGAGGGCCAGGCCAGGAGGCGGAAGAGAGATGCAGGGCTCAGATGTGGAGGGTCCTCATTAAGCCTGAGGGGAAATAGTGAGGGGCAATAGTGAGGGGAAGTAATGAAAGTCTTGAGACATCAGCACCACATACTCTACAGTGTTCTCACTAAAAGTAGAAACTTAACACGAGTTTTCAAAAGACTCAGAGATTCCCAGTTTTCCCTTACCAACAATTCCTATTTACACCTCCTTAAAAAAAATTCCTCTGGTTTAGAGAGCCTTTTAACAATGAGAGAGGGAGGTGAGGATGCCATAGTCCTAGATGAGAGGCAGCTCTTGGCCCCCAAAGAAAAGGTATGTTCCCTTTGGTCCTCCTCCTTGTCTCAAGTTTCCTAGGGATACTCCAGAGTAGGTGTGGGTCTGAGACTGAGCTCTGACAGCTTAGAAGACCTGGGAGGGCCCGGCCCATCTCCCCTCAGGCAGCGGGGACACCATCTAGGAGAGCCTGAGGCTCCTTCCTAATTAGAGGAGAGACCAGGCTCTTATTAACCAGCTTCTCTGACTAATAGCTTCTTCTATTCTGAAGGGCTAGCCTATGGTGTGTCTTTGAAGGCAACTTTGAATCTCCCAGGAGAGTAAAGGGGCCTTGATGGATGCATTTGCCTATCTTTCTCTTCACCATATGGACCATGCCTACATAATGGGTGAGAGTTTACATTTATACTGTGTGTATTGATGAACACAGTATCTCTTGGTTACCATGACCACTTTTTACTCTTAGAAAAGTAATTCATTTCCTGAGAAAAGAAATAGCAATTTTTAAAATATATTTTTATTGATTCCAGAGAGGAAGGGAGAGGGAGAGAATGATAGAAACATCAATGATGAGAGGGAATCATTGATTTAGCCACTTTTTTTTTTTGCTACTAAATAAAAAGAGGCATGAGGCACAGAAGCTGTAGTCTGACCTGCTTAGATCCAAATCCAAGCTTGACCACTGACCTTGGGCAGTTGGGTGATTCTCTGTGCCTTAATTATCTCACATGTGAAATGAGAACAATAACATCTGTCCAGTAGGCGTCATATAAGAATCACTGTGAAATGCTGTGTTTACATAAAGCTCTATGAAGAACCAAGATGGCAGCGTAGACAAAGGCAGGTACTCGCTGCCTCCCACAACCACATCAAAATTACAAACTAAAATGCAGAACAACCATCATCCAGAACCACCTGAAAGCTGGCTGAATGGAAGTCCTACAACTAGAGAAGTAAAGAAGAAAGCACACAGAGACTGGTAGGAGAGGCAGAGGCACCGAACGGGCTGGACCGACACCCACGTGTGGTGTTTTTTTAATCGGGAGGGATATCTCGGCTGCAGAGGCCTCCCATGAGGAGCAAGGGGTCCCAGCCCCACACCAGACCCCAGCCCAGGGTTCCATAGCTTGGAAGAGAAGCCCTTATAACTGCAGGCTGTGAAACCAGCGGGGCTTGTGGCTGAGGGACACGAAAGCTGCTGGAGACCCAGGTGTTCCTATTAAAGGGCTGGCACACAAACTTACTCAGACCCGATTCTTCTGGGCTCCACTGCCGGGAGGCTTTGGGGGACCCAGGGACATACAGGGAGGAACTGGATTGTCTAGAATCATGGCAGGAACTCGGGGGCAGCTTTTTCCCAGACAGGGGTGCTCACAGGGGTCATTGTTCCTGTCCTGGGACCTCTGGGACCTCCCCCATCACAGAGCTAACTGGCAGCCATATTTGACTTTCCATCAGCAGGGCTCACACTGTTTGCTTGCCCTGAGACCCCATCCCATCCAATTTTCAGCACCACCCAAGCTGTTTGCAGTGGCTTCTCCATATGAATGGCCTCATTCAGGCTTCAGAGTTTGCTAAAATCTCTCAAACAAGCTGCAGGTGATGTCAGTGTGCCCCAAACCTATCAATAAAAGGACCAAGACTGGGCCCTTACACCAGTCTGCCTTCACAAATCCAATTCAAGTAGCAGCCATCTGCAGACCTCTCTGTAGCTCCTGCCAGGTGGCCCCAGGCAGTGGCTGACTTTGCACCTCCCAGAGGCCCCAGAGCCAGTGTGCCTGGTGGACAGCTTCAGACCACACACCAGATTACAACTCTATAAATCCACAAACAATACACTCAAGGGGCAGACTCAGTGAGCAACAAAGCCCCATTAAACCAAGTCCTAATCCATAGCTGCTCTTCCTGCATAGCTGCTCTTCCACTGTAGTCACAGCTAGCCCTCAAAGCCAATTGGCCCAGAGGTCAATTCCCAATGACGCCAACAGTAATCAAGGCTCAACTACAACAAGACTGCTTACAGCTCGCACAGGGGTGCACTAGAGTGCCCAGAACAGGTGACTGAGCCCCTGGGTCCTACAGGACACCTACTACTAGATAAGGCCACTCTACCAATTCCAGGAGACATAGCAGCTCAATCTAATACATAGAAACAAACACAGGGAAGCAGACAAAATGCAGAGACAAAGAAACATGTCACAAATGAAAGAAATGGAAGCAAGCAAGCTACTGGATACAGAGTTCAAAACCATGGTTATAAGGTTACTCAAGGACCTTAATGAGAGCTTCAAGGGACTTAATGAGACTTTAAAGGATCTTAGTGAGAATGTCAGACTTGAAAAAGGACCAGTCAGAAATTAAGCATACACTAACTGAAATAAGTAATAATTTACAGGGATTCAACAGTAGAGTAGAGGATTCTGAGAATCAAATTAACGATTTGGAATATGAGGAAGCAAAAAACACCCAATTAGAAGAGCAAAAAGAAAAAAGAATCCAAAAATATGAAGACATGCCCTGACTGGTTTGGCTCAGTGGATAGAGCGTTGGCCTGTGGACTGAAAGGTCCCAGGTTCGATTCTGGTCAAGGGCATGTACCTTGGTTGCGGGCACATCCCCAGT
>NW_005353538.1:1628108-1634166 GCF_000412655.1 Myotis brandtii | reverse complement strand
GCAACCATTACAACTGGATGACTAGAACAACCAGCCGACCGGTCACTATGACACGCACTGACCACCAGAGGACAGACACTCAATGCAGGAGCTGCCCCCTGGTGGTCAGTGCGCTCCCACAGCAGGAGCACTGCTCAGCCAGAAGCTGGGCTCATGGTGGCGGCGGCAGCAGCTTACAGCAGTGGTGGCAGGTGCCATGGGGCAAGATGAGCGGCAGCAGAGCTGCACCCCACCTCAGCTGGGGCTTCTCCCCAGTCACCTGCCACTTCAGCACTGCTACCTCCCCCTAGGGGTCCCGGATTGTGAGAGGGCACAGGCCAGGCCAAGGGACCCCACCAGTTCACAAATCCGTGCACTGGGCCTCTAATATGCATATAAGATCTTTGGTTAATCTCTTCCCACCCTCCCCCCTCCGCCCCTCCCTCTCAGATTCATCAGTCTGTTCAATGTTTCCATGCCTGTGGTTTCTGCTCCTGCATTGAGCATCTGCCCCTTGGTGGTCAGTGCGCATCATAGCTACTGGTCAGATGGCCAAACGGTCAGCCAATTGCTTAGGCTTTTATATATATAGACTAGAGGCCCAGTGCATGAAAATTCATGCACTGGAGGGGGGGTCCCTCAGACTGGCCTGCCCCATCTCACAGTCCAGGAGCGCTCAGGGGCAGGAGGCGACCTGGTGATCAGGGGAAGGCGATGCCCCCATCACCCCTCTGCTGCTGCCACTGCCGGCAGCGCAAGCCTCAGCCGGCCCTGGTTACCTGAGCTTTGGGCGGCCCTGGGCGGCTGGGCAGCCACCATCTGAGGCTTGCCTGCACCTCGAGCTGGCCCTGGGCGGCTGGGAGCTGAGGGGACTGGGGGACTCTAGAGGCAGGCACCCTAGCGGGGCTGAGGGGACTGAGTGCCACCATCTTGTGGCTGTGGGCGCCACCATCTTTGAGGGTGGGGAAGTCAATTAGCATATTCCCTCCTTATTGGCTGTGGACACCGCCATCTTTGAGGGTGGGGAAGTCAATTAGCATATTCCCTCCTTATTGGCTGTGGGTGCCACCATCTTTGAGGGTGGGGCAGTAATTAGCATATTTCCTCCTTATTAGACAGGATATGCATTACCTATGGACACATACAGGATGGTGAAGGCCTTGGGTGGGACATGAACCGGGTGGAGGGGGATAATGGGAGGGAAAAGGGGGGACATCTGTAATACCCTCAAAGATTTTTTAAAAAGAGAGCATAAATAAATAAACAAATAAATAAATAAATAAATAAATAAAGCTCTATGCTCAATGCCCATAGAAAATGCTCAGTAAATCTAGCTGTTTGTAGTTATACTTAGGATATTGAAAACTGTTCCCATGACCACTTCAGGAAAGGTCTGGCAGTTTATATGTAAATATAAAGCTAACCACCTTAACAATTCCACTCCTAGGCATTTATCCAAGAGAAGTGAAGGAATATATGCACAAAAAGACTTATATGAGAAGTTTTGTAGGAGCTTTATCATAACATCCCCAAACTGGAAACAGCTCAGGGGTCCATCGACAGAAACACGGGTAAATGCTCTGTGGAACACTCATGCGGTGGGAGACTGCTCAGCAATAAGAAGGAGCCACCTTGATACACTCAACCACATACATGAATCTCAAAAATAGGTTGAACAAAATTAGCCAGACATAAAGTACTATGTACTCTTTGATTCCATTTTGACGAAGTTCTAATGCAAGCAAAACTAATCTTTGGTGGAAAAAAATAACAATATTTGCTCTTTGGGGAGTAGGGGTAGGAATTTCCTAGAGGGGCATGTGTGAGGGCTTTAGCCCTTGTGGAAGGAATGAGAAGAAATAAGATGTTCCAGGACCACTGCAGAGTGAGAAAGGACAAGGTCCAAGGACAGAATCCACAGGCTGAGCAGCACCTAAGGGATGAGAAGAGAAGGAGATCCCTGGAGAGATGAATAAGTGTATCCAGAAGAAAGGCGGGGGGGCGGGGAAATAGGAGAGAATGGTGTAACAGAAGCTAAGGGAAGAGGAGGTTTCAAAAAAGAGCCATCCAATGATACATCTGATAAAGGGTTAATACCCAAAATACGTAAGGAACTCATACAACTTAACAAAAAGAAGATAAACAATCCAATTAAAAAAATGGGCAAAGGACCTAAAGAGACACTTCTCCAAAGCAGACATACAGAAGGCCAAGAGACATATGAAAAAATGCTCAAAGTCACTGATCATCAGAGAGATGCAAATTAAAACCACAATGAGGTTTCACCTCACACCTGTCGGAATGGCTACCATCAACAAAGCAACAACTGACAAGTGCTGGCTAGGATGTGGAGAAAAAGGAACCCTCCTGCACTGCTGGTGAGAATGCAGACTGTGCAGCCATTATGCAAAACAGTATGGAGTTTCCTCAAAACATTAAATCTGGAACTGCCATTTGACCCAGTGATCCGACTTCTAGGAATATATCTTAAGAAACCCGAAACACCAGAAAGAATGTATGCACACCTATGTTCAGAGCAGCACTATTTACAATAGCTAAGATCTGGAAACAGCTCAAGGGCCCATCAGTAGATGAGTGGATAAAAAGCTGTGGTACATTTATCCCATGGGATACTGTATAAGAGAACGATCTCTTACCCTTTGAGACAGCATGGAGGGGCCTGGAGAGTATCATGCTGAGTGAAATAAGTCAGTCAGAGAAAGACAAGTATCACATGATCTCACTCATATGTGGAATCTAAATAACAAAATAAACTGATGAATGAAGTAGATCCAGAGACATGGAAGCAGGGAACAGAGTGCGGAATCTCGGAGGGAAGGTGGGGGAGGCTGGGTGGGTGGGAGGTGATCAACCAAGAACGAAGTGGATCCAGAGACATGGAAGCAGGGAACAGAGTGCGGAATCTCGGAGGGAAGGTGGGGGAGGCTGGGTGGGTGGGAGGTGATCAACCAAAGACCTTGTATGCACATATGCATGACCCATGGACACAGACAGTGGGGTGGTGAGGGCCAGGGTTGCGGGTGGGAGCGGGGTGAAGGGGGTCAATGGGGGGAAAAAGGGGGACATATGTAATAATTTCAACAATAAAGATTTATTTTTTATATTTTTTAAAAAGAGCCACCCTAAAAATTAGCGAAATGCTGTAGAGAGTCAAGTAAACCAAGGACTGGAGGTATCCACCAGATCTCTCACTCGGTGGTTTGGTGAGAGCGGTTTCACCAGAAAAGTCACGGAGGCAGAGGCCGTGTCTCGCAGATGCAGGGGGCGGGGCGCGGGGAGGAAGTCCTCTCCAAACAGCAGAGCTCGTGAGGGCAACTGCAGGGCAGAGCAGAAAAGGAGGTAGGAAGGAAGTTTTTTAGTTTGGGGCTCATTTGTTGGTTTCAAGAAGGGAACGTTGTGCTGTGTGAAAATGCTTATAGAAATGAGCCAGTAACAGGAGGAACAGTCCTCTTTCTTTGTGGACAAGAGGTTAAGAATGTGCTGGCTACTCACATCAGTGCTGGTTCATACCTGTTGTCCTGCTGTAATGATTAATAGTTCCCCTTCCACACCCTGTGTGACCCCGGATGGGCACAGGAGTGGCCATCTGTGAAGGTAAAAGGGACCAAACATGGATGGAGTGTGTGTGTGTGTGTGTGTGTGTGTGTGTGTGTGTGTGTGTTAATAAAGTGGTTATTTCCCCTCCCGAGGGAATTCTCATCTACTTCAGTTAGATGAGAACTAGCGTGAGACAAGGAGATGGAGGAGCAGAAATCTGAAAAAAGAAAAAGAAGGAGAAAAAAGGAGGTCTGACAGGGTCGGCAACAGGAATGAGAACAAAATTAGCCATAGCCTGGGACTCGGAGCTCAAGCGGCATTCTCCCGGTTAGCTACGTGGGCGTTAGGAAGGAATTTGTTCGCTCATCCGCACACCGGGTGGCTGAGCCTGGATGGCTGCAGCCCCAGTGACGGGAGTCTGCGGGTTTTAAAGGAGTTCTCATGGGCTTTTCTGGGCGGAGAATTCTCTGCGCAGGTCCCGAGGGGAGATAATGGAATGTGGTCTCAGCAAGTGAAGTGTGGTCTCAGCAAAAGGGAAGGTCCATGGGAAATGGCCTGACGCTCAGTTCCTGGGGGAGGGCTATCGATCAAACCTCACACGAGGGACATGGTCAGACTTCAAGGCCAGGCCTGCCTAACTCCCAACTGCAGAGCCAATGCCAACTCTTTCAACAGCGCCAGCCTCTCTTCCTCATTAGACTTCTCTCCAGGGTCAGCCCTCTATTGCACTCTGACCACTGGGACCTTCCTTCTCTCCCAGCCACTGCCGCCTCCAAAAGGAAAGGAAATGAACAGTAGGCAGCCTCTTTTCAGCATCGCTCCTAAAATAAAGGATTTGATGAGGAAATACTTGTAAATTGTGTCTTAAGTAAAGTTTAGACTGTGCCAAAAATCTTGTCCCTTCTGTGAAATTTTGTTCCTTCTGTGTCTTATTACTCATTTGTTTTATAAAAAATAGTTTTGAGCAACTAAGTGTAAGCCATTGTCCTCAGAAAGTCAAGGGTAAAAAAAAAAAAAAGATAATATCTTCGCCCTAGCTCCGTGGTCGGCAAACCGCAGCTCGCGAGCCACATGCGGCTCTTTGGTCCCTTGAGCGTGGCTCTTCCACAAAATACTACGTGCGGGCGTGCATGTACAATGCGATTGAAACTTCGTGGCCCATGTGCAGAAGTTGGTATTTTGTGGAAGAGCCACACTCAAGGGGCCAAAGAGCTACATGTGACTCGCGAGCCGGGTTTGCCGAGTTGCAGTTTGCCGACCGACCACTGCAGCTGGTTTGGCTCAGTGGATAAAGCATTGGCCTGCAGATTGAAGGGTCCCAGGTCCAATTCTGGCCAACTGCACATGCCTGGGTTGCAGGCTCAGTCCCCAGTAGCGGGTGTGCAGGAGGCAGCCAATCAATGATTCTCTCTCATCATTGATGTTTCTATCTGTCTATCCCTCTCCCTTTCTCTCTGAAACCAATAAAAATATTTTTTTAAAAAAAGATAATATCTTAGCCCTTACAGAGTGATCAGGCTAAAAAATAAGGCAGCCGCAATGCCTGGATTAGGGATGAAACGGCACGATGCTGTAGGAACTCCAAGTAGGATAGTGGAGTGTGGTGATGGCATAACTACCATGTGTTATATACCTTACCTTTAATATCTTTGTATCTCACAACAACCTTAGAAAGTACCTTATTAATATTCCCGTTTTACAGATGAGAAAAATGAGGCTGGGAGATTTACTAACTTTCCCATGGTCACACAGCTAGGAAATGGTATCGCTGGGCTTTAATTCTAACATCTCTGATCCGTTCTCTACAAAACAAGCTTAGCTTGTAAGAGGTAGAACAGCAGGAAAGGAGCTATTGAAGGTGAGATTCTTTTTTGTTGTTGTTTATTTTTTTGTTGATAATATTACAGATGTCTCCTGCTTATCCCCCCCTCCATTTTATTCCCCACTCCCCGGTCTTCATGACACTATTGCCCGTATCCATGGGCTATGCATATCTATATAATAAAAACCCAGTGGTCATAATGCCGTAACGACCAAAGACTGGTCACCAGGAGATGCATTGACGGGTCCCGCAGCACCGGCAGGACTTGACACTGGGTCCCACAGGCGCCGGGTCTGGGTCTCACATGATTTCGTGCGCTGGGCCTTTAGTAAGTATACAAGTTCTTTGGTTTATCTCTTCTCATCCCCCCCACCCCATATCATGGTATGTCAGTCTGCTCCATGCCTCCATGCTTCAGGTCATTTTTTTTTTTACTTTAGCTTTCTTTTTTTTTATTATTGTCTAAAGTTTTACATGTGTCTCCTTTTTCCCCAATTGACGCCCTCAGCCATTCCCACCCCCGAGGGCAAGACCTCACTGTCCATTGGTTATGTTAATATGCATGCTTACAAGTCCTTTGGTTGATCTCTAACCCCCTCACCTCCCCTGCCATTTGTCTCTGGATCTATTTTTGTTCATCAGTTTATGTTGATCATTATATCCCACATATGAGTGAGATCATGTGATATTTATCTTTCT
>NW_005353538.1:1619350-1626664 GCF_000412655.1 Myotis brandtii | reverse complement strand
GTGACTTTGAGCATTTTTTCATTTGTCTCTTGGCCATCTGTATGTGCTCTTTGGAGAAGTGTCTATTCAGGTCCTTTGCCCCATTTTTTAATTGATTGTTTGTCTTCCTTTTGTTGAGTGGTATGAGTGTTTATATATTTTGGAGATTAACCCTTTATCAGATGTACTATTGGCAAATATGTTCTCCCATACAGTGGGCTCCCTTTTCATTTTAATGGTGGTTTCTTTTGCTGTGCAGAAGCTTTTTATCTTGATGTGGTCCTGTTTGTTTATTTTCTCCTTAGTTTCCTTTGCCCTAAGAGATGTATCAGAAAAAAATTCTACTATGAGAGATGTCTGAGATTTTACTGCCTATGTTTTCTTCTAAGAGTTTTATGGTTTCATGCCTTACATTTATTTAAATCTTTTATCCATTTTGAGTTTATTCTTGTGTCTGGTGTAAGTTGGTGGTCTAGTTTCATCTGAAGTTTAGATTCTTTTGCATCCATTGTATTACATGACTTTTCAGTTAAATTCTAATAATATAAGAGAAACTTTATACTCTAGAGAAGTGGTTCTCAACCTGTGGGTCGTGACCCCTTTAGGGGTCGAATGACTCTTTCATAGGGGTCGCCTAAGACCATCGGAAAACACGTATATAATTACATATTGTTTTGTGATTAATCACTATGCTTTAATTATGTTCAATTTGTAACAATGAAAATACATCCTGCATATCAGATATTTACATTACGATTCATAACAGTAGCAAAATTACAGTTATGAAGTAGCAACAAAAATAATTTTATGGTTGGGAGTCACCACAACTTGAGGAACTGTATTAAAGGGTCGCGGCATTAGGAAGGTTGAGAACCACTGCTCTAAAGTAATGGAAATTTAAATGAGAGGGAAAGAGAACGGAATAGGACTTGTCAGTGATGCTAAGGAGGGTTTGCATTTTTCTAAAAGTAATAGACAGCGGTGAGGAGTGTTACACACACGGAAGGGTTCGGTATACATAGAAGTGGTTGCATCAAGCACTCACTGGACTATGACGGCAGGAGGGATGGCGGATAAGCCGTTGGTTAGTGAAAAGACGGAGTCTCCCCACGCACTACACGGTGCCAGGCTGGGTGGGGAAAGCTTCGCCTTTTCCAACACCTGCAAGTATTTTGCTCCATAAACATCGCTGAGACGTGCGCTTACCTCTGGAAACGGGCCGGAGCCCCTTGGAGGACGCTGAGCGAGCAGTGAGCCTGCTTGCAGGGCGAAGGCAAGGGGCGGGCGGCTCACCAACGCCCCGCCCCGGCAAGACCTGACTCGAAATCCGCATCAGCCATGTGTCCTCCCGCCTCCGCCTCAGCAGCTGCCTGTCCAGGCTTCTTGATAGACTGAAGCTCCGCCTTCTACTCTCTGCTTGTTCTGCAGCGATTCCCGGGGAGGGAGAGGGGCCGCATAGGCAGTAGGTGTGAGGTCACAGCACACATGGGAGAAGCGTGGAACCTGCACCCCCACAGAAGGAGCTGCCTGCTCCCAGGGGCAGGAAGAGGGCGCAGGGCCCAGAACTCAGGAACTCTTGGAGGCCTGGGGCCCTAGCACGCCCTGAGGGGCACTCAGACAAACGCCACTCCTCGGCTGAGCAGGCTTTGAATGGAAAAAAGACCTATACTCAAAGGGAAACGCTAGGCTCAATAA
The DNA here is from genome assembly GCF_000412655.1 of Myotis brandtii. Classification (NCBI taxonomy): domain Eukaryota; kingdom Metazoa; phylum Chordata; class Mammalia; order Chiroptera; family Vespertilionidae; genus Myotis; species Myotis brandtii. The sequence goes on along the minus strand of NW_005353538.1, from coordinate 1,624,990 downwards.
AATTAAACAGATTCTTAATTTTGTTTTGTTTTGTTTTTACAGTATGTTAACATGGGACACGTTTGGGGGTGGTTGTTGTCATTTACACAGCACCTATTAATCTTTCTAGAACTTTCTGTTCACTGAACAAATTAGAAACAGTGCTTCTCAGTGCGTGGACTGCAGATCACCTGAAATGGTCACTGGTCCTCAAGGAGATAAATACAAAACCTGAGAGTGTCTAAAGCTATTACACGTCATTTGACGTTGCCACGATATCCAAGGCCATGGGCAGAAGACTCATCATGTGGGCAGCGAACACCATGGGTGTTGTGCATTGCACGGCAGGAGGCATATGGTGTGAGCCTCGTGCTAGTCACATGCACTGGAACCACATCTCCTTCGCACGCTGGCCTTTGCTAAGGAAACTGGTTAGGAAACACTGACAGGCCCAATCTATACTGGACACATGGGCATATTGAATCCCAGAGAGAGAGTGTGACTTGTTCAAGGTCATGGAGGTCAGTAGCAAAGGGCTCGCCCTCCGGTTGCCAATTGAGGGGGTGGGGGACAAATGAAAGAAGAGCCAGTTAAGAATCTAAAAATATAAAAAACAGAAGGATGTGACTGAAAATGATTACATGATGGTAATTCTGATTTTAAATGGCATCCAGCTAGCAGGTCTCCAGGCACTCCTCCCAGGATTCCTACAAAGATGTAAAATGAAAACTATGTCAAACAAAACAAAACTAGCCCAGCTGGTGTTGCTCAGTGGTTGAACATCGACCTATGAACCAGGAGCTCATGGTCTGATTCCAGGTCAGGGCATATGCCCGGGTTGCAGGCTCGATCCCCAGTGTGGGACGTGCAGGAAGTCTCTCTCATCATTGATGTCTCTCTCTCTCTCCCTCTCCCTCCCTCTCTCTAAAATCAATAAAAACATATTTTTTAATTAAAAATAAATAAAACAAAACTAATGCCAAACTCTGAAAGAATCTCCATCAACTGGATTGAGGAAAATCAGTCTTGAAATACTACATGCCTGAAAGATGTGGGAAAGAGTTTGTAGGTCTATCCTCTCTCTAGCATTGACCCAGACCCGGAGGTAGACAGGTAACAGATTGTGAAGCTGGTCAGCTGTGAAGTGAGAGGGGCCGTGGCAAACAAGAGACAACATGCGCCCATCCACAGGTGCACCTGCTCCCCAGCTCTAGCTAACTGTTGACGCAAGAAAGGCTGATCTAGCCCTGGCCGGTGTGGCTCAGATGGTTGGGCATCATCCCGTGCACTGAAATGTTGCTGGTTCGATTCCTGGTCAGGGCACGTGCAGGTAGGAGGTGTGCAGGAGGCAGCCAATTGATGTTTATCTCTCACATAAATGTTTCTCTCTCTCTCTCCCTCTCTCTATCTCTATCTCTATCTCCCTTTCTCTCTCTCAAAATCAGCTTTTAAAAATATTTTTTAAAGAAAGGCAGCCCTAGGCAGTTTGGCTCAGTGGATAGAGCACGGGCCCATGGACTGAAGGGTCCTGGGTTCGATTCTGATCAAGGGAATGTACCTTGGTTGCAGGCTCCATACCCAGCCCTGGTTGGCGCAGGTGGGGGAGGCAACCAATCAATGTGTTTCTCTCACATCGATGTTTCTCTCTCTCTATGTGTCTCTCCCCCTCCCTTCCACTCTCTCTAAAAAGCAATGGAAAAATATCCCGGGGTGAGGATTAACATACATACATACATACATACATAAATAAATGGCAGGCCTCATATTGTCACATCTTTTTTAAAATTCTTAATATATTATTTTTTACATTTAATTAAACATTTTATTTTGAGATACTTGTAGATTTACATGCAGCTAAAGAAATAATACAGAGAGGTCTCCTGTACCCTTTACTCAGCTTCCCCCAGTGGTAATATCTTACAAAACTCTAGTGCAACATCACAACCAGGATATTGTCCTTTTCTCAGTCAAAACACAGAACATTCCATCCCCACAAGGAGCCTGTCACATTCTTCTTTAGAGAAGGGAGAGGGAGAGGGGTTTGCTGCTCCACTCACCTCGGCATCACTGGTTGATCCTTGCATGTGCCCCGACCAGGAAGGCACCCACCGCCTTGGCGTATGGGGACGGCGCTCTAACCACCTGAGCCACCCCGCCAGGACTCATCTTTAAAGAAACAGAAAACCTGGACTTTCGGTGCAATAACCCACTCTGTTAATGTTGTCAATGAACTTACATGTTTTTAAAACCCTATGAATATTCACTATATGATGTCATTTATATTGTGTTCAACAAATGGCAAAACTAACCTATGTGGTGAAAGGGGACTAGCTGTTCTCCTCGGGGGGGACAGCCTGGGGGGCCTGCGGTGGGTCTCTGGGTTCCACCCTGCTGCTTCTCGCTGTGGGTGCTCTCCCTTTCCCTCCCTCTAAGAATCAATAAAAACATACTTTTTAAACAACGGTAGGTGTTCAGTAAACATTGGTGAGTGAGTGAACGGATCTCGGGCTGGCAGAAGTGAGCATGTTTGGTGAGCATGTATGGTGGAAGCACCTTTGGACTAAAAATTCTTCCTTCTTGACAAAAACCAAAACCAGGTTGTGTGGGGCTTTTCCTTAAAAAAAAAAAAAAACTACCATTTTGAGTTTTTTCATTAATCTAGTTTGTTTCTTTAGTATTTTTATGTGAATGGTTTGTAGTGATTTGTTTGTAATAGCCAAACAGAATTTGACCATAACACTAGTAATAAGAAACTCCAAAGTAACTAAGATTTTAAACTTTAGATGAATTGTTCTCTTATTTATCTTGAGAAGCAAAAAACTCATGAAAGAAAATGTAGGTTAGCAACAGAATCCCTGAGAGAGAGAGCTGATGCTAAATCCATTCTTACTTTCACCTTCGTGCCTTTTCCATACTGTTTCTTCCCTCTCACGTCTCTTCTCACTGTTCTCTGCCTATTCACAGCTTTGCTTTTCTCGTAAGGTAGGGGGTGGGTGGCCATAGACTTCATCGTCCAACCTGGGACGCTCTTGAGAGTGGAAGTGCATGATGATATTTACACGGGGAAAGCAGGGCTGTCCCAGGGGCACGGAGGCAGACGCACCCTGTGTCGTTGCTGGAGTTGTTGTGCCGTTCTTGCTGCTCCCTATTTTAAATTCTCAGGACCTCAGTTTCCATGTTTAGAAAATGAGGGGATTGGACCAGGTGACTTCCAAGGACCCTGCCAGGCCTTTGCATTCTAAGAGTCTACTGTTCTGATGGGAAACGCTTCATCATTAAAACTCAGTCTTGGCCTGGCTGGCGTGGCTCAGGGGTTGGGCGTCGACCTATGAACCAGGAGTCGGGGTTCAATGCCCGGTCAGGGCACCTGCCTGGGTTGTGGGCTCATCCCCAGTGGGGGAGAGCAGGAGGCAGCCGATCAATGATTCTCTCTCATCATTGATGTTTCTCTCTCTCTCCCTCTCCCTCGCTCTCTGAAATCAATAAAAATATATATTTTTTAAAACTCAGTCTTCCTCAGAAACAAAACCAAAGTTGGGAGTTGTCCTGCCACCCAAAAGCCCGCACGGGCCTCGGACCGCTTTCTTCCATCCTTGTCTGTGGGACACCGAGCAGGCAGAGGAGCTGCGCTGGCTGCGTGTCAGCCTCTCCGCCCTCCCTCCAGGCCCAGGAGGCCCGCGCCTTCCAGGGAACCAGCGGGTTGGACCTGTTGGCTCAGAGGGCTTCCGTGTGGAAAGGAGCCAGCACGGGCCCAGCAAACAGGATGTGAGTCTTGTAAGGCGAGTCAGAGCAGGAGCAGGAAGCCCTGCCAACCAGCCTCAGAGGGAGACGCAGAGTCCGGGCAGCGCTGTGCTCTCCTCCTCCGTCCAGGTTCCATCCCCTGAGAGTCCGTGTCTGTGAGCTACGCCAGCAGGAACCAGAGGAAACGTCCTCTTTCATTTTTGTTTTTTAATTTATCTTTATTGTTGAGAATATTACAGATGTCCCCTCTAAAGACAGAGCCAAGCCCTGGCTGGTTTGGCTCAGTGGATAGAGCGTCAGCCTGAGGACTGAAGGGTCCCAGGTTCAATTCTGGTCAAGGGCACATGCCCAGGTTGCAGGCTCCATCTCCAGCAGCTGGGGGGGGGGGGGGGGGGGAGGTGCAGGAGGCAGCCGATCAATCAATGATTCTCTCTCATCATTGATGCTTCTCTCTCTCCCTCTCCCTTCCTCTCTGAAATCAATAAAAATAAATTTTTTTAAAAAGACAGAGTCAAAATAATCACTCAAAGCGGTCACCTTGAGGGCAAGCTTTGACTCTAATGATGCTGATACTTTTCCAAACATATCTAGGATGATTCTTTCAGAATTGCCTCAGAAGCCTGAACCACAGCTTTTCTTGAGATTCTTGATGATGGCAAATCTTCGTGCTCTTAAGAGGGTGAGTCTGATTTATTTGACACACATTTAAAAGCATATATAGCACAGAGAGCAACCAAGATGGCGGCATAGGTAAACACCTGAACTTGCTGCCGCACACAACCACATTAAAACTACAACTAAAAGACAAAATGAATATCATCCAGAACCACAGGAAGGCTGGCTGAGTGGAAATTCTACAACTAGAGGGAAAGAGAAAAGCGCACTGAGTCCGGTAGGAGGTGCAGAGGTGTGGAAATGTGGAGGTACAGAGGTTCGAGTGAAAGGGGCTGGCAGCTGGGTATGCTGTTGTCTTTTTCAATTGGGCGGGAGATACAAGTGCCCGACTGCTTGAACTCTAGTTCCAGGCGAGAATTTGGGAACCCAGACTCATACGAACAGAAACTGGGCTGTCTGGCATTGGGCCAGAATACAAGGGCGGCTTTCTCTCAGAGGTGCATGCAGTGGTCATTGTTCCTGCAAGGGGCCGTGGGACAGAGACCCCAGGACCTCTCCAAGGCAGAGCAGACTGGTAGCCATTGCCATTTGCTCCGCCCTGGTGATTCCCTGATACCCCGCCCCAACCAATTTACAACCCCACCCAAGCTGTGTGCAGAGGCTTTTGCATATGAATGGCCTGGCCTTTTTCCACCTAAAAACCTGTCAAATCGCAGCTGGGTCAGAGAACCCCAGAGCTTCCAAAAGAAGGCCTAAGGCTCATCAGCAGCCTGCATTGCTTCACAGCTATGCCTCACCTGAGCACCTCCAAATCCCAAACAAAAAGGAGGAATCTGCAGATCTCTCTGTAGCTCCTGCTGGTTGGCCTCAGGCAGTGGCTGACTTTGCACCTCCTTGGAGATCCAAGAGCCAGTCTACCCAGTGGTCAGAGTGAGACCATCCAGATTACAACTCTTCACATCCATAAGAGACACACTCGGGGGGCAGACTCAGTGGGGCCAAAGCCCCACTGAAGCAAGTCCTGCCCCATAAGGGTGTCTCCAGCACAGAAGTTCTCCCACTGCAGACACAGCTGATTCTCACAGACAATTGGCCTGGAGGTCAATTCCTCCCAGTGATACCAACAGCAATCAAGGCTTAACTACAACAAGACTGTGCACACAGCCCACGAAGGGGTGCACCAAAAGTGTCCACCTCAGGTAATTAGGGAGGTTGAGCCACTGGACCCTATAGGACACCTAGCACACAAACCCATTCTATCAACACAGGGAAGCAGCCAAAATGCGGAGACAAAGAAACAGGTCA
>NW_005353538.1:1612783-1618503 GCF_000412655.1 Myotis brandtii | reverse complement strand
AATCTAAAAATCAAGTGAATAAAAAATCTGACGAGCAGAATAAACTGGTGAATAGAATAGAATCAGAGGCATAGAAAGGGAGTGGACTGACAATTCTCAGGGGAAAGGGATTGTGAGGGGTGCTGGAAGAGACTGGACAAAAATCATACACTATGGACGAGGACAGTGGGGGGGGCGGTAAGGGCAGGGAGTGAGGTGGGAACCGGGTGGAGGGGAGCTATGGGGGGGAAAAGAGGAACAACTGTAATAATCTGAACAATAAAGATTTATTAAAATAATAATAATAATAAAAGCATATAGCGCAATTCCAAAGAGAGTGAGACAGTGAGTCATCGAATGGGGCACTGATTGTCAAATCACAAGAATGAGAATCCTGGGACCTATAAAGAGTCCCTGAAGATCCTTTAAATGATTAAAAAAACTGTGTGGGTTTTGTTTGTTTGCTTGTTTGTTTGTTTTTAAATATATTCTTATTGATTTCACAGAGTCAGGGAGAGAGAGAGAAACATCAATGATGAGAGAGAATTACTGATTGGCCCCACACTGGGGATCGAGCCTACAACCCAGGCATGTGCCCTGACCGGAAACTGAACCATGACCTCCTGGTTCACAGATTGACTCTCAACCTCTGAGCCACGCCATCTGGGCTAAAAAAAACTATTTTGTGCATAATTATGATAAGGGTGTAGCTTCTCACAGAATTTACTTGAAGAACTCTCACAGTTATTGAGTTGAATATACATGTTAAATGGCTCCTTCCTAGGCCCACCCTCTTTCTTCCAATAAGAACTTTTCATTTTGTACAACTCATTGGACGTCCTGCTAGTTGCTAGATGGGATGCTGCCTGATTCAAGAATTGCCTAGTAAAGCCAACGAGAGCTTTGATTTTTTACTTGGTTGAATTTTGTTCTTTAACACCTGCTTCATTTCCTAACTAGACTATGACTATTTCTAGGGTGAGGAACTCCCTCTCCTACTGAATGGTTCCCCAGGAGCCAGGTGGTGGAGAAAAGACCAGTTTTGAGCACAATGAGCTGGTTCACTAGCATTGTCCAATGTTACCAATTAGAGATATTTTTGTTTGTGTTTATAGTGTCATTATAAACTCCTGGCATTAAACATATCTAATGCATTTCAAACATCACAGATATTACCCTTATTGATTCTCAAGAGTACACCATCTTTGGCCAGTGGGAGCCTCTTCAAATTGGCTCCTGAATCCTTGTAAGGTGTGTTTGCTGTATTATTTAAGAATATTCAACCCTGGCCAGGTAGCTCAGTTGGTTAGAGCATTGTCCCAAGGTTGCAGGTTCAGTCTCTGGTTATGGCACATACAAGAATCAACCAATGGTGGGTGGGTGGTGGGTGGGAAGAGATCAACCAAAGAACTTGTATGCGTATATGCATAACCCACGGACACAGACAATAGGGAGGTGAAGGCCTGCAGAGGGGGAGGGGGTAGGCTTGAAGAGCTCAATGGGGGGAAAAGGGGGACGTATGTAATACTTTCAACAATAAAGATTTTTTTTTAAAGGAATCAGCCAATGGATGCATAAATAAGTGGAACAACAAATCTCTCTCTCAAATCAATAAATTTTTTAAAATTAAAAGTAGAAAGAAAATGTAACATAACAGAGGATTCACATGGCCGGTCTTCCAGCAGGCGGCACCCTATCCTGATGGGCTAACCTTCTCCGTCTCTTTCCCATTGCTCCTCGCTAAATGTTTTAGTTGATTTAATTAAACCAAACGCTGTGAGGATCTTAATTTTGTCAGTGAGCCACTCTTTCCTGTGGTCTCTGGGGTTGCTTGTTATCTGGTATATAGGAGCTATGGCAGCACCAGGTGTTCCAGGCTCACCCAGTACACTTCCTACCCTGGACCCAAAGTCACCCACATTCTCACAGATCCCTGATCACTGGCCATGGGCTTGGGGGTGCTTATTGCTACTGGGTCGGTGACGTATTTTTTGAATTATGTACTGTTTTATGTTATATAGGCTTCTTAGTTCTTCCATTAAAATGAATAATTTAAAATTAGATATTCAGGCTCAGACCTGAATCTACCCTTTATACAAATAGTCAAACTTTGCCCTAGCCCAGTGGTCGGCAAACCGTGGCTCGAGAGCCACATGCGGCTCTTTGGACCCTTGAGTGTGGCTCTTCCACAAAATACCACGTGCGGGCAGTGAGATTGAAACTTCGTGGCCCATGTGCAAAAGTCGGTTTTCTGCCTGGGTGAGTCTATTTTGAAGAAGTGGTGTTAGAAGAAGTGGGGGGTGTCGGTCGGGCAACAGGAGACGGACGGAGCACAGGCGGGCCGCGGGATACGCAGCACAGGGAGTCGGGGGGAGGCACGCACGATTCATGCACGAGTTGAGTGAGACTGGCTACAAGAGGAGTGTGAATGGGAGAGTTGGAAGGGGTCGACCTCAGCGAACGTACCTCAATCAGATTGAGGACGTTTTTAGCAAAGGCCAGCTTAGGAGTACCCTAATTAAGTTAATAGCAATGTAACTACCTATATAGTTTAAGTTTAAAAAATTTAGCTCTCAAAAGAAATTTCAATCGTTGTACTGTTGATATTTGGCTCTGTTGACTAATGAGTTTGCCAATCACTGCTCTAGCCAGTTTGGCTCAGTGGATAGAGCGTTGGCCTGTGGACTGAAGGGTCCCAGGTTCGATTCCGATGAAGGGCACATGCCCAGGTTGTGGGCTTGAACCCCAGTAGGGGATATGCAGGAGGCAGCCGATCAATGATTCTCTCTCATCATTGATGTTTATATCTCCCTCTCCCTTCCTCTCTAAAATCTATAAAAATATATTTGGGAAAAAAAAGGCAAACTTTACAGATAAATGCCCGAATAGAAAAGGAATAGAAATACCAGATTTGGGGTTAAAGATAAACTGAACACATACATATTTATCTCCTTTCTATCTTGAAACCCTACAGAAATGGCATATACCCATAAAAGACAGGGAAAATATGAAGATAACAGCAGATAGGAAATGGGATGTAGAAAATGAATTAACATGCTGGAAAAAGTGAAATTCTTCCAGAAGGTTGAAGAAATAAAATACTATTCAATTCATTCATTGGGACAACATAATAATCCTGATACAAAAACTGGATACAGACACTAAAACAAAGAAATGTTAAGCTTATTTCACTAGTGAAAATAGAGGCAAAAATCCTGAACAAAGTATTAGCAAATGGAACCCAACCAGGCAAAGAAAGGGGGAGTCACCAGCACCAACTAGAATTCATCCAATTGTACAACAATGGTTTAATATCAGAAAAAACCCACCAATGTAACCCACTAAGTAAACAGATTAAGAGAAAAACCATGTGACCATCTCAATAGAAGCAAAAAAGCATTGACTAAAACCCCATGTCTATTTAAGATGAAACTCTTTATAAATTGAAACTAGGAGGGATTTCTTAGCCTGGTAACGAGTAACTATTAAAATCCTACAGCACGCATTATCCTAAATGGGGAAATAGCAGATTCATTCCCAAACTCGGAGTCGAGAAGAATGCACACTGGCCCCACCCTGTCCAGAGGGCCTGTCAGTGCAGGACACAGAGGAAACGAAGCAGAGGCTTCTAAAACACAAAGAGGAAATAAAGCTAAGACTGTATGCAGGTGGCATGATTTTCCACATTACAAATAAAAAGAATGTAAACAAATTATTAGAAAGAATAGGACAGCTTAGCAATGAAGATATCAAATTAATATATATAATGTTGATAACTATTTCTATGTCCCAACAATAATTAACTAAAAACATAGCTAAAAAAAAAAGATAGCACTTACTATCTTATCAGAGTATATCCAACCAAAACCTAACAATAATATATATGACCTAGATAAGGGAAATTATAAAACAACCTTAAGAGACATTTTTAAATACTTAAATAAATGGAGAGCTAGACAATGTTTATGTATTCAGAGACTTAATATCATAAAGCTATCAATTCCACCCAAGTTTATCTAAAATTTTATTTCATTTTCTATCAAAATCACAGCAGGGTTTTTATGAAATTGTAAAATTATTTTGAAATTTATATGGAGAAGTAAAAAGCCAAGAATAGCCAGGACACCTCCAAAAAAAAAAAAAAAAGTGGGGCAGAGAACTTATTCTATTAGATAGCAATCTATATATATATAAGCCTAAGTGACCGTTACAACCGAACGACCAGAATGACAGGAATGACTGGTCAACCAGTCGCTATGATGTGCACTGGCCACCAGGGTGCAGACACTCAACACAGGAGCTGCCCACTGGTGGTCAGTGCGCTCCCACAGCTAACTTCCTGTGGCCGGCCAACAGTGTCGGCATCTGGCATTCGTTCCTTCTGTGCCCAGCTCGGTAACCATCTTCTCCTCTCCCAACCCCACCGGGGCCTTCGGCCCCAGGCTGGGTCAGGGAACCAGGGGTGGGTGGTGGCGAACACAGCCCCTTTCCCAGGGGGGCCAAGGGCTGGCTTCCTCCTCGGGGCCTGCAGCCAACCTCCCATGCCCTGTCCCTCCCCCTGGCCAGCAGGCCCCGATCGGCCCGCAGTCCCTCCCCCAACCTCTCCCCCTGGCTGGCAGGACCCGATAGGCCCAGCCCTGATAGGCCCTGATTGCCAGCCAGGCCTAGGGACCCCACCCATGCATGAATTCGTGCACTGGGCCTCTAGTCCTATATAATAAAAGCCTAATATGCTAAGTGTCCGGTCATCCATTTGACCAATCAAAGCATAATATGCTAATAATATGCTAAGGGCACTCAACCACTCGCTATGACGTGCACTGACAATCAGGGAGCAGATGCTCCTACTGGTAAGCTAGCTTGCTGCTGGAGTCCAGCCAACTGGGACTGAGAGAGATGGGCCAGAAATGCCCTGGAGCCCTCCCACCATGCCTCCCCAGCTGGCCAACCTCCTGCGTCCTTCCTTGGCCCTGATCATGCACTGGTGGAGTCCCTCAGCCTGGCCTGTGTCCTCTTGCAATCTAGGCTGAGGGACCTCCTCCCCACCAAGTGCACAAATTTCATGCACCGGGCCTCTAGTCCTATATAATAAAGCAGTAATAAGCAAATTAACCATCACACACTCATACAAGATGGCCGCCACAAGATAGCCGGCAGGGGAGGGCAGTTGTAGGTGATCAGGCCAGCAGGGGAGGGCAGTTGGGGGCAAGCAGGCCAGCAGGGGAGCAGTTAGGCATCAATCAGGCTGACAGGGGAGTGGTTAGGGGGTGATCAGGCTGGCAGGCAGAAGTGGTTAGGGGCAATCAAGCAGGCAAGCAGGCGAGCGGTTGGAAGCCAGCAGTCCCACAGGGATCAGGCCTATACTGGCAGTCAGACATCCCTCGAGGGGTCCCAGATTGGAGAGGGTGCAGTCTGGGCTGAGGGATACCCCCCCCCCATGTACGAATTTTGTGCACCAGGCATCTTGTATCCTATCTAATAAAAGACAAGTAGGGTAACTAACCGTACCTCCGATACGCTTCCCATTGGCTAGTCAGGGTGATATGCAAATTAACTGCCAACCAAGATGGTGGCCGGCAGCCACGCAGCTGAAGCGAACTTGAGGCTTGGTTGCCCTGGCGATGGAGGAAGCCAAGGTTCCCTGCCTGCCACGGCTCTGAGCCTGAAAGCAACAGCTCCGAAAGCAACTATGTTTCAATTATAGAAGCTAAACAAACCCCAGATACCTGCTTTCAGCAGCC
>NW_005353538.1:1592593-1612570 GCF_000412655.1 Myotis brandtii | reverse complement strand
GCCCCCACCTGTGCACCAGGCCTCTATCCTATATAGTAAAAGGGTAATATGCAAACTGACCCTAACAGCAGAAAGACTGGGAATGACTGGTCACTATGACACACACTGACCACCAGGGGGCAGACGCTCAATGCAGGAACTGCCCTCTGGTGGTCAGTGCGCTCTCACATGGGAGGAGCTCTGCTCAGCCACAAGCCAGGCTGATGGCTGCCAGTACAGCAGTGGTGGTGGGAGCCTCTTCCACCTCCTCAGCAGCGCTAAGGATGTCCGACTGCAGTTTAGGCCTGCTCCCCGCTGGCAAGTGGACATCCCCTGAGGGCTGCCGGGCTGCCAGAGGGATGTCTGATTGCCATCTTAGGCCCAATCCCCCGGGGAGCAGGCCTAAGCCAGCAGGTGGTCATCCCCTGAGGGGTCCCAGACTGCGAGAGGGCACAGGCCGGGCTGAGGGATTCCCCCCGCCGCCGAGTGCACAAATTTTTGTGCACCGGGCCTCTAGTTTATTATAAAGTTACTAGAGGCCAAATGCACAAATTCATGCATGGGTGGGGTCCCTCAGCCTGGCCGGCGATCAGGGCTGATTGGAGCCATCTCGCCCAGTCCCGATAGGGGCCAACCAGGGGGAGGGACTGCAGGAGGTTGGTGGCCATGGGAGGTTGTCTGTGGGAGCACCCTGACCACCAGGGGACAGCTCCTGTGTTGAGTGTCTGCCCCCTGGTGGTCAGTGCGCATCATAGCTACCAGCCAGTTGTCTGGTCATCCAGTCATCCGGTCATAAAGATCACTTAGGCTTTTACATATATATAGATAATAAGATGCAGTGGTATTGATGGGAAAACTAACTGATGAAACAATGCATAGCCTATTAATTAGACCTGCAATATATGAAACTTTGGTATATAATACAGATGTCATGTCAGATCCGTGGGGAAAGAAAAGACCTTAAAATTATGGAGCTTAGAAAAATGCTATATGGAACTACTGATGAAATTGAAGCAGTAATAAAAAAAATAAAAAAAAACTTCCAGCAAACAAAAGCCCTGGTCCATTTGGCTTCACAGGGGAGTTTTACCAAACATTCAAAGAAGAACTAGTATCTATACTCCTCAAACTATTCCAAAAAATCCAAGAGGAAGGAACACTTTCAAGCTCTTTCTATGAAGCCAGCATTACCCTAATTCCAAAACCAGATAAAGACACTAAAAGAAAGAGAATTACAGGCCAATATCCCTGATGAACATAGATGCTAAAATCCTCAAGAAAATATTAGGAAATTGACCCAGCAATACATTAAAAAGATGACCAAGTAGGATTTATTCCAGGGATGCAAGGCTGGTACAATATTCACAAATCAATAAACATGATACATCACATAAACAGATTGCAAGACAAAAGTCACATGATCATATCAATAGATGCAGAAAAGGCATTCAACAAAATCCAACACCCTTTCTTGATAAAAACTCTGAGCAAAGTGGGACTGGAGGGACCATACCTCAACATAAGAAAAATGCTGTATGGAAAACATGCAACCAGATCTCCTGTTTACATCTGCACAAAAATTAACTGCAGGTGGCGCCGAAGGAACGGAGGAGGGAGGCAGGCAGGAGATTATTGGTTTCATGATAAGCCTGCAGTACCATCTGACTGTCGTGTTATTTTTATAAAAATATAAATTAATTCTCCAGGCAGGTGTTGCTCAGTGGTTTGAGCATCGACCTATGAACCAGGAAGTCATGGTTTGATTCCAGGTCAGGGCACATGCCCAGGTTTCGGGTTCAATCCCAAGTAGGGGGTGTGCAGGAGGCAGCCGACCAATGATTCTCATCATTGATGTTTCTTTCTCTCTCTCCCTCTCCCTTCCTCTCTGAAATTAATGAAAATATATTAAAATTGCAATATATATGTATATATATATATATATATAAATTCTAAAAATATAAATAAACTATTTTATTGATTTTAAGAGGCAGGGGGGAGAAACATTGATTTGTGTCCCACTTATTTCTGCATTCATTGGTTGATTCCTGTATGTGCCCTGACTGGGGATCAAACCTGCAATCTTGGAGTATTGAGATGACACTCTAACCAACTGAGCTACTTGGCCAGGACCTAAATAAACGTTTTAAGAGAGAAAAATTTCCAGTGTTAACAAAGTTATGATGAAAATAACATTCATGTACTAATTGAGTATACATTGGTACCATGTTTTGGGAAGGCAATTTGAAAATATCTGTCAAAGGTTAACTGCACACACCCATTGGCCCAGCAATGTCTCTCGTTGGAGTTTATCCTGCAGACGTTCATGCTGAAAGAGGTGGGTCCATGGATGCTGGCTGCAGGAGTGTTTAAAATAACAGCAAAACCTCCACACACCTGAATGCCCACCAGCGGAGGATTGCTCAGGGACATAGTGGTACTCTGGTCAATGGAGGATTTTGCAGACAGTACAAAGCCAAAGGTAAAGGGTGGGAACGTTTGCCATTTCAGACGGAGGGAAATACCAGGTGATGACAAAGCCAGAATGCGCCTGGAGGAGTGTCTGAGTGGAATGGAAATAAAAGCCACTGAAGTGGAGGAGACCAAGAACTTGTGAAGCCAGAAAGTGGGAAGCCTGGCCCTACGGAATCACTCAAACGTTGAGGGTAGAAAGGTCAAACCAGTGCTTTCATCTCTAGCGAGCGTGGGGGATGCTGAGGGGCAGGGCGGCAGCTCTTCAAAGCAGGAGGAGGAAGAGGCCAGACTTGGGAATTGATGCCACGGAGCCCAAATGAGGCCACGGCGAGTAAGAGAGGAAGGAGCACACCTGAGAGAGCATGACGCAGCCAGTGACCGCCCGGGCACCTGGGGGTCACTCTCTTTGAGTCCTCTGAGGAGCCACGGAAAATGGACTTCAGAAATGGTATTCAGACTGATGGGAGGCTGGGCCGGATCCACTGACTCCTCGCCATTGGTTGAGAGCTGCCTCTAAGGACATTAGCTTCCTGCCCCCACTCCCATTCAGAAGAGTGCCTGCCTGCAGACTGAGGCAGGAACGGCTGCATGTGCCTCACAGCGGGCTCCTGCTGTGGGACAATGTCTGTGTGCCAAGGGGGGACCGCAGCTGCAGTCACAAAGGGGTAAAGGACGCGCCAGAAGAACCGGCAGGCCCGCCGCAGCGCCACCAGGGTTTCCCGGGGAGCGGGGCAGCAGTGGGCTGGAAGAGGCCGTGAGGAACAGAGAGAAAGTCCAGGCCTTTTTTCTTGATCCGTGGCCTGCAGAGGAGAGGGCACTTGGAGAAAGAGCAAGAAAAGCAGTTTTACGGCGAGAGGGAGGACCCCCAGCTCCTGGCGAGATAGGAGGCTTGGGGAGCAGCACTGGGTGAGGCGCTGGGGGTCCCGGGCAGTAAACTGGGGAATTCCAGGTGGCCCCGGAAAGGGCTGAGGGGCACCCGGGGGAGGGCAGAATGTCGGGCAGTTATAGGGTAAGTTATAGGGTAAGAGTAGTGTGTAGCCGAAGGAAACGAAGGAAACGCCAGGCCTCGAGGTTCCCAGTTCAGGCCTAAGCTTCCTCGGTGCCGGATCAGAGGGCCCAGCCACCCACGAGCGCTGCTTTGCCCACCTCAGGGCACGTCGCTTATGGAGGAGAACGCAGCATCAGCCTCTCATCTAACTAAGATACTAAGATCTTGGTTCCACGCAGCCCCCGACCTGTTCCTTCGGCAAAGGGTTGGATTGGGGAGCGACATCTCGCAGGACACATGGTCTAGAAGGGGGGAGGCCAAGAGCGAATGGTCAGGAGGGTGGCCTCACCTGACCTGTGTGGGGCTTAGGGTGGGCTTCCCGCAGGAGGGCGTGTCCCCGCTGACCCCTGAAGCATGACTAGGAATCGCCCAAGACGAGGGTGAATTTTCTAGGCGGAAAGACAAGAGTATATTGAGGCTTGGAACGAAAAAAAGAAAAAGCATGGAGTGATTAGGCATCTCCTAATAATTTCGAATAACTAAAGCATGAAAGAGGAGGAGGGAGAAATGAAAGTCAGAGAATCAGGGACAAGATCCCATGCACCCTTCACCACCAGCCTGGGCTCTGGGGTCATCCTGAGCGGGGGCGGGGGGGGGGGGGGGGGGGGGGGGGTTGAGCTCACTCTGACTGATAGAGGCAGAGGGGCCGCCTGGCAAGTCAGGTGAGACTCACATGCTGATCCCGTCCTCCTCCTCTCCCCTCGCCTGAGGGGCTCTCTAGGCTGGCGACACAGGGGTCACTTCATGACACCAAAAGCACAGGCAACAACACTAGAAAACAGGTAAATCGGACTACATCAAAATTTAAAGCTGTACTGCAATAGACACAGTCAGCACCGTGAAAAGGCCACTTGCAGCATGGGAGGAAATATTTGCAAATCAGATAGCTGATAAGGGGCTACTAGTATGTCTAGAACATATAAACAACTCCTACAACTCAACAAGAAAAAGAAACCCAATTAAAAAATGAACAGAGGACTTGAATACCTGCTTCTCCCAAGAAGATATAAAATGACCAACAAGCACAGGACAAGATGTTCAACGTCACTAATCATCATGGAAATTCAAATCAAAGCCACAATGAAATATCACCGCACACACCCATTGGGATGGCTGCTATAAAAAAAAAAAAAGACAGCCTAGCTTGGTGCCTGGTGGCTCAATTGGTTGGAACGTTGTCCCGTACATCAAAAAGTTTGATTCCCAGTCAGGGCACACACCTACAGTATGTTGCGGGTTCGATCCCTAGTCAGGGCACCTAAGGGAGGCAACCAATCGATATTTCTCTCTCACATCAATGTTCCTCCCTCTCTCTCCCCCTCTCTCTCTCTCCCCCTTTCTCTTTCTCTCTCTCTCTCTTCCCTCCCTCTAAAAATTAATAAACATATCCTTGGGTGAGGATTTTTTAAAAAGACAGAAAGTAACAAGTGTTAGCAAGCATGTGTAGAATTTGGAACCCTTGTGCACTGTTAGTGGGAATGTAAAATGTTGAAAAACAATATGGCAGGTCCTCAAAAATTAAACATAGAATTAACACATGATCTAGGAATTCCACTTCTGGGTATTGACCCAAAAGAATTGAAAGCAGGGTCTTGATGAGCTATTTGCACGCCCATGTTTGTAGCAGGAAGATTCGCAGCCAAAAAGTGGAAGCAACCCAAGAGGCTATCAACAGGTGAATAGACAAACAAACAGGCTACCTGCATACAATAAAATAGTATTCAGCCTTAATCTTGAAGACATTCGCTAAGTGAAATAAACCAAAAGACAAATACTGTATTACTCCATTTATTTTTTAATATATTTTTATTGATTTCAGAGAGGAAGGGAGAGAGAGAGAGAGAGAGAGAGAGAGAGAGAGAGACATCAATGATGAGAGAGAATCATTGATCGGCTGCCTCCTGCACACCCCCCACTGGGGATCAAGCCCACAACCCAGGCGTGTACCCTTGACCAGAATAGAATCTGGGACCCTTCAGTCCCCAGGCCAACTATCTACTGAGCCACACTACCTTGCGCTGTCTTATTCCATTTATATGAGGTGCCTTGCATTGTCAAATTCAGAGAGACAGAAAGTAGAATGGAGGTTGCCAGGGGCTGGGAAGAGGGGAGGGTGGGGAGTTGGTGTTTAATAGGTATAGAGTGTTAGTTTCCCAGGATGAAAGAGTTCTGGAGATTGGCTGCACACAAACATGAACGTACTCAACACTCCTGGACTGTGCACTTTAGAACGGTTACGATAGTAAATGGCATGTTATGCATATTTTACCACAATTTAACAAATAACAATCCTTAAAAAAACAGAGCCACTGCTTAGGGGCTGCCAGTCTGCTAGAGCCTGAGAGGAGGTGGGATCGTTGGGAAATCAGAGGGGGAGCACGCATCAGGAGACCCCGTACACAGAGGAGCCCTCGGCTGGTCCCGTAGCTTGTGGTACAGGTTGAAGGCAAGGTTGGGACGACCAGTCATCTCACAGCGAGCATTTGTTTGCCCATAATGCTGATTTCCTAGTCAACTGCTGCCTCCTTCTGTTCATTTTGGGAAGAAACTAGAGATTAGGTTCTATGAGCCCAGTATGGAGGAAGGCTCTAGAAGAGTGGTTCTCAACTGAGGTGGCACAGAAAAGTGTGGGTTGTTGGGGGGGGGGTAAAGAGGCGGGGAGGGGCGGAGTGCTAGAGGCACAGAGTCAACCAAACACTGGCATCTTGCAATGCACAGAACAGGTCAGCAAAACAAAGTGTTGTCCTACCTCTCACGTGACTTTCAAATGGCTCAAGGGACATTCATGGACATAGCAATCGGCAGAACCCTCACCTCGGTTCCTTGACCTGTTAGTAAGAGCTATTGTGTTAGGGAAAGCTAGTGAAACCCCCGGAACCCTCTGACTCCCAGCTAAGATTGTAAATAAAAAACAATATTGCACCCGGCCGGCGTGGCTCAGTGGTTGAGCATCGACCCATGAACCAGGAGACCACGGTCTGATTCCCGGTCAGGGCACAGGCCTGGGTTGAGGGCTCGATCCCCAATAGGGGGCGTGTAGGAGTCAGCTGATCGATGATGATCTCTCGTCATTGATGTTTCTATCTCTCTCTCCCTCTCCCTTCCTCTCTGATATCAATAAAAATATTTTTTTAAAGAAAACAATATTGCATCCTAAAGGGAAAGGTAGAGGTTTGTGTCATTCTAAAAGGCTTACAGGATGCAGGGATGGTGGTCCTAACACTTCCCCATTTAACTCACTAATCTGGCCTTTGCAAAACATGAGGAATTCATGTGCATGAGTGGACTACTTCAAACTTAGCCAAGTACTTGTCCCAATCGCAGCCACTGCGCCAAATGTAATATCTGTACTAAAGCATTCACACACACAACAATATACTGTCTTGATCTTGCCCGGGGCTGTGTCCACTCTGTCATAACACAGTCGGAAGAGTCCTGGATAATCTGGACATTCCTCAGAGCATTGCATTGCTTCCCTGCCTCTGAGGCATCCTGCTAACCAAATCAAGGAAGCAAGACACGGCGAGTGCTTGGAGATCTTGGGAATGGGGCCTAGAATGGGTAAGATTAGAAGATTGGGGGCAAGGAAATATAGAGAAGAGGCTTGTGTATGGACCTGTGGGAGTAATAATAAAGTGTGAAGATCTTTGTGTCACACGTTAACACACCAGAGATGTCCATCATGGAAGAGACACTACCACACAAAGTAGAAGAAAATGACTTGGCCAGCTAATGCCAATTAGCCTCTGTCCTTAATCACCCCAATGCAGGACAATGGTTATGAGTGTAGTAGCTATGGTGACATTAGGGCTCCAACAGTATGGGCTCCCACTCACCAGGGCTGCTCTACCTACTACTGCTGCCAAAACAGAGTCCAATGCTGAGCATCCGATTTGGAACCATCCCTGGGGGAAACCAACCAGCCACTTCTTGGACAAGTTGATTAAATTGTACTCCTCCCCCAAAATGCTCATTTCACTTGATAGAAATTGATACATATAGATATGGGTTTGGTTTCCTTGCCTTCAATGCCTCAGCTAGCCCTGCTATCCAAGAGTTCACATATTGTCTGATCCATCAGCATTGGATCTTGTCTAGAATCCCAACAGACCATGGGACCCACTTGATAACAAAAGTATTTAGACACAGAGGAACTTCCAGCCAAGATGGCAGCATAGGTAAACACAGTGCTCACCTCCTCCCACTACCACCTCAAAATTACAACTAAACTACAGAAATCCACCATTCAGAACTTCCTAAAATCGAGCTGAATGGAAGTCCTACAACGATAAAATTAAAGAAGCCACATGGAGACTGATAGGAGGGGCAGAGGCATGGATAGGGCTGGTCTCACACCCATGTGCGGCTGATAAAAATCAGGAGTGATACCTTGGTTGTGGAAGTCGCCCCTGAGGAGTGAGGGGTCCCAGACCCACCCCCAGCCTAGGGTTCCAATCCCAGGAAGAGAAGTCCCCATAACTTCTGGCTGTAAAAACACACACACACACACACACACACACAAACACACACACAAAAAAAAACAGTGGAGATTGAGGCTGAGGGAGGCTGAGGCTGCTAGAGTCCCAGGCAGTTCCTCCTAAAGGGCCTGCACACATACTTACCTGGATTCATTCCCTCCCTCTGGGTTCCAGCAGATTGAAAGGCACCAGAGACATGTGGGGAGGAACTGAAGTGTCTGGCATCCGGGCGAGAGCTAGAGGGGCAGCTTTCTCCCAGACGGAAGTGCTGGCAGAGGCCATTGTTCCTTTTCTGAGCCCTGCCCCAGAGCCAGTGGGTGGACACCATATCTGAGACTCCATCAACTTGGCTCACACTGTTTGCCCCACCATGGTGATTCCCTGAGACCCTTCCCCACACCACTTTCCACCCCACCCAAGCTGTTTCCAGGGCCTTTACTATAAGGATGGCCTGTCTTGGCTCATGCTTCAGGTTTTCCTAAAATCTCTCAAACAAGTGGGTCTACAAGGTGGTTGGAGGTCAATGGTCAGTGGTCACAGTCAGTCTTTTCAGTTGGCCTAAGGGAGCCCTATACATCTAGCTAAGTTGCCCTAGGCCAGGGGTCCTCAAACTTTTTAAACAGGGGGCCAGTTCACTGTCCCTCAGACTGTTGGAGGGCCAGACTACAGTTTAAAAAAAAACTATGAACAAATTCCTATGGACACTGCACATATCTTATTTTGAAGTAAAAAAAACAAAACAGGAACAAATACAATATTTGTATTTGCATGTGGCCCGCGGGCCGTAGTTTGAGGACCCCTGCCCTAGGCCCTGCACTAATAGCAGCCAGCCTTGGTTCACAGCTTGGCCTCACCTGGGCACCTCCAAGCCCAGCACAAGAGCAGCCATCTGCAGATGGCTTTGTAGCTTATGTCTGGTGGCCTCAGGCAGAACACAGATGGTGGTTGACCTTGACCTGCACCTTCTGGGAGACCTCAGATCCAGTGCACCCAGTGGAGAGCTTCAGATCACATAGAAGCACTATCACCTAACCACCTCCATAAGCAACACATTCAAGGGCAGACTTAGCGGGTACCAGAGCCCTGCTGAAGTAAGTCCTGCTCTGTGCAGTGGGTCCCTACATAGCTGATCCTCCAAGTTGGTTGGAGGTCTGTTGCCAGTGGTCACAACCAGTCCTTGCAGCTGATCAGACTGGGTAAATTACTCCCGTTGATGTGCCAACTGCAATCAAGACTCAACTACAATAGGAGGGTGTACAGCACACACAGGGGCACATGTCAAGTTTCCAGCTAGGGTGATAGAGGAGACTGTGGCACCAGACCCTACAGGACACCTGCTACAGTTGGCCACTCTATCAAGCCTGAAAGACAGAGCAGCTCTATCTAATACATATAAACAAACACAGGGAGGCTGCCAAAATGAGGAGACAAGGAAACATGTCCCAAATGAAAGAACAGAACAAAACTCCAGAAAAAGAACTAAACAAAATGGAGACAAGCAATCTACTAGATGTAGAGCTCAAAAAACTAGCTATAAAGATGCTCAAGGAACTTAATGAGGACCTCAACAGCATAAAAAAGGACCAGTCAGAAATGAATGATACACTAACTGAAATAAATAATAATTTACAGGGAATCAACAGTAGAGTACATGAAGCTAAGAATCAAATCAGCAATTTGGAATATAACGAAGCAAAAACACCCAGTCAGAACAGCAAAAAGAAAAAGAATCCATTGCCCAGCTGGTGTTAAGTGTCATCCCATGCAGTGGTTTAATTCCTGGTCAGGGTACATGTCTGGGTTGTGGGCTCAATCCCCAGTAGCGGGCATGGAGGAGGCAGCCCATCAGTCTTTCTCCCTCATCAATGTTTCTATCCCTCTCTCCCTCTCTTTTCATCACTCTCTAAAAATCAATAAAAACATATATTTTTTTTAAAACTAATCCAAAAATATGAGGATAGTGTAAGGGGCATTTGTGAAAACTTCAAGCAAACCAACATTTGCATCATGACAGAGAAGATAGAGCAAGAAATTGAAAAAAACAATGACAGAAAACTTCCTCTACCTGGTGAAAGAAATAGATTTACAGGTCCAGGAAGCATAGAGACTCCCAAACAAGCGAAACCTAAAGAGGCCCACACCAACACACATTATAATTAAAATGCCAAAGTTAAAGATAAAGAGAGAATCTTAAAGCAGCAAGAGAAAAGCAGTTAGTTACCTACAAGGGAGCACCCATAACACTGTCAGCAGATTTCTCAACAGAAACTTTGCAGGCCAGAAGAGAATTGCAAGAAATATTCAAAGTGATGAAAAGCAAGGACCTACAACCAAGGTTATTCTACCCAACAAGGCTATCATTTAGAATTGAAGGGCAGATAAAAAAGCTTAGACAAGAAAAAGTTAAAGGAGTTCATCTGGAATAGTTCACTGTTTTCCCCACTACCTGGTTCACTCCTATTCACCCATCACAGTTCAGCTCAGATGTCACCCTCAAGACCTTCTCTGCCTCCTGGACTATGTTAGGCTCCCTTCCATCACTCCTACAGCATCTCTTTTCTCTTTCTCATTGTCAATCCCCTGAAATAATCTGTTTAGTGTCCACACTCCTTTTCATTCTCCACAAGGACTAGCTAGCATGTTACTGCTATGTGACTAGTACCTAGCATACACTACAGCACAGGAGACATTAAATATTGACTAAATAAATGGATTTTGCCGAAGCAACTCCTAGGATTTCAGCTCTGCAACAAGTTAGGTCACTTGTCTGAGCATCCGTTTGCTAGAGTATGAGGTAGGGATAATAATACCTACCTTACAGGTTGTTTTGAGGATTAAATGAGATATATTGGTAAAGCCCTTAGCATGGTGCCTGGTGTAGAATAAGCATGTGATTCATGCATGGTTAACAATCAAGAAAGGCTATATTAGTCTATACACACCAGCAGATTTTGACACTCTCACTCTACCCTCTCCAACGTTGAATTTTATGTTTTTAAGCATTT
Organism: Myotis brandtii; assembly: GCF_000412655.1. Lineage (NCBI taxonomy): Eukaryota > Metazoa > Chordata > Mammalia > Chiroptera > Vespertilionidae > Myotis > Myotis brandtii. The sequence goes on along the minus strand of NW_005353538.1, from coordinate 1,601,588 downwards.
TTATAAATATTATAGGCCAAAAAAATGGCCTCTCCTGGTTTTAAGCCAACATGTGTTTTTAAGCCAGCAGCTTTGTCAGTAAGATCACAGCACCCACTGCTCCCAGCCCACACCGCACAGAGCTCCTCTCTTCCTGTCACAACTCGTTTGGGGGAGGGGTGTCTGGGAAGGGGTCTCCAATATGGGGGTGCACTGTGCCAGCCCCAGCAGCTAAATGGCATGTACTGTTCACTGCACCCTCAGTTTTTCCAATCCTCTTGCTTGTCCTGGGAAAAGAGATGAGGCCCAGCTCCCCACCAACACAGGTGGCTGCCTCTGCCTCCACCAACCGTTTCCAAGTGACGTTGAGCCCAGCAGGCCCAAGGCTTCCCCACCCCCCCACTTCCTGTGTCGGCTCAGAACCCGCCTCCCCGCCCAGGTGCCTGCTTCGGGTGATGGTGCGTCTCCCTCTTCCAAAGGCCCCTTCCCAGCCCAGCACTGGGAGCAGTGGCCCCGGGCCTCGTCCTCAGCGGGGGTTGCGCAAAAGGCCTTTGGTTTCTCTTCCAGAAGCACTAGGCCAGCGGGCCTGCGCCATCTCCGTTCAGTGAGTGTCCAGGGGGAGGAAGATGCCATCGGGGAAGCTCTGGCACATCCTGGGGCTCTGCCTCTTATCCGGTGAGTAGGACTGAACGAAAAGGGCAAGGCCCACGCCTACCCTGGTGCCGCCCGGAGGTGCCAGGGGCGTCAGGCACTGGGAGGTGTAAGGAGCTGTGTGTGCCACGGTAGCTGGGCTGGAGGCTGACAGGGAAACGTGGCCGGGTCCTCAGAGACCCATCGGGGAGCAGCCAAGGAAAGGAATGGGGTGATCAACTCTCCTGAAAGCGGGCTCTGCCTCCAAGAAGGAGCTCCTCCTGTCCCTGGACTCCCAGCCCTTGGGAGCTGATTTGAAGGCGATGAGCAGAGCCGAGGGTGCTCCTTGGTGGGGGGATGCTGGCTGGTTGAACCCCAGCTCTGCGCAGGATGTAGCCAGCTTCCCACGAGACAGCAAAACACCCCATAGTTTTCGGTTCTTCTCAGTGACTCAAGAGCTTTCCATGGTGTAGTCCTTTGTGAAGCAAAGCAGAATAATGGATGAGTAACCAAGAGTGTTTTCAATCTCTATATATAAAAGTCTAAGTGACCGTTACAACCGGCCGACCAAACAACCGGTTGACTGGTCGCTTTGATGTGCACTGACCATCAGGGAGCAGACGCTTAATGCAGGAGCTGCCCCCAGGTGGTCAGTGCACTCCCACAGCCAACCTCCCCCCGCTGGCCAGGCCAAGGGGTCCCACCTGTGCACAAATTCGTGCACCGGGCCTCTAGTATCTCATATAAGATACATTTCTTTAAGGTTGCCATTTACTGAGTTCTAGATACCCTGTAAAAAAAAAAAAAAAAAAAAAAAAAAAAAAGCCTTCACATGTATTAACCAGGTTATCCTCACCTCCATCTTGGAAGTTAAACATCGCCTCCTATTTTGTAGATGAAGAAACCGATCCTCACAGAGGTTAAAGAACTTGTGTAAAACCACACGGGAGTGCTGAGCTGACCTGGGAGCTGCCTCTGGCTGCAGGCTGCGCCCTTAGTGGCTGCACACAGAGGGGCGATGGCTCCCGGAGCCTGGTTTCAGGGCCCTGGGAAGTGCCCCCGGGGGTCTCCCACCACAGCCACCTCCGCGGGGTCTGCACGGCCTGCTCCTTCCTGAGTGTCTCGAATGTGCACACACGGCCCGGACCTTGTTAGGCTGCAGCTTGGGCTGGGGCTCGGGATAGGGGTTGCGATTCTGCGTGTCTAACAGGCTCTCAGGCTCAGTCCACTCCTGGTCCTGGTCCTGGTCCTGGTCCCAGGGACACGTACTGAGTGTCAGGGGCAGGAGTGGCTCCTGAGGAAGTAGCGGGGCGTTTCCCTTAGAAGCCTGTAGGGTAAAGGGTGCTTTGCAGAGAGAAAAGGAGAGGGAGGGAAGGAGGGAGAGAGAGAGAGAGATTATCAAAGACCCACGCTCTCCTGGCTATTTGGCCCCAGGAGGCTGTGCCCACCTGCTGTGGGTGTGGGAGAGGGCAGAGGTGTGGTCTCAGCCAGTGTGGGGGCTTTGGGTTAGAGGGGCCGGGTACACAGAGACATTCAGGCAAACAAACCCAGGGCAATTGGTCAGGGTGCCGAATCCCAGTTACTGCAGAGCGAGGGCCGGGCCTGGGAGGGACCAGGCTGCATCCGGGAGTAACCAGAGCCTCAAACATGTCCATCTCCCAAATGCAAAACCAACGGAAACACTGAGACATCGACCAGCAGGAGCAGGAACGAGAACGCCCGACGCCGCCCCCCCCAGAGCTCGTGGGCCTCCTGGGCCAGAGACCAGTTTCCACCCTGAAGGCCTGGCTGCCGTTTCTGCCGTCACCCAAAAAGCAGCCCAGCTTTGTCTAACTCCTGTTTGTCAAATGCTGTGTTTTCGGGTTGAGTGAGAGATGCTGTCTTGCTCTGCTTCACCCCGGATTGGCCAGGAGTTGGGGTACAGGAGTGACTCACCCGCAGGGTGTGGGCAGGACGATCAGGTGTTCGGAGAGGGTCAGACAGGACAGGCGCTCTGCCCGGAACTGCCGGCACCACACGCTGACTAACTCTGTTTTCTTATTTTTTTCCAGTTGGCGCTTGGGGGCAAGAAGGTGAGATACGCGTTCTTTCCTTGTTATGAAATCCCCCACATTCTTCCTGTGTGTGAGGGGAGCTGGCCTCCCACAGGGCTTCCACCCACACGTAGCAGGGGTTGCTGCCACCTGGTCCTTCGCTTTTCCTTCCGAAGTCTGGAGAAGGCCTGGCTGTGGCCGGGGGGAGGGAGGTCACAGAGACCGTAGGAACTAGTGAGTCCTGACCATTCGGAAGGAAGCAAGTAGGACTAGTACATCGAGCAAAAGTGCCAACCATCTAATTGCTTGCATCCCTAGTTGGTGTGAGGTGCTGAGGAGGGTATGTAATACTCGTGCGCGTGTGTGCGCGTGTGTGCGCGTGTGTGCACATGCTTACGCGTGGGCCTGGCCTGCGCTGCCGGTCTCAGTGCGAGCAGTGGAGTCAGTGTCCCAGTGTAAATCGGCTCCTCCAGACTGCGCGGCGCGGCTCTGTGTCCAGGCGGTCACGGTGCGGCCTGCTGTGTCAGTGTCCTCGGGATCTTTTCTTTCTCTTTTTTTCCATGCAGTGTGCTTTAAAGTTCATTATTGACAAACGGGGTGTGTCCGACGCACGGATCTGTTCCAGGGTAGCTCCTCCCTTCCGCAGGCTATGGCCGTTTAGAGTTGATTTCGTTCAGATTTGGTTTACGTTCAGCGCAGACCTCCTCAGCACACGGGCTGGGTCTGCTTCTCCCTTCTCCAGACAGAGTGACAGCCAATCTGTTACACGTACGGTGTACAAGGTGATGATCCGGAATATGAATTGTGAAATGATCACTCAGAATTCATTTGTGTAAATGACCGCCAGTTGTTTAATGTAGGACGTAGGGCCCCAACCCGTTTTCACATGTGGCCCTGGGCATCTGGAGACCTCGCCCAGGGGAGCAGGATCTGATCTTCCAGCCGCTATAAGTATTGCTAATGGTTTCTCCTGCTTTCTTTTTCAGAGAATAAAGAAATTGGTAAGAGAATGTTTGCTCTTTACAACCCCTTTTCAAATGTGGAACCAAATGGTGGTGAGGGACAATCGCCATGACACACACTGAGGACCAGAACTGCTGGAGGAAGCGCGCGGTCCTCTTGCAGTGGGCGTGTGGGCTTGTTGCTGTCACGTGTGTCCCTGAGCATACACTCCGGGAAGAAGATGCCTGTGGGTGAGGTCAGAGCCACCACAAGCGTTTGTGTAAATCGTGGGTTCACTGCAGGCAGAGACGGTGTCTGAGTCACCTGGCCGGGCACAGAATAGGTGCTCAATGCATATTCTTTGAGTGAATGAGTGATCAGACACATGAATGCATCATTAATTCCCTCCCCTCAAGAACCAAATGGCCTGTGTGAGAGAGAGACGCGTGGTAGCATAGTGTGTTGTATGCTATGAGGTGGGCAGATGCAGAGTAAAGTAAAATATAAAAAGAGGAGTGGCCAACTCTACAGAGAGTCGCTGGGGAGCGCTCCCCAGTGGGGTTATTCCTGAGCTGAGTTTTAAACATTGAGCTTGTATTTTAGGGGAAAAGAGTATTATAGGCAGAGGGGAGGACTGTGCAGGACGAGCTGAGAGTCTAACTCTGAGGTTAGCTGCCATGTCTGAGTCCTGGCAGGACTGGCCTGCTGGGTTTCTTTAATAATTTATGAAACATCTCCGTTCCCCAGCACCATCGTGTGTAAAATGGAAAGAATAATGAAACGTGGTTTGCAGGGTTGTTGTGAGGGTTGAGGAGTAATTCTCGTAGAATATTATCTGGGCTATGGAAGACGGTTGGTGAATTTTAGCTGTTATTATATGGGAAGCATGCAGCCTAGATAATGGGCATTGAAGCTTATTGAGCATGGATGTTCTGGATATTACCCTAAATATTTTACCCGTTTCCTCATCTAACATCCCCATTCTACAGAAAACCAAGGTTAGAAAATAAGTAAATAGTCCAGTCACAGAGGTTAGTGTAAACGCAGGCTTAGCTGACCCTGAAGCCCCCGTTCTACGCCGCTGTGAACACTGCGTCTGGGTGCGAATAAATCTTTGTGAGCAGATCCTGCTCCTGAGCATGAACATCTAGGCCGTTGTGAGCATGTGTAAGTCTAGGCTCTGCTGCTAAATTTGTGCCGATAAAAGTTGTGAACCATTTTCTTTACACTTTCTTGTCCACACACCAAGCAGTGAAATGTCTACTTCCTTTTAAATTATTTTATGTATGATTTCTCTTTTATTTAACATTTCTAAAAAATGGCAGCGCTGAAAAATTGTTCCTGAGTCAAAATAACACCGCTGCCTGTTGTCCTTATGCTCGGCTCCCAATTGGCAGCAGGTGGAGAGCCGTGGGGAACGGCTTGTTTGCATTCCCTGGGGCCTCAGCAGAGAGCCGCTCTGTTCTCCACGGAGCAGAACCTTCCAGGGAAGGAGGGGAGAGCTCACCTTGTTCTCACGCATCTGCCCTGTTCCACCCCTTCTCGCCTTCATAACCCACCTCGTCCTCACAGGTAACTGGTGAGGTAGAGGTTTTATAGCTCCATTTTCCAGAAAGAAACTGAGGCTTAGAGAAGTAAAAACGACTTGCCCTTGGTCACAGCCTAAGGCAGATCTGGAATTCAAACACAGGACTTCAGACTCGGCCCAGTGCCCTGTCCCCAGCAGCACCTGTAGCAAAACACCCTTAACAGAGAGAGGGCTGTATCTCTCTCTATATATATATATATTTTTTAATTGATGTCAGAGAAGGAGGGAGAGAGAGAAAAACATCAATGATGAGAGAGAATCATGAATCAGCTGCCTCCTGCATGCCCCCCACTGGGGATCTAGCCTGCAACCCAGGCATGTGCCCTGACCAGGAATTGAACCGTGACCCCCTGGTTCATAAGCTGATGCTCAACCCCTGAACCTAACCAGCCGAGCAGGCTGTCCCTTTGCACCACCCCCTCTCCTCTCTTCCAGTTGCCCTATCCAGGCTAAAGCACAGCCTAGTGCAGGCCAGGGTCCCAGCCACAAGTCTTTCAAGAAACGAGCCCTGCAGCCCCCCAGCCCTGGGGGAAGTCGCCCGCTGTGGGGAATGTGCTGGATCCCCAACTCAATAGGGATTTCGGTCGTCCTCCCTCTAACAAATAATTGGGAGTTGATAATATTCAGGAACATTTAAAATAAAGCCACTTTTTATTGGAAGAACCATTCCCTTAAAATGTATATAGTGCTTCCCATAATTTAAGGGCACACACTGGTATATTCTCAATTTGATGGATGTGAGTTGTATCTGTAAAGTTCCCCATGGACTAACTACATATGTCCCTTTAAGGCTCAGGGCACCCTGAGGATGGGCCTCTGTGGGAATCCCTGGGGACAGTGTCCAGTCTCACTTGAAAAACGTTACCTACAACTTAAACTTAAACCAGGGTATTTCCTGACCATTCTCTCCTCTTCTCACTTCCAGGTGACGTTCCACCTCCTCTAAAGAGTAAGTCAGCCCTTCGCTGAGGTGTGCCTGGCAAGGGTGCGAGTCAGTGTGGACAGAAGGAAAGGAGTCGAATGAGAGATACTCCTGAGAACGGAGGCCCTCCCCACAGTATCTTCCCAACTCCTGTTTCAGAAGCACTGCAAGCAGGGACTTTCATCGTCTCTCTTTGCTTCCATTCTCTCCTTCCCAAGTCCCCATGTCCACACCTAAACACTAAAGTCACTTTCAAAGAGTTGCCTAGTCCCTGTTTTGCGGGGAGCGGGGGGGGGGGGGGGTTGTTGTTGTTTCGTTAATCCTCACCCAAGGATATTTTTTTTTCCGTTGCTTTTCAGAGAGAAAAGAAAGAGGGGAGGGAGGGAGGGAGGGATGCAGGGAGAGAGAAAGAGAAAAATCGATGTGAGAGAGACACATTGATCGGGTGCCTCCTGCACACTCCCCAACCGGGGACAGGGAGCAAATCCAACCCTAGACCCTTCCATGTGTGGTCTGACGCCCTAACCACTGAACACACTGGCCATGACTGGCCTCCCTTTTGCATAACCCCGCTGTCATGCCCTTCAGCCAGCAGAGTTCCCTTTTGACAACAAAATCTAAGACCCGAATGACAGATGACTTTCTGCATCTGGTTGGCTCTTTGGTTGCTACTTTGCATTTCCTGAAACCTTACTGGTTTCTTCTTCCGATTTCCCTCCCTTCTCTCCACCCCCAGGATTTAAAGTCTCCATCTCCGGAACCAGGGTGGAGGTGACATGTCCTGAGGACCCTGATTCTGAACAAATAAAATGGGAAAGAAATGGTGTGCAACTAACCGACCAACAGGAGGAACACCTATTACTAGACAACTTCTCCGAAATGGAACACAGTGGCCATTACACCTGCTACAGAGGCAACTCGAACAATCGCAACTATCTCTACCTAAAAGCAAGAGGTAATGCAGGTCTCCAGCACAAACACGCCTAGACTCCTTAGGGAGGACCATCGCCAAAGGGCTGCTCCATTCCCCCCTCACCCAGCTCTCAGCCCCGGCCCCTCTATGCCTCTCCCACACTCAGTACTGGGACTGTCTGGGCCTCAGGCACCCACGTTTTCTGCAACTTCGATTAAACACCAATGCGGGGGCGGGCGGGGGGGAGCCGCATAAAAGTTGTGAACCATTTTCTTTACACTTTCTTGTCCACACACCAAGCAGTGAAATGTCTACTTCCTTTTAAATTATTTTATGTATGATTTCTCTTTTATTTAACATTTCTAAAAAATGGCAGTGCTGAAATGGTGAAACCTTACTGGTTTCAACTATCTCTACCTAAAAGCAAGAGGTAATGCAGGTCTCCAGCGCAAGCACGCCTAAACTCCTTAGGGAGGACCATCGCCAAAGGGCTGCTCCGTCAGCACTCCACCTACAACTTCTAGGAGACGGGAGGGGGCATTGCCTCGTGGCACTCCCAGGTGATGGCACCCCAGTGTGAGCTTGCCTGATGCTTTATCCAAGTGTGCGTCCTTCCCAAGGGTGGGCAGAAGGGACTCAAAGATGCTGCAATAAAATGGCATCCTGGCAGCAGCTAACATTTACCGGTGCTTAAGTTTCAAGCACTAGACCATGGACCTGCCTGGGACTTGTTGTTGTCAATCCTCACCCGAGGATATCTTTCCATTGACTCTTAGAGAGCGTGGAAGAGAGAGGGGGAGACAGAGAGAAACTCGAAGTGAGAGAAACACATCGATTGGTTGCCTCCTGCACGTGGCCGACTAGGGCCCGGGCCAGGGAGGAGCCTGCAACCAAGGTACCTGCCCTTGACCAGAATTGAACCCGGGACCTTTTGGTCCACAGGCAGATGCTCTATCCACTGAGCCACACCGGCCAGGGCGGACTTTTTTTTCTCATGTCATCCTCCCAACAACCATATGAGTGAAGTATCATGTTATTCCCATATAGACGAGGGAACAGAGTCTTTGGGGTTGAAAGCACATTCACCGTTCTCACAGCCAGTGAGCAATGGAGCGGGGACTTGAACCAGACTGCCTGACGCCAGAGCTTCTCCCCGTAACGGCCACACTCTGTGGTGGTTCTAAACATACTGAACGAGGCTCGGCTCTAGCGGTGGCCAGCGTGCGAGGTTTGAAGGGAGGACCGCTTCGTCGGTCCCTCCCCCGTCTCCAGCGCCCTGTGTCTTCCGTTCTCGGTGACGTCTCCCCTCCCCACGCCCGCCCGCAGTGTGTGAGAACTGCATGGAGGTGGACGTAATGGCAGTGGCTGGGATCATCGTGGCCGACATCTGCGTCACCCTCGGCTTGCTGCTGCTGGTGTATTACTGGAGCAAGAACAGGAAGGCCAAGGCCAAGCCTATGACCAGAGGCGTAGGTGCCGGCGGCAGGCCCGGTGGTAAGAGCGCGGTTGGGGGGAGGAGAGGCCGCAGAGGGGGCGTCCAGCCTGGGCAGGGTGGGCAGCAAGGCCACAGCCGGTGGAGACGGCTTCTGTAGAACACTCACTGTTACCGAGATCTTGACACAGGGTTCCACCTCAGATCGCCCTTCTCCTTCCCACCGCAGAAAAGTGCAAACCGTTCCGCATGGGCACGGGCTCGGGCTCCCTCCAGCGCCTGTCCAGGGTCCGGAACAATTCGACTCCACCTGCGGGGGGGCGGGGGGGGACCTCGGGACACTGGTTCCCGCCTTTTCCTTTCCCTTCCTCCACGAGAAAGGAAACCGAGGAAGGACCTTGAGCTGAGGAAAGTCACAAATTGATAAGAGCAGTGGGGGCATCCGTGATGGGCTCAGAGAAAGAAAGGAGAAGAGGTGGCGGAATGGAAGAGGGGGAGGGAGAGGAGGGAACACAGGGTTTGCCGTCCTCCATCTGGTCTAATTGCCTAAGATTGG
>NW_005353538.1:1553306-1592519 GCF_000412655.1 Myotis brandtii | reverse complement strand
AAGGAGAGGCCACCGCCAGTTCCCAATCCGGACTATGAGGTAACAAGGGATAGAGGGGGACAGGTCTTCCCAGTGGGACTGTTCATCGGCCTGTCACACCTTAACGCCCTCGCGCAGACTCCATGACACTCCCCCCTTTACAGTGAGGCAGGGCCACCTCGCAGGCTGCGCAGTTTCCACCCCACGGAGCGGCTGGTTCTTTTCTTTTTCTTTTTTTAACGTATTTTCATTGATTTCAGAGAGGAAGGGAGAGGGACAGAGAGAGAGAAACATCAGTGATGAAGAGCGTCATTGACCAGCTGCCTCCTGCACATCCCCTCCCGGGGATTGAGCCCGCGACCTGGGCATGTCGCCCATGACCGGAATCTAACTGGGGACCCATCAGTCCGCAGGCCGACGCTCTATCCACTGAGTCACACCAGCCAGGCTGGCTTCTTTCTCCATCAGCTGGGACACACCATGGGAATAACACATATGTAAATTCTAGCATGGTGAACTCGGGGCTGATGTTCCCCCAGCAGGCACCAGTACAGTCATGCCAGTTGTTGAATGACTCAAATGCTTCCCTGATACAGAGCTCCCAGCTCCCCCCGCCCGCACACACACTGCCAGACACCCCGGCCTCTGCGCCCTGCACTGCCTCTTGGCTGGACAGCGGGAGGGCTCCTGCCTGGCTCGCAGACGGCCATCTGGATCCTTCTGCTGGGCTGCTGTGCGTGACTCCCACTGCCAAACGCTGCTGCTGTCAGGCTCGAACACACCCAGCAAATATTTATCGGGCACCAGCCAAGCACATGGTGTTCACTTTCCCGTGACTTTATTTCATTCTGACCGAAGCTCTGAGGCGTGTGTCTTCCGACTCCCACTGTTGAGATGGGGACGCTGACTCCCAGGGGGAGTGACCAGAGCCAGGCTGTTGCCAGGCAATGCCAGCCAGCCTCCTGGCGCCTGGTCCAAGGTTCTTGCCTTTGCTCCGGAGCTAGATCCTCGGAGGCCCGGCTTCCTCCCACCCTGCTGACCTCCCTCTCCGTTCCCTTCCCCCCAGCCCATCAGGAAAGGCCAGAGGGAGCTGTACGCCGGACTGAACCAGAGAGGCGTCTGACACTCCTGAGCACCCGCCTCCCATGGCCAGGCCTGGCTCCTCCCTCTCCAGGCACCTGCTCCACCCTGGACCCCCCAGGAGATCTGTCCCCCTGTCCAGAGGGAACTCCCGCCTGCAGCCTGGCCCCCCAACCTCTCTGCTGGAAGCTGGCCTAGGATATTGCTGCCTCATTGTTCTTTGAAATATCATCGCTACTCACCTATCACCCTGCACGCTCGCCGGGATATTTACGTCTGCTCTTCGCCACCACTCCCTCCTCTCTTCTCTGGTGGCTGTTCCCTCGGCGCCCTCCTGCTCCTGCGTATAAGTTGCCCCCAACCTCACTGTCCCACCTGCCGTTCTGCTTGTCAGCTCTCTTTTGGGGGACCCTCTGTGCGAGTGCCCTGGATCCGCGCTGGCAGGGGGCCCGGCCCAGAGCTTCCTCTCCCCTTCTCCACTGCCCCCCCTCCCCCCACCAGGGTCACTTCCATCCCCGTGAACAGGCTGGGCTCCTGTGGGCGGGAGAGAGGAGAAATAAAGTGCCCTTGGCTGAAAGAATCGCTGTCCTCTTTTCTGGGAGGCCTTCGAGGCCGCCTTGTGTCCTGAAACAGCTCCGGTCCTTCTGCCTGTGACTGACCCCCGCTGTGGTCCCAGCGCCACTGTCTTCCCAGGGGCGGGCGTCATCTCTCTGGAGAGAGCACTAGGGAACCAGAGAGAGAGAACAATTAGTCATTTGACTCACTTCTCTTGGGCAAAAACATCAAAGGTGGCAGAGTGGTCAGTTCGTACAGTGGGTGCGGCCGAAGCAGAGGCTTCAAAGGCAGATGCAGGCAGCAGGTGACAGAGCGCAGGGCCAGGGTGGGGGGGGACCGATCTCCACAGCTGCAGCGCCCTCACTGCTACGGCCCTTGGACACACCATCCCCTCTCCGGCCTCTCTCCTCCTCTGAACATCAGACGTGCTGAGAGGCTAACGCACGGTCCAGGCAAAGCCGTTCCCTGGCTGGGGCCTCGTACCACCTGCAGAGGCAGCAGCCCGCTGCTCGGCGAGGGCAGAGACGGTGTCTGTCTCCATCCTGACTGCTCCTTGTGCCCAGAGCAGAGCCTGGCACGTGTGTGGGCTCAGTGTTGAGTGTGAGGAAAGCACTGCCCGTGGGTCAAGGCCAAGGGGACAGCCTTGGGGGCAATCATGACCCAGATGCTGCACCCCACTGTGACCACCTCCACCCAGGATCGTCCGGTGACCCCACCACTGTGATCCCTCCACCCACAATCATCATGGTGACCCCACCACTGTGACCCCTCCACCCGGGATCATCCGGTGACCCCACCACTGTGACCCCTCCACCCGGGATCGTCCCGGTGACCCCCCCACTGTGACCCCTCCACCCGGGATCGTCCCGGTGACCCCCCCACTGTGACCCCTCCACCCGGGATCGTCCCGGTGACCCCCCCACTGTGACCCCTCCACCCGGGATCGTCCCGGTGACCCCCCCACTGTGACCCCTCCACCCGGGATCGTCCCGGTGACCCCCCCACTGTGACCCCTCCACCCGGGATCGTCCCGGTGACCCCCCCACTGTGACCCCTCCACCCGGGATCGTCCCGGTGACCCCCCCACTGTGACCCCTCCACCCGGGATCGTCCCGGTGACCCCCCCACTGTGACCCCTCCACCCGGGATCGTCCCGGTGACCCCCCCACTGTGACCCCTCCACCCGGGATCGTCCCGGTGACCCCCCCACTGTGACCCCTCCACCCGGGATCGTCCCGGTGACCCCCCCACTGTGACCCCTCCACCCGGGATCGTCCCGGTGACCCCCCCACTGTGACCCCTCCACCCGGGATCGTCCCGGTGACCCCCCCACTGTGACCCCTCCACCCGGGATCGTCCCGGTGACCCCCCCACTGTGACCCCTCCACCCGGGATCGTCCCGGTGACCCCCCCACTGTGACCCCTCCACCCGGGATCGTCCCGGTGACCCCCCCACTGTGACCCCTCCACCCGGGATCGTCCCGGTGACCCCCCCACTGTGACCCCTCCACCCGGGATCGTCCCGGTGACCCCCCCACTGTGACCCCTCCACCCGGGATCGTCCCGGTGACCCCCCCACTGTGACCCCTCCACCCGGGATCGTCCCGGTGACCCCCCCACTGTGACCCCTCCACCCGGGATCGTCCCGGTGACCCCCCCACTGTGACCCCTCCACCCGGGATCGTCCCGGTGACCCCCCCACTGTGACCCCTCCACCCGGGATCGTCCCGGTGACCCCCCCACTGTGACCCCTCCACCCGGGATCGTCCCGGTGACCCCCCCACTGTGACCCCTCCACCCGGGATCGTCCCGGTGACCCCCCCACTGTGACCCCTCCACCCGGGATCGTCCCGGTGACCCCCCCACTGTGACCCCTCCACCCGGGATCGTCCCGGTGACCCCCCCACTGTGACCCCTCCACCCGGGATCGTCCCGGTGACCCCCCCACTGTGACCCCTCCACCCGGGATCGTCCCGGTGACCCCCCCACTGTGACCCCTCCACCCGGGATCGTCCCGGTGACCCCCCCACTGTGACCCCTCCACCCGGGATCGTCCCGGTGACCCCCCCACTGTGACCCCTCCACCCGGGATCGTCCCGGTGACCCCCCCACTGTGACCCCTCCACCCGGGATCGTCCCGGTGACCCCCCCACTGTGACCCCTCCACCCGGGATCGTCCCGGTGACCCCCCCACTGTGACCCCTCCACCCGGGATCATCCGGTGACCCCACCACTGTGACCCCTCCACCCGGGATCGTCCCAGTGACCCACACCTGGCTTGGCAGTGGATGTCAGAGTCTGTGGGGAGACCTGGGCACATTTCTATTTCACCTTCAAATTATGAAGGAAAAATTTCTTTAATACAATCGGTTTGATGTCAAAACCTTATTTTTAATTACAAAAGGCATTCCAGAAAGTGTTGATTAAAAAACTGGTGTTTAGCCCTAACCGGTTTGGCTCAGTGGATAGAGCGCTGGCCTGCGGACTGAAGGGTCCCAGGTTCGATTCTGGTCAAGGGCATGTACCTTGGTTGCGGGCACATCCCCAGTAGGGGTGTGCAGGTGCATGTTTCAGCCAATTGATGTTTCTCTCTCATCGATGTTTCTAACTCTCTATCCCTCTCCCATCCTCTCTGTAAAAAATCAATAAAATATATATATTTTTAAACTGGTGTTTATAAGATTAATTTGACTGTAAATGAGCAGATACATTTCTATTAAATGTTGGTAAAAGTTTACATAAATGAAAGAAAAGGAAAGAAAGAGCTGGAGCGGCGGGGAGGGAGAGGGGGAGGGAAGGGAGAGGGCAGCCAGAGCAGCTGTGGTGCAGGAGCCAGGATGTGGGCTGCACGCCTGCCAGTGAGGGTGAGAGGTGCTGCAGCAGCCTGAGGCCAGTGTGGGAGGCCCCTCCCCCTCCCAGGGCCCAGGCTCAGCTTGAGGAGAGAGGAGTCCCCTACCCCCACCTCTCCTCCCCCTCCCAGGGCCCAGGCTCAGCTTGAGGAGAGAGGCCGAGCACTGACATGGGTTTCAATCCAGCTCAAGCCAGCGAGCTCTCTCCCTCCCTCTCTGCACTCAGAAAGCTCTGTGACCACAGGGCTATTTATGTGTGCGACCAAGACTGAAAAAGCCACTGGTGGTGTGGACAAAAGGGGCCACATGCTAACCTGACAGCTCAGGGGAGGCCTGCATGGCGGGCTTGCAAACTCAGAGACCTAAAGTCACCACAAAGGATGGTCTGAAATAAACTTTAACTAAAGGCAGTGATGGTGGGTAGTTACGTCCTAGGCTGGTTTCTTCCCTGACAATGTCAACCTTTACCTTAACTGAGCCTGTCTGTCTTTTTGCATCTATGATAACATATCCTTGAAATGTCTGGGTAACTTCTAACTTCCCTTTTTCCAGACCCCTTGGGGCACAACCTAATGTGCCTGGGCGCCAGGACAGAGACCACAAATTCCTTCATTGTTATCATGTTAATTGCTGACTGTTGGCTATCCTGCACCCACCTAAGTATGTGTCCATCATTTCACTTTTTGTCCAATCCCAGAGGTTTCCCCCTTTGCTTTCTCCCGCCTCTCTAGCCTATCACCAATGGATTTCATGTGACCCACCTACGTCTCCTCCTTTGATTGCAATGTATAAAAACAGAGGAAAACCCGCCATTCTCTGGAGCACTATCCCAATCCATTGAGATACTACTTCCCAGCAATTGTCGACAGTTTGGCTCAAATAAACTCACAATATTCTTTCCAGGTTTGAATGTTTTTTATGTTAACAGTGGTGCACACTCAGCCTTGGGCTTGTGACCGCAGCTTCTATGTGACGGGCCCTGTTGAAACGCTGCTTCTTTCCCTCTAAACTCTCCTGCTACTTTGCCAAATTCATTATTAAATCTAGTAGTTTTTTGGTGGAATCTTTAGGGTTTTCTATGTACAATATCATGTCATCTGTGAATAATGAGAGTTTTACTTCCTCCTTTCCAGTTTGGATGCCTTTTATCTCTTCTTGTCTGATCACTGTGGCTAGGATTTCCTGTGCTGTGTTGAACAGGAGTGGTGAAAGCAGACATCCCTGTCTTGTTCCTGGTCTTAGGGGAAATGGTTTTAGTTTTTGCCCACTGAGTATGATGCTCGCTGTAAGTTTGTCATCTATGGCCTTTATCATGTTGAGATGTGCTCCCTCTATTCCCACTTTGCTGAGAGTTTTTATCAAAAGTGGGTGTGGGATTTTGTCAAATGCTTTTTCTGCATCTGTTGATAAGCCCTCTAACCAGTGTTTCTCAACCTTCCTAATGCCGCGACCCTTTAATACAGTTCCTCATGTTGTGGTGACCCCCAACCATAAAATTATTTTCGTTGCTACTTCATAACTGTAATTTTGCTACTGTTATGAATGGTAATGTAAATATCTGATATGCTATATGTGTTTTCTGATGGTCGCGACCCACAGGTTGAGAACCGCTGCAACTCTCAACACTTACGCTCACAAGGAGTCCCCTGAGGGTGACCTGCACTAGCTGCCGAGGCTGCCCGGGGTGGCTGTCTCGTCCCGGGTGTATTTGGTGGTGCCCAGTCAGGGTGAGGTGTGGCTCAGCATGATAAGAGCAATAACAGTGACCATTTAGTGAGCACATGCTATGCTCTAGAAATTGTCTTAGCACTTTACTCCATTTGAAGTCTGGTAGCAATCATCTCAGGTAGAAACTGCAGTTTAACTTTAATCCTGCTGTTTGGCTTCTGTCCTTATTTGCTTGCTAAAACAATAGAAAAGTTACTTTGATTTTCTGAACTTATGTATGCTATCCCAATCGATTGAATACTCCATTGTTGGTGGTTTGAATATCCCATTGATTGTGATCTTACTGGTTATCGAAGCACATTCTTCTGTACCTGGGAACCAGGACAGCACAATGACCCTAAATTGCCTCAGTGTTTCCGTTGATTCAGTGATCCGAAGACCCAAAACTGTAATTAATCTTTATAGATAACTAACTTGCTCAATTTCACTTCTGTAACTGCTTTGTGCAAACCAGGTTCCTCATTCCAAACCCAAAGATGTAATTGATATCTTTGTAATATTTGCCTATATTAGCCTAATGTTGCCACCATTTTGGGACTGGGAGATTTGGAGCCATAACTCCTTCTCAGTTGCCAGCTTATTAAATGACTCATTAATTTGGTCTTGCACCCTGAGTATTTACTCGCCGAGTACATTACAACACATTTACCCCGTCTAATCCTCATGACAACCAGACAGGGTGCATGTTGTTGTCCTTGTTTCACAGATGAAGATATGGGCTAAGAGAGGTAAGCTGTGAGGTGGAATGTTAGTGAGAAGAGAGCCAGAATGAGGTGCAGGGCCGTCTGACTCCAAAACTCTGAGCAGTTCCCCGGGGCTAGTGTGGTTATCGAAAATGCTCTCTGGCTCCCCGGCTTAAGAGCTGTGTGCAGTCATTTAGGTTTTCCTTCAGCAAGTGCTTTCTTTTTTCTTTTTTAAAAATATATTTTTATTTATTTCAGAGAGGAAAGGAGAAAGGAGAGAGAGAAACATCAGTAATGAGAATCATTGATCGGCTGCCTCCTGCACGCCCCCTACTGAGGATCGAGCCCGCATGTGGCCTGACCAGAATCAAACCCAGGACCCTTCAGTCCGCAGGCCGATGCTCTATCCGCTGAGCCAAACCAGTTAGGGCGAGAGTGCTTTTCTAACCGCAGGCAGACCAGCACTGTGCTGAGGCTCAAGGGGACAAACGGTTCCCATCTTCAGGGAGCTTGCAGTCACATAACCTTGCCCACACATGCAGGAAGTTCAACAGCCACAGGAGAGCAAATGTGATTGAGCGCCCATGAGTACCCCAGACCGTGTGCCCGGTGTTCTAACGAGCAACTGAGAGAGCTGAGGTGGTGGGGAAGCAACATGCATGAGAGACGGGATCTGGGCCTTAGAGGGAAGGGTGGATAGACTGTGAAGGAAAGGAGAAGACACTCCGCTCACTAAAGAGAAAATAGATAACCCAAAGAGCACTTTATTTATTTTTTAATATATTTTTATTGATTTCAGAGAGGAAGGGAGAGGAAAAGAGAGATAGAAACATCAATGATGAGAGAATCATTGATCTGCTGCCTCCTGTATGCCCCTACTAGGGCTCAAGCCCGCATCCAGGGCATGTGCCCTGACGGGGAATCTAACCACAACCTCCTGGTTTATAGGTCCACGCTCAACCACTGAGCCATGCCAGCAGGGCCCAAAGAGCCCTTTAGCTACTAAATAAATTTAATTTATACTTAAAAACCTTTCCACAAAGAAAACTCCAGCCAACATGATTTCATTGGTGAAATCTACCCAGAATTTAAGAGAGAAATAAAGCCAATTCTATACATACTCCTCCAGAAAATTGAAGAGGAAATACTTTCAACTCATTCTATGGAGACCAAATTCATCTTGCATAATGGTTCATTTTAAGTGTCAAGCTGAGCCATGCTACTCTGATATTTGGTCAAGCATATCTGGATATTATTGTGAAAGTATTTTTTAGTTGAGATTGACATTACATGCATAGACTTTGATTAAAGCAGGTTACTCTCCATAATGTGAGTGAGCCTCATCCCATCAGTTGAAGGCCTTAAGAAAAGACAGACTGAGGTCCTCTGAGGAAAAGGGAACTCTCTCTGTCTCCAGACTACCTTTGGACCCGAGATGCCACATCAGCTCTTCCCTGGGTCTCCATCCTGCCCACCTGCCCGACCACCTGTAGATTTTGGACTTGCCAGCCTTCACACTTGCATGAGCCAACTCCTTAAAATAAATCTCTCTCTCTTTCATCCCTCTCTCTCTCTAATAGGATATATATATATATTGGTTCTATTTATGTGGAGAACCCTGACTAATATACCCTTATGCCAAAACCAGACAAAAACATTACAAGAAAACTGAAAACCAATATTCCTTATGAATAAATGCAAATTTTTTTTCACAAAATTTTGGTAAATTTAATCTAATAATATATTAAAAGAAATATCACAATGATCAAGTACAGTTTATTTCAGGAATGCAGGGTCGGTTTAACGGATCATGCCACTGATGTAATTTATAATTTATATGGTTTTACTTTTTCAGTAAAGTAAAACCATATAAACATCTCAATGGATGCTGAAGAAGCACTTGACAATACAACTATTTTCACTAAAAATTCCCAACAAACTAGAAAGAGAAGGGAATGTTCTCAACTTGTCAAAGGGCATCTAAGAAAAACCTACAGCCAACTCATACTTAATGATGAAGACAACGCTTTCCGCTAACATCACAAATAAGGCAAGAATGTCCTCCCTCCACTTCCATGCAACATTGTACATGGCCATAGCCAGTGCAAGGAGCTGAAATAAAACATCCACATTGGACATGGAAATGTTAAACTGTCTTTATTCACAAGCAACGTGGTCATCTATGTAGAATATCTAGAGCAGTGGTTCTCAACCTTCCTAATGCCGCGACCCTTTAATCCAGTTCCTCGTGTTGTGGTGACCCCCAATTTCATTGTTACAAATTGAACTTAATTAAAGCATAGTGATTCATCACAAAAACAATATGTAATTATATATGTGTTTTCCGATGGTCTTAGGCGACTCCTGTGAAAGGCTCGTTCGACCCCCAAAGGGGTCGCGACCCACAGGTTGAGAACCGCTGATCTAGTGGGATCTACAAAAAGCTACTAGAATTAGTAATTGGGTTTAAGAAGTATTCAGAGTACAAGATCAATATTGCATACCAAAAGCAACTGTATTTCTATATACACCAACAAACAACTGGACAGTTCAATGTTTAAAATATCATATACAATAACATCAAAAAATATAAAATACTTTAAGGATAAATCTGACAAAAGACACGTTCATGGCTTGGAAGACTCATTATTATTAAGATGTCAATTCTTCCCAATTGTCTATAAATGCAATGCAATCATAATCAAAATCCCATCAGGCACTTTGTAGTCAGAATTTGAGAAGCCACTTTGTATGGGAGTGCAAAGGCACAAGAATAGCCATACTACTTTCTTTAAAAATTTATCCCAGCCTGACTCATGTGGCTCAGTGGTTGAGCATCAACCTATAAAACAGGAAGTCATGGTTCGATTCCTGGTCAGGGCAAATGCCCGGGTTTCGGGCTCGATCCCCAGTGTGGGGCGAGCAGGAGGCAGCCGGTCGATGATTCTCTCTCATCTTTGATGTTTCTATCTCTCTCTCCTTCTCCCTTCCTCTCTGAAATCAATAAAGATTTTTTTAAAGTGTATCCCAGCCATAGCCCTTCTGAGTATTTATCCAACAGAAATAAAAGCACAGGTCCACACAATGACATATATGTAAATGTTCACAGCAGCGTTATGTGTAACAGCCCAAACCAGGAAACAACCCAAAAGACTAGCAACCGTCGAACAGGAAGCCGCCATGCATGTCCGCACAGGGAACGCTGCTGAGCAATAAGCAAGGCAGAAGCGTGATGGCGGCAACAAGAGGCATGAATCTCCAAATCATTACTGAGTCTGAGAAGCCAGACCAAAAGGAGCACCTGTCATACAGTATTGCATCCATGTCACCTGGGAAATGTAGCCAACCTCTGTGACAGCAGGCAGACCCGTGGCGGCCGGGGCGGGGGAGAGGCAGGAGGCGGGATGCCGTGCACGGGGGCACAGGGCGCTCTGGGCTGTGGGAGAGGTGCATTATCTTGACTGCAGCCACGTTTCACAAGCGTGTGTATATGCCAGAACTTACCACACCTCACAATTTAAATACAGTCAGTCAGCTCACCTCAGTCCATCTGCTTTTTCAAGGCACACACACAGCAAGAGCCGAAAGGACGCAAGGCTCCCGAAGTGCTCAGGAGGGCAGTGCTTCTCACCCTGGCTTCCCACTGAAACCACCTTAAGTCCAAATGCCCCAGACCAATTAAGTTAGTCTCTCTCTCTCTCTCTCTCTCTCTCTCTCCCTCTCCCTCTCCCTTCCTCTCTGAAATCAATAAAAATAAATTTTTAAAATATATTTTTATTGATTTCAGAGAGGAAGGGAGAGGGAGCGAGAGATAGAAACATCAATGATTAGAGAGAATCTTCGATCGGCTGCTTCCTGCACACCCCATACTGGGGATCAAACATGTGCTCTGATGGGGAATCGAACCATGACCTCCTGGTTCATAGGTCAACACTCAACCACTGAGTCACACTGGCTGGGCCCAATAAGTCCCTTAGGCTCCCAAGGTTTCAGAACCACCACTAACCCACCAGCTAAAGAGGAGATATATATATTTGATTTCAGAGAGGGAGAGAGAGATAGAAACATCAATGATAAGAGAGACTCATTGATCAACTGCATCCTGCAGATCAAGCCCACAACCAGGCATGTGCCTTTGACCGGAATCAAACCCAGGACCCTTCGGTCCACAGGCCGATGCTCTATCCACTGAGCCAAACCAACTAGAGCTGAAGAGGACATCTATTGAAAACATCCTAGCCCTGGCTGGTTTGGCTCAGTTGATGGCGCATCGGCCTGCAGAATGAAGGGGCCTGGGTTCAATTCCGGTCAAGGGCATGTACCTAGGCTGTAGTCTCGATCCCTGGCCCTGATCAGTACGTGTGCAGGAGGCAACCAATCAATGTGTCTCTCTCAATTGATGTTTCTCTCTGTGTGTGTCTCTCCCCCTCTCTTTCACTCTCTCTAAATATCAATGGGAAAATATCCTCAGGTGAGGATTAACAACCACAACAAAAAAAGAAAACATCCTAAACCCCCACCCAGTCTCAAACTCCAGTTTTGCAACTGAGTGGAGAAGGATGGTGGGCTTTCATTGACGAAGGGCTTCTGCCGCCAGTTCATCGTGCGTGCAGGTAGGGGCAGGGCAGGCTCTGGGGGAGGAATGGTACTGAGGGGCCTGGGCTGAGACCTCCTCACAGCTAGTGGCTTCACAAAGCTCCTAACACCAAGGCCAGTCCCTCAGCAAAAGAGGGACGTTCCCACATGCATGTCCTTTGACAAGAAGTGAGTCCCAGGGCCCTTGATGTCTCTGCCACCTGCGCTCATGACGTCATGGAAACTTGTGTGCGGCTGGGTCCCCGAACTAGCAGCCGCCTCAGCTGTGGCCAGGGAGCCAAAGCTCAGGAAGTGCTGCCGGGCCGCCTGGAGGTGGCAAGTGGCTGGGGGCGTGGTGGGCAGACCCTGCCCCCCGGAGCCCACCAGGTCAGAAGCACCGTGAGCCAAGCTGTAATGAGAGATTGCCCATCACCAGGTCCATGGGGGCCAAAGGCAGGAAAGCGATGAAGAGAGAACACACGTGGGCAGGGAGGGCAAGGACCCTGCCAAGTCAGCACGGCTCCGAGGCCTGGCCCGGGAGCTTTGAAAAGCGCAGGAGCTGCCGCGTGCAAGAAGACATCTTTATTGGCTGAGCAGGAAGAGAAGGGACCGTCGGCAGCTGGTGCTCCATCAGTCTCAGGTTCACCTGCTCCGAGGCCAGCTCTCACCAAGGTGACTGTACTGAGCATCGTTCCGGTCTCTGAGGGGCTAAGAGAGGAGAAGGGGCAGGGGCAGGGCTCCCCCAGGGGGCCCCAGCCGGCCGCTGAGAGCTGGTGCCTGGCCTTTCCAGACCCCAGCCCCAGTAAACTCCCACTGGGACCCTTCATACACACACGTCACCCCTAGTGTCAGCTTCTGCATCGCCACTCCCGCCTCCTCCCATCCTGTCTCTCCCGTCAGGACTCACCTGGTAGAGCTGGTCGTTCCTCAGTAGAGCCTGAGTGTCAGCAGCTAGAAGAGCCAGGAAAGCGAGTTAGAAAGGCCTGGGAGGGTGAGCTGTGAGGCCCTGTGGACGCTGCAGGGGAGCTGCAGGCGGTCACAGCTCGGAAGGTTGCATGAGCAACATGGGCCCCCAAGTCCTTCCATAGCAGCTGTAAACATCCTTAGGAGAGTGATCCCAGGTGAGAAACAACCCACTCCAGCCCCACTGCTAGGCAGGGGCACCCCCACAACACACACACACACACACACACACACACACACACACACACTCTCTCTCTCTCTCTCTCTCTCTCTCTCTCTCTCTCTGTCCCTCCTACTTACCCCTGGGCAGCCTTCCAGTCTCGTGTCCAGCAAAGCAGTAGACTCCCAAAGCAAGGAGCAGGGTGGCGATGACATCGGTGACGATGATGCCGGCCAGGGTGGTGGGGTCCAGCTCCACGCAGTTCTGGCACACTGGGGGCGGGGGGAGATGGGGGGGGCCTTTCAAGACCAGGAAGCCACCTCTGCCTCCTGGGGCAGCCCCAGGCTCTCTCCAGTCAAGACCTGAACTTAAGACCCTTGGAGAAAGGCCTGCAGGTGGCCTTGCTATATCCACCTCTACTCCTCCTCCCAACGCATCCCTGAGCAGGGCCCACAGTAGTCAGCTTTATAGGAAATTAAACAAGGCAAAGGCCAAGCCGCTCTCCCAACAAAGCCCTACTGCTGGGGTCACAAGGCTCCTACTGCTCTTTCTTCCTTAGATAAGTTCTCTCCAGCTCTGAGGGCCTGAGAATCTGGCTCCTACCATCATAATAGGAGCCCCAGTTTGTTTAGAAAACAGATTGGTTCACCACGGGCCCACCGCCCCCCAGCTAGAAAGTTCTCACATCCAGAGGCCCCATCCATGCCAACCCAAAGGCACGCACTTCGATAATATACTTGCAGGGTGTATGTTGGGGTGCCTTCGTTCTGCGTCTCATTGCACAGGTACGCTCCCCGCGGGTCCAGGACGCGTCTTCCCAAGTCCAGACTTTGCTTGTCCTGTAACTCGATCCCCATCGTTCCCTCTAGCCGGGTGATGGTGCCGGTGCAATTCAAAACCACTTTGTCCTCAAATTCCTCCACGAATTTCTGGAAGGGGCTCACTAAGGGGAAAAAATACTGTGATTGGAGCCACCTCTTTGATCTGCCCCAGACCCCGTGTTCTGCTGAGGCTCATACTTAAGAAAGACCGCTATTCAAGTCTAATTTATGGTTTCTTGCAAGAGAGAGGTCACAAGAGAAAGGTTTCAGGAGGATGCCCATGAACCTCAGGGGCCAGGAAGGACACAAAGATGCGGCCCACGTCGAGGGTAGGCCCCGATGGACAAAGAGTAAAGGAGGAACCCTAGAAATGGGTTCATCTGAGGACATTCCTGGAAATGAATCCAGACCACTGATTCGAAGTAGGAGGGGAGCAGACGGATGAATCTCAGAGGGGAGGGGCGTGGGGGGAGACAGTTACTAAAGAACTCATATGCATAACCTAGGGACACAGACAATAGGGTGGTGAAGGCCTGGAGAGGGAGGTAACATCTGCAATACTTTCAACAATAGCGATAAATTCAAAAATAGAATAAAGGGCAGCAGGAGGGTAGCAGAGCCCAGGAAAGCACCCAGGAGGCATGAAAAAGCAGAGGCTCCTTGCTTGGAGATGCCTGCATTTTCCCTCCAGGAAAACTTCCAATTCTACTCCCCAGCCAACCTACAACGCTCCCACTTCAGCTTCTCCCGCTCTCCCTCCCCTTTCCTCACCCCAACAGTAAGCGAGATGGTGGGGGTGAGACCAGCCCCGGGTCCAGCAGGGAACCCAGGGCAAATCCCACGTAAAGAGTTTTAGTTGTTCCACCCTCGCTGAAGGGGAGAAGGACCGAAAGGAAGATGTATCAAATCTCTTCTTGGGGCTCCACACAAGGCAAGTCCTGTGGGGAGATAGGGCTGGAGGCACGCACAGCACCTTCTAGAAGCACTGCGTTGCTTTGGCGAGAGCATCTCCAGTCCACAGAGGCACTGGCGTCGGTGCCCCCAATCCCAGGGAGTGTGGGAGCTACGTTCTCCCTGAGCTGCGCGCTCAGCTACCAGTTTGGATACAAGAGCATCGTCTAGAAAAGCCAGTGCCTCCACAGCAGGTCAAGAACCCGTGTGTGTGCACTCAGGGAGAAGGTGCCTCAGACTCTTCATGGCCGACACGCATGTCCTGCTCGGGGCTGTTTCCGCTGAAAGTGCTGGGTGTCCCTAAGCAGCTAATCCCAGGTCACCTGGGACTGAGGGGGCCCTGGGACAGGAACCAGGCCAACAAGATGGGTTGGTCGCTCTTTCCCCAAACCTGCCCTCCCTTCTGCTCCTCCTAAAGCTAGCTCATCTCTTCAAGCATTCCCCTGGGTGCTGGGCCATGGCCCCGGAGGTGGCCTAACGGTGGCCTCCTGACAAGAGGCCTGGATCCTAGAGGAGCAGTGCTGCCATTGTCGCCCGTCTCAGGCACACACACCAACATTCCCTACACACCTCCGGCCTGGGGCCTTCGGGAGACACTCAAGGCCAAGATGAACCCTTCACTGGAGCGGGTCAAAGCCAAGAGCCCATTTCGCAGACCCGGCGCCCCATCCAGCGCTCCCTCCTGGGCAGCCCTGCATGCCTGAGAGCCAGCCCCGGGAAGGACTGTCACCGCCTCGCTCCAGGTGTAACGTCCCCCTCGGTCTCTTCCCGCAGGTGCCGCCCCGCCCCTGGACAAGCCTTACCGTGGGAGAGAAGGGCGGCCAGCGCCAGGCCAGCCAGAAACCTGCTGCGCGCCATCTCTGAACAGAATTCAGCAGGAGCTAGGCCGGCCCAGGGCTCCCGCCACGGGAGAGCCGCCCTCCCTGCTGACTCGCAGGCCGGAAAGAGGGGCCGGTGGGGAGGCACCAGAAGACGCCTTGTTTGCTCTCTGCCTGGAGGATGGGAGATGGTGGGTTCGGGTGTGGGTGCGGGTGCACCGGCTTCCGGTGGGGAGGGAGGTGGGATTTTTTTTGGGGCGGGGGGAAGCAGGTGCAAGTTGCTCTCTGCACAGGAAGCGTAGGGGTGGAGTGAAAGAGGCAGCAGAGAACATGGGGAAGGTTGCCTGATTTCTGGGAAGTAGAAGGAGGTTGAGGATGGTCCTTTCCTGGGTCATTGAAGAAAAACGAGAACTTGCCTGGTCTCTCGTGGGACCCTGCCCAGTCTTCTTCGAGCAGCCTGGGACAGCAAACCACGTGCTTACCTGCAGGAGGTTGGGCTTCGGAGCACCCCGTCCCCCCAGAGATTCGAATCCCAGCTCCAATACTGCCTCCCCGCTGGGCCTGGGCCAGTGGTGGAATTTTCAGAGTCCAGTGCCCTGGGTATCACCATAAGGCTTGGCTTGGCTCCCTACTTCTCCTCTATTTTTAATTACAATTGGCATTCAATGCTGTACCAGCTTCCGGTGCACAGAGAGTGGCTACATGTGTATATAACTTACCAAGTGACCCCTGCCCTGGTGCGTCTTGCACTCACCTGGCACAGTTACTACATAGTTATTGCAATATTATTGATTATATTCCCTATGCTGTACTTTACATCCCTGTGACTATCTTGTAACTACCAACTTGTACTTTTACATATATATTTTTAATTGATTTCAGAGTGGAAGGGAGAAGGAGAGAAAGATAGATGATGAGAGAGAATCATTGATCGGCTGCCTCCTGCACACCCCACACTGGGGATCAAGCCCTCAGCCCGGGCATGTGCCTGGACCAGGAATTGAACCATGACCTCCTGGTTCATAGGTCGACACTCAACCACTGAGCCATGTGGGCCGGGCTCAATTTGTATTTCTTTATTTCTGTACCTATCTCATCCAGCCCTCCACCCCTCTCCCATCTGACAATCATCAGTTTGTTTCTGTATCTATGAGTTTGTTTGTTTATTCTACTTTTTTATTGATTTTAGAGAGGGAGGAAGGGAAAGAGAGAGAGAAAGAGAGAGAGAGAGAGAGAGAGAACATTGATATGAGAGAGATACATCATCAGTTGCCTCCCATATGCACCCCCGACCGGGTATCAAACCCACAGCCTAGGTATGTGTTCTGACCGGGAATCGAACCCAAAGCCTTCCAGTGCAAGGACAACGCTCCAACCAACTGCGGCTCGCTGGTCAGGGCTGTGTATTCTGCTTTTGAGATTCCACATCTAAGTGAGACCATGTGGCACTTGTCCCTCTCGGTCTGACTCCCTGCAGCCAGGACAATACCCTCGAGGTCCATCCATGTTGTTGTAAAAAGTAAGATTTCATGCTTTTTTCATGGGAAGCAGTTATTGCCATCTTATCCATTGTTTTCTGACTGTTTTTATAGTTCTCTGTTCCTCTCTTATTCTCTTGCTTCCTTCTCTTGTATTTTTTTCATCTTTATTGTTGAAAGTATTACATATGTCCCCATTTTCCCCCATTGACCTCTTCTAGCCCGCCCCGCCCCCCACCCCAGGCCTCTTGCACATGTTGACTTTCTGTAGTGTTGTATCTTGTTTCCTGTGTATCTCTTGTAGATTTTTCAGTTTATGGTTTCCATGTGTTTCGTATATACCAAGCCATGTTTACAGCAGTCCATGTTAAGTGGATGGTCGCTTAAGTTCAAACACTTTCTAAAATCACTATCATTTTTACTCACCCCCTTCATATTTATGTTGTTATCAGGTTTTTTTGTGTGTTTGTGTGTATCCTTTAATTTACTGTTGTAATTACACATAATCTTCCCACTTTTTAAAATATTTTTATTGATTTCAGAGAGGAAGGGAGAGAGAAAGATAAAAACATCAATGATGAGAGAGAATCATTGATCGGCTGCCTCCTGCACGCCCCCTACTGGGGATCGATCCCACAACCTGGGCATGTGCCCTTGACCGAAATCAAACCGGGGACCCTTCAGACCTCAGGCCAACACTCTACTCACTGAGCCAAACCAGCCAGGGCTGCCTTTTAATCTTTGTACTAGCTTTAGTGTTGGTCGATCCACTGACTGTATTATGTGTTTGTCTCTGTCAGTGAGACATTTTTTCTTTGCAATATTTTCTTATTCATATTTTTTATTTTTTCCTACTTCTTTTTAAAGAAGACCCTTTAACATTTCTTGTAGTACTGGTTTGGTGGTGATAAACTCCTTTAGCTTTTTCTTATCTGGAAAGTT
This sequence comes from Myotis brandtii, assembly GCF_000412655.1. Taxonomy (NCBI): domain Eukaryota; kingdom Metazoa; phylum Chordata; class Mammalia; order Chiroptera; family Vespertilionidae; genus Myotis; species Myotis brandtii. The sequence goes on along the minus strand of NW_005353538.1, from coordinate 1,574,937 downwards.
CTATTGTTGTTGTTTAGTTTTTATTTCACAATCATAAACTTAACTCTACAATCCAGCTAGACTTAGAGAAGGTAAGGAAATATGGAACCCAATGAACTGTGGTGAGAGCATGAAGGTTACAGCTCTCCTGAGCTACAGAAGGAATGGTCTGGTAGTTAAGATAAAACAAACACAAGTCATCCCTAGCCGGTTTGGCTCAGTGGATAGAGCGTTGGCCTATGGACTGAAGGGTCTGGGGTTTGATTCTGGTGAAGGGCACATGCCCGGGTTGCAGGCTCTGCCCCCTGTAGGGGGCGTGCCGGAGACAACCAATCAATGATTCTCTCTCATTATTGATGTTTCTATCTCTCCCTCTCCCTTCCTCTCTGAAATCAATAAAAATATATTTTAAAGAAAACACACAAGTCAAATTTATTAAGGTTGTCCACAGTCAGCAAAGGTGATCGTCTTACTGGTCTTGCCATTGCTGAACCCAAATCGCTCATGGCTGCCACAACATCCATGCTGACCACATGCTTCCACCCCCGCCCCGCCCCCCCCACACACACACACGCACACTCGCACACTCGGCCTCGGCTGTGCAGAGAAGAACTGGGAGCCGTTTGTGTCAGGTCCAGCATTCGCCATGGGCAAGATGCCAGGACCCACATGCCTCAGGATGGAATTCTCATCCTCAAGTTTCTCCCCACGGATGGACTCGCCGCCTGTGCCATCATGGCGTGTGAGGTCACCACCTGGCACATAAATCCTGGAATCATTCTGCGCAAGCAGGAACCTTTACAAACAGGTCCTTTCTCCCCAGTGCTCAGAGCACGAGAGTTCTCTGCTGTCTTTGGAACTTTGTCTCCAAATAGCTCGAAGGAGACGTGGCCCAGGCTCCCACTCACGGTGATGTCGAAGACACGGTGGGGTTCACCATGGCTGGGCACGAGTGGCTCCAGGTCAGCAGAGTCTACAAGGCCAGCAGAAGCTCTTTGTCTGAACTTTGATTCTAAACAATAACCTGGCTGGGCAGAACCTTGCTTTTCATAACTTTGAATATTTCTTGCCAAACCCTCTGCCTGCAAAGTTTCTGTTGAGAAATTAGCTGGCAGTCTTATGGGCGTTCCCTTGTAGGTAACTAACTGCTTTTCTCTTGCTGTTTTTGAGATTATGTCTTTGTCTTTAACCTTTGGCATTTAAATTATGATATGTTTTGGTGTGGGCCTCTTTCGGTTCATCTTGTTTGGGACTCTCTGCACTTCCTGCACTTGTATGTCTATTTTCTTCCACAGGTTAGGGAAGTTTTTCATCATTATTTCTTTTTGTTTTGTTTTGTTTTGTTTTTTGTTAATGTTCATCTGAGGATATTTTTTTCCATTGATTTTTAGAGAGAGTAGAAGGAAGAGGGAGAGGCAGAGAGAGAGAAACATTGATGTGAAAGAGACACATCGATTGATTGCCTCCTGCACAGGCCCCAACTAAGGCCGGGGATCAGGCCTGCAAACAAGGTATGTGGCCTTGACCAGAATTGAACCCGTGACCTTCAGTGTGAGCGCCAATGTTCTAACCACTGAGCAAACAGGCTAGGCCATCATTATTTCTTAAATAGATTTTTAATCCCTTGCTCATTCTCTCCTTCTTCTGCTACCCCTATGATGTGAATGTTGTTACACTTTATGTTGTCCCAGAGGTCCTTTAAACTATTTCCTTTTTTTTTCTTCTTTTTGCTGTTCTGATTGGGTGTTTTCCACTGCCTTTTTTATTTTAGTAAATTTTTATTTATTTATTTTTTTTTTTTAGAGAGAGGAAGGGAGCAGGAAAGAGACAGAAGCATCGATGAGAGAGAAACATGAACTGGCTTCCTCCTGCACGCTCCCTACTAGGGATCAAACCATCAACTTGGACATGTGCCCTGAATCAAACCAGGGACCTCTTGATACATGGGATGATGCTCAACCAACTAAGACATCTCAGCAGGGCTCTGCCACCTTGTCTTCCAAATCATTGACTCAATCCTCTATTTCCTCTAATCTGCTGTGGATGCGCTCTGATGTATTCTTCATTAGTGATAAGGATTCGAACACGATGTTTGCATGATACTAGACACATCATATGTGTTCAGTGAGAAATAGTTATTAATAACAATATGACTGACTTGTAGGCAGAGTTGAGCCTTCCCAAGAGACAAATGTACTCCCCTCCCCACTCCCACCCCTGCCCCGTGGCCTGTGGGGTTCTGAAACCACACTGTCGTAGTTAAACTATAATTTACCTGAGGGCAGAGATCATGTATATCTCACTTGTTTCTGTGTTTCCAACACCTGGCTTGTGCCTGGCACATGATGAGAGTTCCATCCATTTTTATTGACTCGCTGACTGACTGGCTGGGAGAGAGAGGGCCTGAGATCTCAGAAACTCAGCTCAGTCCCTGTCCTTGGCAATGCTTGGCTGTCTTGTTGGAATTGTCCTATCTATTTCCTTCCAAGCAGATACCTCTTTGATGATCTCATCTCAAAAGGACAGTAAAACATTCCTGTATGAGGACCCGGAGTGAAGTGGCTCTCTTGTCAGAGCTCCAGCCCTGAGCACCCAAAAGTTCCCACCTTTATTTGTTAGTTCCAGCAACAACTAGCAACAAGCAACAACTGACTAAGATACCGGCAACAAATGGTGTCAGCAATGTTTATTTCCCTCGTGAAGAAACAGGCCCAGGCTATTGACTACCCAGCATCCAAGGCTGTTTGTTCTCTGTGCAAGCCCGAGTCTCTGCAATGGGAATCCAGCTCTCTCTCCCTCCACGCCCCCTCCCACCCTTCACTCCTTAACCGAAGAGCAAGGACAACTGCACCTGCAGCCTGCCGAGCCCCAGCTGACCACACTTGAAGCTGAGGGCGGAGGCTCTGGGTTCCTGCCTTCTCAGAGGGGCCCCAGCCTGAAGGGTACTGGGTGGAGCCAGGCGAGTACTGCGCAGGCTGGCTGGCTGCTAGCGGTTGCTCGGTGCTTCTGCGGGAGAAGGACAGAGACCGACATGGAGCAGGGGAAGCGTCTGGCCGGCCTCATCCTGGCAATCTCTCTTCTTCAAGGTAAGGGCGGCTTAGGGGGCCTGGCAGCCTGGAGAGAGACTCAAGGCCACCACCATGGGACAAGAATATTGGGATCCATGACCTTGAGCCTCCCTCGGCTATCACCTTGGAGTTCAGAGAAAGCAGAGTAAAAATAAAGCCTCTTACTATTCTCTGTTAGAGGAAGCAGTGTCCCATGAGAGGGGTGGGTCCTCATCTCCTGAAGGATCAAATCAGAGGACTTAGCTGTCTAGAGAGAAAACCCGGATGTCACCATCTTAGGTTTGAATGTAGCCGAAAAGGGCACAGGCCAGGAACCTGAAAAGAAAAGGTATGTGTTTTTAAATCAGCGCTGGGTGAGGAGTAAACCTGTAAAGCACCCACTCAGTTGGTCAGTCCATCAACTGGTCAACCAGGAAGGGGGAGGTCCTATTATGTAAGAGACCAGGAAGATATAAAGATAAATGAAAACCTTCTGCCCTGCCCTGGCTGGCGTGGCTCAGTTGCTTAGAGCATCATCCCATACACCAAAAGGTGGTGGATTCAATTCCTAGTCAGGGCACATACCTAGGTTGTGGAGTTCAGTCCCCAGTTGGGTCTCATGCCAGAGGCAACTGATCAATCTCCTTCTTCTCTTTCTCTGCCTCCCTCCCCTACAGGGACTTCTTCTCTGAAAAAAAAAAATTCATTCTGCCTAAAGAACTCATAAACTAATTATATGAATAAGTTTCAGTGTTTCCAGATTGAATGTTAGGTACAATAAAAGATGCCTGTATGAATATTCAGTTGTAAATATCCACTGGGAAGTGGGTGGACTGAGCCAATGCCTACATTATGGACTGGAGATGGTTCTCCACACAATGGGAAAGCTAACACCGTGAAAGTTGTTGGGATCACACAGGTACTACGTTAGATGTGAGGACGAGGGGGCTGAGGATAGAACTGTGAGGATACCAACCTTTAAGGGGAAGTTAGAGAAAAAATATCTCTGGAAAGAGATAAGGGAATGCTCAAAGAGCTGGAATAATCAGATGATTCCAATACTCTGGAAACCGAAGAAGTAGAAAGTTTCCAAAGGAGAAAGTCACTGACAGTATGAAATTTTAAAGAGTGATTCACTAATATAAGAATATATTTATAAGTTTAAGTTTGTGGGATTTGGCAAAATAAAGGTCATGGATAATTTAGAACCATTTCCTTGGGGTAGTGTGAGTAGAAGTCAAATGGAAATGAGTTGAAGGGGTAGGGCATATAATAAAGATAAGAAAGCGTAGACCAGTGGTCGGCAAACTCATTAGTCAACAGAGCCAAATATCAACAGTACAACGATTGAAATTTCTTTTGAGAGCCAAATTTTTTAAACTTAAACTACATATGTAGGTACATTGTTATTAACTTAATTAGGGTACTCCTAAGGCTTAGGAAGAGCCACACTCAAAGGGCCAAAGAGCCGCATGTGGCTCGAGAGCCGCAGTTTGCCGACCACTGGCCATAGACTATTCTTCAAAGAAGTTTGGAAGAAAAGAAAGGATAGTTTGAGTGGTAAAAGGGGGGAAACAGAGTCTAAGAATAAATTTTTTGAGTGTGAAAGAAATTTAAGCACGTTTCTAGGCTGAAGGAGAAGATAGTGAATAGAGGTCCTGGAGATGATGTTGAAAGGATGGAGTCAAGAGTGGGGTCAATGGCACAGAGGGAAAGGCAACCTCACCCTCTAGACTAGAAGGGAGGAAGTGCAGATGGCTTCCGCCACAGGTGGGCTTGCAGAAGAAAGCTGCAGGAGGAAGGGCCATGGCAGCATTTATGTTCTCAACAAACTGAGGGAGGCAATGCCACCTGCTGGTGATTGAGTGGGTCATGAAGGGGACAGTGAGAGTGTGTAATTATTTCTGAGGGACGTGGAGAAGGATGACACAGGTGGAAGGGCAATGCGTAGAGCCCGTGTGAGGCAGAAGGAGCACCAGGCTGAGCAACAGAAGCCTGCGCCCAGCCCCCAATACGCTGCGTGAACTCGGACAATTCTTGCTCCCGTAGGGCTCATTCTCTCAGCACTCAACCCAGGAAACTTGACTACATGAGCTCTCATGTCCCAAAAGGAAGCAGGATTCAGATAAGCAAAATTAAAAGATGCTAGCAGTCAGTTAGACCCTCTTTCCTATGGAACCTGAGTTAAAATAAGGGGCCTCTTCGTCCCTCCCATAGTGAGCAGGCGGTTGGGGAGAAGAACTAGTGAGAAATCTTGCTAACTGTTTGTCTTGATTTTTAAATTTGTTCTCATTTATTCACCTATGCATCTATTCAACAAATATAAAGCTCTTGTTATGTTCCAGGCACTGTGCTGGGAACCAGTCACGAAGAGTTCAGCCTAGTGTAACATCCTAAGACAGTTGACTCCTTTCAACTACTTCCATCATACTTTTTTCTTTTATTTCTTCTTTTTTAATTATATTTTTATTGATTTCAGAGAGGAAGGGAAAGGAAGCGAGGGATAGAAACATCAATGATGGGAGAGAATCATTGATGGGCTGCCTCCTACACATCTCCTACTGGGGATGGAGCCCACAACCCGGGCATGTGCCCTCACCGGGAATCGAACTGTGACCTCCTGGTTCCTAGGTTGACACTCCTATGAACTGAGCCATGACACCCAGGCCATCACACTTCTAGTCATGCCCCATTATTTCCTTCTAGCCATACTACCTCTCTTGTCCTTTCCAGGTCTGTATCTTTGCTTAGCTATCCTTTCTTTCCAGAATGCCTTTCTCTGTCTCGTGAATTCCTCTCTGTTAAGCTTTCCTGTCACTCACCGTTGGGCAAAATCAATAGATTCTATCCCCTTTCACGTGTATTCTTATAAATACTAAATGATAATTTATGTTTTATTACATTAATTACATATGTGCTTATTTTCCCCCCTTCATTGTAAACTCTTTGGAAGCAGCATCTAGTTCTTCATATCCCCACCCTTTTCTTTCTCACTGCTTAATCATGACAGGAACATAATAGTGCCCAGTAAATGTTTGTATTGAATCCAATTGGATTGAACTCCAGTGCTAGTTCTCCGTAGTAGTTCTACCATACAACTCTACTACTCTAGGTTTTGAGACAGATTTGGGATCTTGAACAGCTAACTCCCATAGGACATCCAGGGTTTCTACAAGAAATAAGTCATCAAAACTAAAGGTTTTAGCAGTCACTCAGCTCTGAAAGGCTTTAGCTCGCGCACACTCACGCCTTGCCAGGACCTCAGCTGCTAAAGGGACAGCGTTCCAGCCTGTGCAGACGACACCCTTCCATATGCTGCAATACAACTCTGATGCTAAGAGTGAGCATCAAACCCCAGGAGTTAAGAGCAGTCACCAACAAGACTGCCCTCACTTTATTTTTTGTTTGTTTGTTTTGTTGTTGTTAATCCCCATCCGAGGATATTTTTTCATTGATTTTTAGACAGAGTGGAAGAGAGAGGGAAAAACAGAAACAATGATGTGAGAGAAACATATAATTGGTTGCCTCCTGCACGGGCCCTGAGCCTGGGCTGGGCAGTAGCCTGTAACCAACATACGTGCCCTTGACCAGAATCGAACCCAGGACCCTTTGGTCTGCAGGCTGACACGCTATCCACTGAGCCAAGCTGGCTAGGGAAAGACTTCCCTCACTTTAAATGCCAAGCACAAGTTCAGGGATCTCCAGGACACCCACACTTCTGGCAAACTGGGTTCCCACCACCCCCTCAGGTTTATCAATTTGCTGTAACAGTTCATAGAACTCAGAAAAACACTATACTTACTATTACAGTTTTATTCTAAAAAATGAAATCAGGACCAGCTACATGAAGAGACACACAGGATGGGATCCGGGAGGTTCTGAGCACAGAGCCTCCGTGCCTCTCCCGGGAAATCAGGAGGCATCCCCTTCCTGGCACATTGATGTGTTCAACCAGAAAGCTCCACTGAGTTTTTCTTGGGGTTTCATTACGTAGGCATGAATAATTGAATAATTGGCCAGGGACTAAACTCAATCTCCCTCCTAGAGCTCAAAGTTCCAATTCTCAAATCACCTCGTTGGTCTTGACCAACCCTTTCCTGAATCATCTCATTCATATAGTGGTAAACTCACCTATTGCCCAAGGGCACACCAGAATAACAAAGGCACTCCTTAAATTCCAAGCGTTTAGAAACTCTCCCCAGGAATTCATGACAGTGACCCGATAAATTCTTCATTACACACACCCTGGACTCAGTTTGGTGGCTCGGGTTAACAATCCAGGGACATCGGTACAGATATGTTACTCCTGTGGATTAGCTTCTCTCTTCATTTTGGCCGCAATGGCCACCTAAATGACACCACAGGGCATCTGAATAACTCCATGCCCAGCTGACCCTCTGTCTCTCTTCTGTCCCTACAGGTACAATTGCCCAGTCGAAACAAGGTAAGGAAATGGCTTCTTTCTCTGCTGAAACTCTGAGGAAATTCATGGAAATATGCCTTCCTAAAACAGTAGTTCTAGATGAGATAGTGATAAGTAACAAACTTCTTCATTGTCAACCAAATCAGTGGCCAGTCATGACCAGCAATTAATTGTCTGATTCTTGGAGGAGGTAGGCGCTACTCAAAATGTTACCCATGAACCAACCGCATAGACATCATCTGGGAGAACTGTAGAATCTCAGCCCCTCCCCAGAACTACTCACTTAGAACCTGAAGTCCTAACTAGATCCCCCTGTGCTTCATGTACAAATTGATGTTTGAGAAGACTGCGATAACGCGGTCTTCTTCTGTTACCCTGGGGTAGAAAGAATGTCAGAGGCAAGATCTTTTTTTTTATTATTGCTTAAAGTATTACAAAGGGTATTACATATGTGTCCTTTTTTTTCCCCCCGCCCTTGACAATCCCCTGGCCTCCCCTACCCCCCAGTGTCTTATGTCCATTAGTTATGCTTATATGCATGCATACAAGTCCTTTGGTTGAACTCTTCCCCCCCTCCCTCCTGCCCCCCAACCCTCCCTGGCCTTCCCGCAAGGCAAGATCTTTAACAGACCACAGCTTTTCCCTTTTCAGGAAACCATTTGATAACAGTGGATGACAATCAAGAAGATGGTTCAGTACTTCTGACTTGTAACTTGGAAGGCAAAGATATCAAGTGGTTTAAAGATGGGAAGGAAATAGTTACTACAAATGGAAAAACATGGAACCTGGGAAGTAGTTTGAAGGACCCTCAAGGGACATATTGGTGTCAAGGATCAGCGAACAATTCGCAATCACTCCACGTGTATTACAGAAGTATGTGACCCCCTTTGGTTTGCTTGCTGTGAAATTAAGCTGTACTTGCTGTTGGTGATTTTCTGTACGGAATGAGTGAAAAGTAGATACTGAAGAGTGATAAAATGGATGCTAAACATCCAGTTCTCTTCATCTCAGCTTGCCTCTCTTTGAAAATAACAAGACAGTTCCCCCAGCTTCTTTTTTTAAAATATATTTTTATTGATTTTAGAGAGGAAGGGAGCGGGAGAGAGAGATAGAAACATCAATGATGAGAGAAAATCATTGATCTACTACCTCCTGCACACCCCCTACTAGGGACCAAGCTCTCAACCCAGGCCTGTGCCCTTGACCAGAATTGAACCTGGGATGCTTCAGTCTGCAGGTCAACACTCTATCCACTGAGCCAAACCAGCGAGGGCTCCACCATCTTCTTGGTAAAACACAGCCAGTCCCCAAAGACTGGCTTACCTTTGTGTGGGCCCCCTGGATTGGAGCAGTTAGCAATTTGTATAAACTAAGTTAGGGTGGGTAGGGGAGACAAGAGATGACACAGTGAGCAGCAGTAAGATGTAGAAGGTAACTGAGCACAGAGAAGGGGATCTGGTCTTTCTCCTGTTTCACAGAGTTCCCTGCAATAAGACTACATGGGCTTCTCCAGGACTTTGGGAAGAGAGAGGAACATCAAGAAGCATTGCATTCTTAGTCCAAGGATCTTCCCGGGCCATTCCCTTGCCATACAGCCCACAGAGGGAGCAGTGTGGTGCCTTAGCTAGACAAAGGCATATTGTTGGTAGACAGGAGAGAAAGATCCAGAAAAACAACTTTCACACCCTGAAGCAGACTCATCTCTCCTTTCCTCACAGTGTGTCAGAACTGCATTGAGCTGAATGCATCCACTGTGTCTGGCTTTGTCTTCGCCGAGATCTTCAGCATTTTCTTCCTTGCTGTTGGGGTGTACTTCATTGCTGGGCAGGATGGAGTTCGCCAATCAAGAGGTAAAAGAATGTTTTTAGATGAAATATGAGACCACCTGGGGCCCTCAGCTTTCTTCCAACCAAAATAGCCCCAAGAGAAGAGCCTACGTTGTTGGCACCTGCTGGTGAGGCTCTCTCTGTGGCCAGAAGGGACGCTAGTGTTTTCACAGCATATTTACCTGTCTCAATCCAACTCCCCTGAGTCATCCTCTGTGGTTCTTAGAAAACTCTTTATTAAAGTAAAACCTACATACAGAAAAGGGCATGAATCACAAGCAAACAGCTCAATACGATTTAATAAAGTAAGCACACCCATGAATCCAGCACCCAGTTTAAGAAAGAACATCACCAACATCTTAGAAGTCCCCCTTGTGGTCACTTGCAGACTCTCCCTATCCCCAAAAGTGAGCACTATGCAGACTTAGAACATTGATTAATTTTGTCTGTTCTTGTGCCTTATGTAAATGGACTCATACAGTAAGTACTACTGTGTGTGACTTCTTTTACTCAATAATGTGCTTGCGATATCCACTCATATTCATATATATATATATATATGTTTTTATTGACTTCAGAGAGGAAGGGCCTGGCCTCCCCTACCCCCCCGTGTCTTATGTCCATTAGTTATGCTTATATGCATGCATACAAGTCCTTTGGTTGATCTCTTACCCCCCTCCCTCCTGCCCCCCAACCCTCCCTGGCCTTCCCGCAAGGCAAGATCTTTAACAGACCACAGCTTTTCCCTTTTCAGGAAACCATTTGATAACAGTGGATGACAATCAAGAAGATGGTTCAGTACTTCTGACTTGTAACTTGGAAGGCAAAGATATCAAGTGGTTTAAAGATGGGAAGGAAATAGTTACTACAAATGGAAAAACATGGAACCTGGGAAGTAGTTTGAAGGACCCTCAAGGGACATATTGGTGTCAAGGATCAGCGAACAATTCGCAATCACTCCACGTGTATTACAGAAGTATGTGACCCCCTTTGGTTTGCTTGCTGTGAAATTAAGCTGTACTTGCTGTTGGTGATTTTCTGTACGGAATGAGTGAAAAGTAGATACTGAAGAGTGATAAAATGGATGCTAAACATCCAGTTCTCTTCATCTCAGCTTGCCTCTCTTTGAAAATAACAAGACAGTTCCCCCAGCTTCTTTTTTTAAAATATATTTTTATTGATTTTAGAGAGGAAGGGAGCGGGAGAGAGAGATAGAAACATCAATGATGAGAGAAAATCATTGATCTACTACCTCCTGCACACCCCCTACTAGGGACCAAGCTCTCAACCCAGGCCTGTGCCCTTGACCAGAATTGAACCTGGGATGCTTCAGTCTGCAGGTCAACACTCTATCCACTGAGCCAAACCAGCGAGGGCTCCACCATCTTCTTGGTAAAACACAGCCAGTCCCCAAAGACTGGCTTACCTTTGTGTGGGCCCCCTGGATTGGAGCAGTTAGCAATTTGTATAAACTAAGTTAGGGTGGGTAGGGGAGACAAGAGATGACACAGTGAGCAGCAGTAAGATGTAGAAGGTAACTGAGCACAGAGAAGGGGATCTGGTCTTTCTCCTGTTTCACAGAGTTCCCTGCAATAAGACTACATGGGCTTCTCCAGGACTTTGGGAAGAGAGAGGAACATCAAGAAGCATTGCATTCTTAGTCCAAGGATCTTCCCGGGCCATTCCCTTGCCATACAGCCCACAGAGGGAGCAGTGTGGTGCCTTAGCTAGACAAAGGCATATTGTTGGTAGACAGGAGAGAAAGATCCAGAAAAACAACTTTCACACCCTGAAGCAGACTCATCTCTCCTTTCCTCACAGTGTGTCAGAACTGCATTGAGCTGAATGCATCCACTGTGTCTGGCTTTGTCTTCGCCGAGATCTTCAGCATTTTCTTCCTTGCTGTTGGGGTGTACTTCATTGCTGGGCAGGATGGAGTTCGCCAATCAAGAGGTAAAAGAATGTTTTTAGATGAAATATGAGACCACCTGGGGCCCTCAGCTTTCTTCCAACCAAAATAGCCCCAAGAGAAGAGCCTACGTTGTTGGCACCTGCTGGTGAGGCTCTCTCTGTGGCCAGAAGGGACGCTAGTGTTTTCACAGCATATTTACCTGTCTCAATCCAACTCCCCTGAGTCATCCTCTGTGGTTCTTAGAAAACTCTTTATTAAAGTAAAACCTACATACAGAAAAGGGCATGAATCACAAGCAAACAGCTCAATACGATTTAATAAAGTAAGCACACCCATGAATCCAGCACCCAGTTTAAGAAAGAACATCACCAACATCTTAGAAGTCCCCCTTGTGGTCACTTGCAGACTCTCCCTATCCCCAAAAGTGAGCACTATGCAGACTTAGAACATTGATTAATTTTGTCTGTTCTTGTGCCTTATGTAAATGGACTCATACAGTAAGTACTACTGTGTGTGACTTCTTTTACTCAATAATGTGCTTGTGATATCCACTCATATTCATATATATATATATATATGTTTTTATTGACTTCAGAGAGGAAGGGAGAGGGAGAGAGAGAGAGAAACATTAATGATGAGAGAGAATCATTGATTGGCTGCCTCCTGCACACCCTTCATGGGGATGGAGCCCACAACCTGGGCATGTACCCTGACCAAGAATCGAACCATGACCTTCTGGTTCATAGGTTGATGCTCAACCACTGAGCAACACCAGCCGGGCATCCACTCATATTCTTGTATGTAGGTGTATTTCACTAATTCTTATTGCTATTTAGTATTCCATTGTGTGACTATAACCCAATTTATCATCCTCTCTACTGTGTGTGTGTGTGTGTGTGTGTGTGTGTGTGTGTGTTTTGTTTATCTTTTGTGCAGCTTCAGACAAGCAGACCCTGTTGTCCAATGACCAGCTCTACCAGGTAAGGGAATAAGGAATGACAAACATTGCTACAATTAGTGGTGGTTTAACATTTTGAAATGGGGGTGGGGGCAAGTTATTTGGAAGATACTAGATAGATAAGAAACTGCTTAGGACATGCCAGATGATCGAATAGTTATCCCTCTGGGTGGAAAGGATGAAATAAGGAGAAGGATTGAGAGAGGCTGAGCTCAGGATCTAGTGAGCAAAACCAAAGAACACACCGAGAGGAAAAGCCTCCATCTGCTCGTCCTCTTTGTGCCCCCAGGATCACAAAGCACCCACTTCAAAGCCTTGCACATAAAAAGCACTCAATACATCTGCATCTTACTAATTCATGAAGGATAGGGGAATTGCGCTTATGACTATGCTGTCCTTTTAGCCCCTCAAGGATCGGGAAGATGACCAATACAGCCACCTTCAAGGAAACCAACTGAGGAGAAACTGAGCTCAGGACTCCGAGGAGCTGTGTCCTACACCATTTCCAAGGCAGTGCCTTCGCATTCCCTGCCCTCCCACTGTGCCAAGTCTGTCTCCTTTCCCCAAGCAGCTATGAAGACCAGGGGTGGGGTGCAGCCTGATTGTGGAGGCCCATTTCTAAAAACACAGGGGCTAGTGCAAATTTTCTTGACCTAAAAAAATATGAAAGCTGTGTATATCTTTAAATCCTTTCAGAAGAGGAATGCTGAATATTAATCTTACTAGAGGCCCAGTGCATGAAATTCATGCACTGGGTTGGGGGGGGTGTCTCTCAGCCCAGCCTGCACCCTTTCCAATCTGGGACCCCGCAGGGGATGTCCAACTGCCAGTTTAGGCCCGATCCCACAGGGGCAGTCGGACATCCCTCTCACAAACTGGGACTGCTGGCTCCCAACCTCTCGCCTGCCTGCCTGCCTGATTGCCCCTAACTGCTTCTGCCTGCCAGCCTGATCACCCCCTAACCACTCCCCTGCCAGCCTGATCGACACCTAACTGCTCCCCTGCTGGCCCGATTGCCCCCAACTGCCCTCCCCTGCAGGCCTGATCACCCCTAACTGCCCTCCCCTCCTGGCCTGATCACCCCTAACTGCCCTCCCCTGCTGGCCTGATCGCCCACAACTGCCCTCCCCTGCTGGCCATCTTGTGGTGGCCATCTTGTGACCACATGGGGCAGCCATCTTTGACCACATGGGGGTGGCCATCTTGTGCAAGGGTGTGATGGTCAATTTGCATATTACCTCTTTATTATATAGGATTTCTATATAAATGTTTCTCAACATCACACTATTAACATTTTGGTCTACTTGTATACATAAATGCATAACCCATGGATGCAGACAGTGGGGTGGTGAGGGCCTGGGGTGGGCAGCGAGGGGGTGGGGATCTGGAGAGGGTAGATGGGGGGAGAGGGAGACATATGTAATACTTTCAACCATAATGATTTAAAAAGACAAAAACATTTGGTCTAGGTAATTCTTATGGTGAGAGTACTGTCCTGTGCTTTGTAGGGTTTTTAGCAGCCTCCCTGGCCTCTAGTCACCAGAGGTTAGCAGTATCCCCATTTGACAACCAAAATTATCTCCAGATATTGCAAGTGTCCCCTTAGGGACAAAATCACTCTTAGTTAAGAACCACTGATCTATATTAGCTTTTCAACCAACCAATCAATCAATCAATCAGAAGTTTCAATCAGGAAAACAGGGCCCAGGCATTATTTGGTTTTCTGAACCAACTAATTTTTTTAATCCAGATATTCTTAAGTGGATAAATTTGATAAAAATTACTAAGAACAGGTGAGGTCACTTAAAATGAGTGCATTATATAGCAAATTATACCTCAATACACTTATTTTTTTAAAAGACATTTTTACAACATTAGTCATTGCACCATGCATTGTATGAGCAAGAGATTGAAACTAACTGAAATCTCCATCACAGTTTACAAGGTTTGGGTAAGACTTTAAAATTACTGTTTCACATCAAAATTATAACCACATCATAATTATAACAAAACTACAGAACAACCATCATTCAGAACCACCTAAAGTCTAGCTGAACAGAAGTAATATAACTTAGGATATAACGAAGAAGACACATAGAGTCTGGTAGGAGAGGCAGAGAGGTAGAACAGGCTGGTCCCACACCCACGTGTGGTGGTTAAAAATGGGGAGGGATATATCGGCTACAGAGCTCCGCCTTGAGGAGTGAGGGGTCTCGGCCCCACACCAGGCCCCCCAGCCCAGAGTTCCAGTGCCAGGAAGAGAACTTCCCATAACTTCTGCCTGTAAAAACTAGCAAGGATTGTGGCTGAATGAGACGGAGTGCTGCTGAAGGGCCCATGCACCGACTTACACAGACTCACTTGCTCAGAATTCCGGCAGTGGGGCAGCAGCCGGAAAGGCCCCAGGGACACATGGGGAGGACTGAAGTGTCTGGCACCAGGGCCAGGGCTGGAGGGGCAGCTTTTTCCCAGACAGAAGTGCTGGCCCAGGCCATTGTTCCTTTGCTGAGCCCTCCCCCAACAGAGCAGGCTGGCAGGCACCATATCTGAGACGCCCTCAACCTGGCTACTCTGTTCTCCCTGCCCTGGTGATTCCCTGAAACCCCACCCAACTTTCAGACCCACCCAGGCCCGTTTCAGTGGCTTTTCCATATAAACAGCATCTGGCTCAGTGTGACCTGTACCTCTTGCTAAGTAGCCCCAGGCCCCGTACTAGCAACAGCAGGCCTTGGTTCACGGCTTGGCTTCTCCTGGGCACCTCCAAGCCCAGCATAAATAGCAGCCATCTGCTGATGGCTTTGTGGCTCATGCCAGGAGGCCCCAGGAGGGTACAAGTCATGGCTGACTTTGGCATGCACTTGCTGTGTGACTCCAGAGATAGCGCACTTGATGGACAGCCTCAGAGCACGCTGAAGCACCAATCAACACCTCCACAAGCAACACACTCAGACGTGGACTTGGCGGGTACCTGAGCCCTGCACCATGGGGTTGGCCCTTGCATAGCAGATCCTCCACAGTGGTCCTGGCCAGTCCTCCTAGTGGCCAGTCCACACAGCCAGCCAGTTCTCACAGCCGATCAGCCTAGGGCAGTGATCGGCAAATTCATTAGCCAACAGAGCCAAATATCAACAGTACAACGATTGAAATTTCTTTTGAGAGCCAAATTTTTTAAACTTAAACTATATATGTAGGTACATTGTTACTAACTTAATTAGGGTACTCCTAAGGCTTAGGAAGAGCCACACTCAAGGGGCCAAAAAGCTGCATGTGGCTCGCGAGCCGAGCCGCAGTCTGCTGACCACAGGCCTAGGGGCAAATCCCTCCCATTAACATACCAACAGCAATTAAGGCTCAACTACCACAGGAGGATGCACACAGCCCACACAGGGTGCACCTGGAGCACCCAGCTCAGGTGACCAGGGAGGATGTGCCACTGGACCCTCTAGAACACCTACTACACAAGGCCACTCTACCAAGCCCAGGAGATGTAGCAGCTCTACATAATACATAGAAACAAACACAGGGAGGCTGCCAAAAGGTGGAGACAAAGAAACATGTCCCAAATGAAAGAACAGAGCAAAACTCCAGGAAAAAAACTGAACAAAATGGAGACAAGCAATCTACCAGATGCAAAGTTCAAAACACTGGTTATAAGGATACTCAATGAAATTAGGGGAAGAGTAGAGGAACTTAGAACTTCAACAAAGAGATGAGAAACATAAAAACAGAACTAGAAAACATAAAAAATAACCAGTCAGAAATGAAAAATACATGAATTGAAATGAAGAATACATTACAGGGAATCAACAGTAGAGTATGTGGAGAAGAGGATCAAATCAGTGATTTGGAAGATAAGTAGCAGAAAACACCCAATCAGAACTACAAAAAGAAAAAAAAAGCCAAAAAATGAGGACAGTGTAAGGAACATCTAGGATAACTTCAAGAGTACCAACATTGGCATCATGGGAGTGCAGGTAAGAAATTGAAAACCTATTTGAAAAAATAATGATGAAAAACTTTCCTAACCTGGTGAAAGAAAAAGACTCACAAGTCCAGAAAGTGCAGAGTCCCAAACAAGATGAACCCAAAGAGGCCCACACCAAGACACATCATAATTAAAATGCAAAAGATTAAAGACAAAGAGCCCTAACTGGTTTGGCTCAGTGGATAGAGCATCGGCCTGCGGACTGAAGGGTCCCAGCTTTGATTCTGGTCAAGGGCATGTACCTTGGTTGCAGGCACATCCCCAGTAAGGGAGTGTGCAGGAGGCAGCTGATCAATGTTTCTCTCTCATCAATGTTTCTAACTCTCTATCCCTCTCCCTTCCTCTCTGTAAAAAATCAATAAAATATATTTTTTTTAATTTAAATTGTTTAAAAAAAAAGATTAAAGACAAAGAAAAACTCTTAAAAGCAGCAAGAGAAAAGCAGTTAGTTACTTACAAGGGAGCTCCCATAAGACTGTCAGCTTATTTCTCAACAGAAATTTGCAGGTCAGAAGGGAGTGACAAGAAATATTCAAAACGATGAAAAGCAAGGACCTACAACCAAGATTATTCTACCCAGCAAAGCTATCATTTAGAATTGAAGGTCAGATAAAGAGCTTCACAGACAAGAAAAGCTAAAGGAAGTTCATCACCACCAAACCAGTATTACATGAAATGTTGAAGGATATTTTTTAAGAAGAAGACAAAAAAGATCAAAATATGAATAATAAAGTAGCAATAACTATATATGTATCAACAATTACTTTAAATGCAAATGGATTAAATGATCCAATTAAAAGACATATGGATACCAAAACAAGACCCTTGCATATGCTGTCCAAGGGAGACTCACTTCAGATCAAAAGACACAAACAGACTGAAAGTAAAGGTATGGAAAAAGATATTTCATGAAAGTGGAAACAAACAAACTGAAAAAAGCTGGGGTAGCAATACTTATACCACAAAATAAACCTTAAAACAAAGCCTATAACTAAAGACAAAGAAGGACTCAGCAATTCCACCCAAAACACTAAATTGAAAAGATGTATGCCTACATTCCTATGTTCGTTGCAGCATTGTTTACAATAGCCAAGACAAGGAAGCAACCTAAGTGCCATCAATAGATGAATGGATAAAGAAGTGGAGCATATATACAATGGAATATGATTCGGCCAGAAAAAAGAATAAAAATCTTGCTATCTGCAACATTAATGGATCTAGAGAGTATTGTACTGAGTGAAATAAATCAGACAGAAAGACAAATGCCAGATAATTTCACTTATTTGTAGAATCTAAAAAAACAAAATAAACAAACAAGCTGACCTGAAATAGATCATAAATACAGAGAACATTTTAATGGTTGTCAGATGGGAGGGGGTGGGAAAATGAAGGGATTGCCCTAGCCAGTTTGCTTAATGGTTAGAGTGTCCGCCCGCAGACTTAAGGGTCTCACGTTCAATTCTGATCAAGGGCATGAATCTTGGTTGCAGGCTCAATTCCTGGGCCCAGTCAGGGCATGTGCAGGAGGCAACTAATTGATGTGTCTCTCTGACTTGATGTTTCTGTTATCTGTCTCTCCCCCTTCCCTTCCACTCTCTCTGGGAATCAATGGAAAAAATATCCTTGGGTAAGGATTAACAAACAAAAAAAAGTTTAAGAAGTACAAATTGGTAGTTACAGAATAGTCAGAGGGATGCAAAGTACAGTATAGGGAATATAGCCAATAATATTGTAATAACTAGAGGCCTGGTGCATGAAATTTGTGCACGGGGGTGGGGGGGGAGGAGTGTCCCTCAGCCCAGCCTGAACCCTCTCCAATCTGGGACCCCTCTGGGGATAATCGGCAGTTGGACATCCCTCTCACAATCCAGGACTGCTGGCTCCTAACCACTCTGCCTGCCACCCTGATAGCTCCCTAACCGCTCCCCTGCCGGCATAATTGACACCTAACTGCTCTCCTGCCAGCATGATCGTCCCCAACTGCCTTCCCCTGCGGGGCTGACGGGACTGGGGGACTCCGGCTGAATGAGGCGGGGCTGAGGGGACTGGGCACCGCCATCTTGTGGCTGTGGGTGCCACCATCTTGTGAGGGCATGAGAGTCAATTAGCATATTCCCTCTTTATTAGATAGGATTATATATGGTATCTGGTGGGTACTAGATTTATCAGGGTGATCACTTTGTAAGTTATATACATATCAAATCACACAGCTGTACATCAGAAAGTAATATAATATTGTACATCAACTGTAAATAAAGATTATTTTTAAAAAGTAGAACACTTCAAAAGACCAAACTGAAAGATAAGAATGGAATATTAAGGACCTATTACTTAAAAAGGCAAAAAGCAATTCTCCAATGAATTCCTTTCACATTTTTATGGTTTTGTATTATGCACTTAAATCTTTAATCCATCTTTAATTAATTTTAGTGTAAAGGCCTAACACATTGGCTAACTTTTAAGCCACATAGCTTCCCAGTTATTCCAGAACTACTTTTTAAATAATCCATCTTGTGCTCATTGATTTTATTTTTCAATTACTGTTGACATTCAATATTATTTTATACTAGAGGCCCGGTGCACGAAATTCGTGCATGGAGGGGGGTCTGCACCCTCTCCAATCCGGGACCCCTCAGGGGATGTCTGACTGATGGTTCAGGCCCAGGATTGGGCGCCGCCATCCTGGACCACTGGCTCCTAATTGCTCACCTGCCTGCCTGCCTGGTTGCTCCTAACTGCCCTCCCTGCTGGCCTGGTTGCCCCCAACTGGCCCCTCTGCTGGCCTGGTCGCCCCTCACAGCCCCCTGCTGGCCTGGTCACCCCACGCAGCCTGCTGTTCAGTTGTTTGGTCGTCCCTCACTAACCTCACTGCTGACCTGGTCGTAGGCAGCCATCTTGTGAGGGCGTGAGGGTTAATTTGCATATTACCTCTTTATTATATAGGATTACTTTCAAGTATACAGCACACTAGTTAGACAAATATATAATTTACAAAGTGATCTCCCCGGTAATTCTAGTATCCATCTGGCCATATATAGTTATTATAATACTAGAGGCCCAGTGCATGAAATTTATGCACTGGGGGGGGGGGGCCCCTCAGCCCAGCCTGCACCCTCTCCAATCTGGGACCCCTCGAGGGATGTCTGACTGCCGGTTTAGGCCCGATCCCACAGGGGCAGTCGGACATCCCTCTCACAATCCAGGACTGCTGGCTCCCAACCTCTCGCCTGCCTGCCTGCCTGATTGCTCCTAACTGCTTCTGCCTGCCAGCCTGATCACCCCCTAACCACTCTCCTGCCAGCCTGATTGACGCCTAACTGCTCCCTTGCCAGACCGATCACCCCCAACTGCCCTCCCCTGCCAGTCTGGTTGCCCCCAACTGCCCTCCCCTGCCAGCCTGGTTGCCCCTAACTGCCATCCCCCGCAGGCCTGATCGCCTCCAACTGCCCTCCCCTGCCGGCCTGGTTGCCCCCAACTGCCCTCCCCTGCCGGCCATCTTGTGGCGGCCATCTTGTGACCACATGGGGGTGGCCATCTTGTGTGAGGGCATGACAGTCAATTTCCATATTACCTCTTTACTATATAGGATTATTGACTATATTCCCTATGCTGTACTTTATATCCCCTTGACTATTTTAAGTGCTATGTTACCATTCTACTCTTACCATATTGTGAACTCCACAAAGAAAGGGACTTGTGTGTTTTCAGTACTGTATCTTTAGGCACCAGAATAATGCTAGAGATAGATAGGCACTCCAAGATTGCATAGTACTACGTGTGTGTGTGTGTGTGTGTGTGTGTGTGCATGTGTGTTAAAATATATATAACATAGAATTTACCATTTTAACCATTTTTAAATATACTATTCAGTGGCATTAAGTACATTCACAATGTTGTGCAACCTTTGCCACTATACATTTCCAGAACTTTTTCATTATCCTAAACTCCATACCCCATTAAACAATAGCTCCCATTTCCTCCCGCTCCCCCCAACCCTGGTACTCTCTGCTCTATCTTTCTGTCTCTATGATTTGTCTTTTCTAGGCACCACATGTAAATGGAAGCATACAATATTTGTTATTTTTTGTCTGGTATCTTTCACTAACGTTTTCAAGGTCCATCTATGTTGTAGCATGTAACAGAATTTCAGGCATTTTAAGGCTGAAAAATAGTCAGTTGTATGTATAGACCACATTCTGTTTATCCACTCACCTGCCAATGGACATTTGGGTTGTTTCCACCTTTTGGCTATTATGAATAATGTTACTATGAACAGTGGTGTACAAGTATCTGTTTGAGTCCCTGCTTTCAATTCTTTTGGGCATATACCCAGAAGTGGAATTACTGCATCACATGGTAATTCTATGTTTGACTTCTTAAGGAACTGCTAAAGTTTTTCCAAAGTGAACTATGCTGTACACCTGAAACTAATATAATGTATGTCAACTGAAATTGAAAAATAACTTTAAGAAACGTTTTAATCCTGCCCTAGCCGGTTTGACTCAGTGGACAGAGCGTCAGCCTGCAGACTGAAGAGTCCCGGGGTTCAATTCTGGTCAAGGGCACATGCCTGGGTTGCAGCTCGGTCCCCAGTAGGGGGCCTGCAGGAGGCAGGCGATCAATGATTCTCATCATTGATGTTTCTATTTCTCTCTCCCTCTCCCTTCCTCTCTGAAATCAATAAAAATATTTTTTTAAAAAAATGCTTTAATTCTCACCTGAGTATATGTTTTTATTTGTTTTATGTTAGAGGGAGAGAGAAAGGGAGAGGGAGAGAGAGAGAAGTAGAAAGAGAGAGAAAGAGAAATAGAGACGTATATGAGTTGCCTCCCTTACACGTCCTACCAGGGATGGAACCAAACCTGGTTATGTGCCCCGACCAGGAATCAAACCCTAGACTCTAGTGATGGCGAACCTTTTGAGCTCGGCGTGTCAGCATTTTGAAAAACCCTAACTCTGGTGCCGTGTCACATATAGAAATTCTTTGATATTTGCAACCATAGTAAAATAAAGACTTATATTTTTGATATTTATTTTATATATTTAAATGCCATTTAACAAAGAAAAATCAACCAAAAAAATGAGTTTGCGTGTCACCTCTGACACGCGTGTCATAGGTTCGCCATCACTGCGAGCCTAGACCCTTGGGTGTATGGGAGGGCACTCCAATCAATCGGGTCACACCGGCCAGGGCTGGGATTGAAAAATGATTTTTTTAATTTAGATAGCATATTTTAGCACACTGCCTTGACAAC
Source organism: Myotis brandtii (assembly GCF_000412655.1). NCBI lineage: Eukaryota > Metazoa > Chordata > Mammalia > Chiroptera > Vespertilionidae > Myotis > Myotis brandtii. The sequence goes on along the minus strand of NW_005353538.1, from coordinate 1,553,552 downwards.
CAATCCGAGCTCAAATTTTTCCGTTGTTATTACTGTTGTTGCTTCATAGCTAATAATAATTAGTGAGGAGTAGCAGAAACAGCTTCAAAAAGGCATAAGACCGGTAGGAAAAATAGAAAGCAGAAACCCAAAGAAATTGCGGCAGTGCCGGGATCACGACGGACGTCATATCTGCGAGCCACACACCGGTTTCACCGAGTCCCAAACGGCCCCTCCCAGGCTCACCGTCCCGCCCCCCGCCCCGCT
>NW_005353538.1:1545806-1553225 GCF_000412655.1 Myotis brandtii | reverse complement strand
TTGCGCGCCGGAGCCCGCGGTGGTGGCACACCCTGCTTCCGGCGCAGGCGGTGTCCGCAGGGTCCGGCGCCTAGTGGTGACGTAATTTCCAGTTTCCCGACTGAGTCGGAAGTGGGAACCCTCCGGCTAGTGAGATTGTCGCGTGTCGTCGCTGCTGGCCCTTCAGGCTCCGGTAAGAGAGCACATCGCTTGCGGGGAGGGGGTCGTGGGGTCTGCACCGGGTGTGTTCTCCCAGCCGAGCGACAGTTCCGGCCCCTGCACTCCCGCCTCCTCCCGGTTCCCTGCCCTGCGCTTTCCTGACCACCGACCCGCTCCGGGAACTTGGACCCTGTCTGGTTTGGGAACCCTTCTGTGCTCCAGCTTCTGGCACGGCTCCCACTCTTGGCCCTTCCTCCCTGGGAAAGGCCGGGATGCCGGCCTTGCATTATCTGTGACTTCCTTTCTCTGGAACGTGCACCGAGTGGGAGGGGCTCCCTTGCCGCCAAGTCCTTATGGAACCCGGAGGGATAGCAGTATACGGAGTGGACAGCAGCCAGCCAGATGCCAGGGGAGACAGCATTAGACGGAGTCCTGCTGCCCAAACCAGCTGAAAACGTGGGGAGTGGTGACGTTTCGTAAGCAAAGTGTCAGTCGCCACTCGACTGTGCTCCCTCGGACGCAGGTTTCGGAGCCACTTCTAAGAGTGAGGAACTGCAGCTCGGGCGCTTCCATTTGATGGGTCCTCTCTGTGGGACCAAAGTTTCACTCCCAGAGCAAGGATGTGTTCAGGCTCGTTGCCGGGGACTGTAGGTCTCCCGTGGGGCCCCCTGAGATGACGTGGGGCCAGGTTAGGAGGGCTGTCGGCTTTTTGACCTGATGTTCTAGCGTGCTAATGTGTTGGGAGGGTGGAACTTACAACAATGAAAACGTTTTTTAATTCCTTTTTGTTTGATGTGTATTACCCATCAGGACAGAAACCTACAGATTATGGTTTAATGGAGCTTGATTTTGATCACCCCAGTTTCACAAAGTGCTCCAGACATTTCTGTTTAAGCGCAATACAATGTCTGATGTTAAGACATTTGTGTACCCTCCCCCTTGAAAGCTGATAATCTCCCTTAAGAGATTAGCGGTACTAGTTTTGTTTCTTTTTTTCTTATGATTCTTATTTAATTTATTGAGGTGACATTGGTTAATAGGATCATACAGGTTTCAGGTGTGGGTTTCTGTGTGACAAGGTCTGTATATTGCACTGTGCCCACCACCCAAAGTCAAATCATCTTCCATCCCATATATTACGTCCCTTTCACCCCCACCCCTTTCCCTCTGGCAGTCACCACATTTGTGTTCACGAATTTGTTTTATATCTCACACATGAATGAAATCATATGGTTTTTAGCTTTTTCTGACATTTCACTTAGCATAATGTTCTCAAGGTCCATCCATGCTGTTGCAAATGGCGCTATTCTATCCTTTCTGATGGCTGAGTAGTATTCCACTGTGTATATGGCCCACATCTTCTTTATCCAGCCCTCTATCGCAGGGCACTTTGGATGTTTCCATGTCTTGGCCACTGTGAATAATGCTGCAATGAACATAGGGGCGCATATATCTTTGTGATTACATGATTTCGAGTTGTTCAGGTATATACCCAGGAGTGGGATGGCTGGGTCATATGGTAGCTCTGTTCTTAATTTTTTGAGGAATCGCCAGACTGCTTTGCATAGTGGCTGCACCAGTCCACATTCCCACCACCAGTGAACGAGGGTTCCCTTTTTCCCACAACCTCTCCAGCGCTTGTTGCTTGTCTTGTTGATAATGACCACTCTAACAGGTGTGAGGTGGTATCTCATGGTAGTTTTGATTTGCATTTCCCTAATTGCCAGTGAGGTTGAACATCTTTTCATATCTATTGGTTTGTATGTCTTCTTGGGAGAGGTGTATGTTTAGGTCCTCTGCCCACTTTTTGATTGAGTCGTTTGTTTGGTGGTGAGTTTTATGAGTTCTTTATATATTTTGGAGATTAAACTTGTTGGAGCTATTGTTTGCAAATACCATCTCCCATTTGGCCGGCTGCGTCTTTGTTTTGTTGTTGGTTTCTTTTGATGGGCAGAGCTTTTAGTTTGATATAGCCCCATTCATTTATTTTTGCCTTTGGAGTCAAGTTCATAAAATGTTCTCTATGACCAAGGTCCATAAGTTTAGTATCTATGCTTTCTTCTATGTAATTTATTGTTTCAGATCTTATATTTAGGTCTTTGATCCATTTTGAATTAATTTTTGTGCAAAAATTAATGGAAACAAACTGTAATCCAGTTTTTCTTTTGCATATGGCTTTCAGTTTTCCCAGCACCATTTATTGAAGAGGTTTTCTTTACTCCATTGTGTGTTTTTGGCTCCTTAAGTTGAAAATTATCTGCCCATATACATGTGGTTTTATATCTCAATTATGTTCCATTGATCTGTGTGTCTGTTTTCTGCCAATACTGTGCTGTTTTTATCATAGCTCTGTAGTATAATTTGAAGTCAGGTAGTGTGATACCTCCAGCTTCATTCTTTTTTCTCAGGATTACTTTGGCTATTTGGGGTCCTTTGTGGTTCCATACAAATCTGATGATTTTTTTATTCTCTAGCTTTTAAAAGTGGCATTGGGGTTTTGATGGGGAATGCATTAAATCTGTGTATGGCTTTGGGTAATAAGGCCATTTTAACTGTCTTGATTCTCCCAATCCATGAACATGGGATATTTTTTCCATTTTGTTGTCTTTTTCAATCTCTTAATTTTGCTTAGTAGTTCTCAGTATATAGGTCTTTCATGTTCTTTGTTAAGTTTATTTCTAGGTATTTTATTTGGTTACAATTGCAAAAGGAATTTTTCCATTTCTTTTTCTGAAGTTTCATTGTTAGTGTACAAGAAGGCTAGCAGTACTGTTTTAAACAAGAAATTGAATCAGGGGACTGTGAGAGGATTTTGTAGGATGGAGGTAGGCAGCTATTACAGATGTAGACCCTTGTAGTGAGTATATCAGAGTGAAACATACTTTTAAGGACTACATTAAACAATAATCAAATCCAAAAGCTCTAAAGATTGGTGGTTGTGCTATCCCTACAGCTAACAGGATAGTGCTATATCTCTATGGCAGTTGAAAATAGCAGACAATAAATTACCAGTGTTGAATTCAAAACAAAATATCAAGGTTCCATTTTATCAGACCTCTTCCTGGGAGTGGGTGATGTCTAGGTACTCTCGTTACATTTGTGAGACCACTGAGCATACCTCAGCCGTCGTCTCCACAAAGGTTCTCAGCAAGTGATCAGTCCTCCTTTTTCCTGTAAAATTCTGTAAGTGGTTACATGGTATTAACCCTTTTTCTATGAAAATAGTTTATGCACAGACTTGAGGTACATGTGAAAAAGATGAGGTTAGTGGGGTAGGCAAAAACCGTTTTTGTTTTGTTTTTCAAAAAGACAAACAGCAGAAGCCCTGACCGGTTTGGCTCAGTGGATAGAGCATCGGCCTGCGGACTGAAGGGTTCTGGGTTCGATTCCAGTCAAGGGCATGTACCTTGGTTGCGGGCACATCCCCAGTAGGAGGTGTGCAGGAGGCAGCTGATCGATGTTTCTCTCTCATCGATGTTTCTAACTCTCTATCCCTCTCCCTTCTTCTCTGTAAAACATCGATAAAATATATTTTATTTAAAAAAAGACAAACAGCAGAGATGACAGCAGCTTTATTTCCATCCTCTGTTCTACACATGCTGAGCTACCATAGAGCCATGTGTCTGGCTTGACCTTCCACTGCGATCCAAGGCAGATAATAAAACCCTTACCTGGAAGTAGGTTTGTGATGCTGCTATTGATTACATGTAAGATTGAACCAGTCAATAAGAATTTATTTGGGATTTTGTGATTGTAATATATAATGCCAGACACAAGAAAAAATAATCACATACGAACCTCTACTCCAGTTGCTTACAATCTAGCACAGTAGATAATCTGCATTAGGAACACAATGTCAAAAGTTATAAATCCTATTTAAAATATAGATAAAACTAGTGACCCGGTACATGGATTCATGCACATTGAAAGGAAATTAATTAGAAGGTGGCTGGCAGGGCAGGACTGGGTGACACAGGCCAGACATGCCCTGGAGCTGACGTCTGCGGAGTGAGCGGGGGTCCCTCTGGCAGGTGGGGTCCCTTGGCCTCGCCTGTGGGGGTCAGGCCAAAGCCAGCTCTCCGACATCCCCTGAGGGGACCCAGCATGTGAGAGGGCACACTGCAAAGTTGCTGTCGTACAGGGTGTGGAACACAAACACAAGTGTGCAGTAAACCAGATCCGGGGCCCACAGTGCTCAGCAACAACATAACCCACGGCTGAAGGTGGAATTGCACAGCCCTGCAAGGAATTGGGCTCCCTCCTCTCTGGTTTCGGGGTGCATCACCCGAGAACCACCACTGCCAAGTCACTGTAGCTCGGCAGCTGCTGCGTTGAGCATCTGCCCCCAGTAGTCAGTGCACGTCATAGTGACTGGTCGGACAGGTGGAGGGACACTTAGCATATTAGCCTTTTATATATATATATAGATGTGCTCTGACTGGTGTGGCTCAGTTGGGTGGGCATCGTTCAGTGCACCAAGAAGTGGCCAATTTGATTCCTGATCATGGGCACATGCGCAGGTTGCAGGTTCACTCCTCAGTAGGGGGCATGCAGGAGGCAGCCATTCCATGTGCTCTCACATTGATGTTTCTCTTTCTTTCTCCCTTTCTCTCTCTAAAAATCAATTAGCTATTCTTTAAAAATATATAGATAGATGAAATGTAATGAGAAGCTAGCTTCTTTATATAATGCGACTGTATAATATTGAAAAAGGAAGAGATAATTCCTTTTATTCTCTTTATCTCTCTTGATAGTCTTAAGAACCTGTCTGTCATATGTTCTATATTCCTTTCAACTTCCAGCTGACCTTGAACAACATGGGTTTGAACTTGCTGGTTCTCACCTACACGTGGATTTTCCCAGTAAATACGTGCAGTGCTATAAATGTACTTTCTTATGATTTTCTTAGTAACGTTTTCTTCTAACTTACTTTATTGTAGGAATACAGTATATAGTACATACCACATAGAAAATATATGTTAATTGACTTTTTATGTTATGGGTCAGCAGTAGGCTATTAGTTAAGTGGTCGGCAGTAGGCTATTAGTTAAGTGAAAAGTTATAATAAAGTGGTTTTCCATTGCATGGGGATTGCTGTCCCAACCTCACATTCTTAAGGGTCAACTGCACTTCTTTCTACAGATGGTACAGATGGTGCATCTCCTTTGTACCAACCTGACCTCTTCAGTTGTGTTTCCAAAAATCCATTCAATAGAGGGGAATCTATTGGTTTTTTGTTTTTTTTTAATCCTAACCTGAGGATATTTTTTCCATTGGTCTAGAGCAGGGGTGGGCAAACTTTTTGACTCGAGGGCCACAATGGGTTCTTAAACTGGACCGGGCCGGAACAACAAAAGCATGGATGGAGTGTTTGTGTGAACTAATATAAATTCAAAGTAAACATCATTACATAAAAGGGTACGGTCTTTTTTTTTTTTTTTTTTATTCATTTCAAACGGGCCGGATCCGGCCCGAGGGCCGTAGTTTGCCCACAGCTGGTAGAGAGTAGAAGGGAAGGTGTGGGGGGTAGGGGGGAGAAACATCGACGCCAGAGAGACACATTGGTTGGTTGCCTCCTGCACACACACACACGCCTACCGGGGCTGGGGAGTCTGCAACCGAGATATATGTCCTTGACCAGGAATCAAACCCACTACCCTTTGGTCCACAGGCCAACGCTCTAACCACTTAGCAACCAGCCAGGGCTCTATTGGCTTTTATGACTGGAAAACAAAACAAAAGACAAACTCCATCTCTCACTTCTGTTTTCCGGTATGTTGGCTTAGTTTTAGGTTGGGTCATTCTAGATGGTGTAAAGATGGCAATTCCATGTTTATATCTTAACCAGCCTTGCAACTTAAACAGGAAAAAGAGTTTCATTTTCTGTAGATTCAGCCAAAGGCCTGAAGCTAATGTTTATTGAATCTGATAGGACTTGCTGGGGTCTCATGCCCACTCCTGAATCATCACTTTGGCCAGAGAAGACTATATTCTTTTTGGCCAGGCCAGATTCATGTGCCCCTTCCTGAGGCTAGTGGGTGAGGCCATCCCCTTTTAATATGTGGACTGGGAGTGGGGCGGAGCCCAGGGGAGAGTGTGATGCTGTGTTGGAAAAGGAGGAGGATGTTTGGAGACAGAAAAGAACAAGCGCTCAGCATGCTCTCTGCACTGCTCAGGACATCGGTGTGCCTCAGGGTAGCAGGTGGCTGGCAGTCAGTAAGCAATGAGACAGTTCTTGGTCCTCTACATGAATTAGGGTAATGATTAAGTATATGCAGTGGTTAAATGGGGGAAGGTGCTCTCCAGCATCGTTGTTCATTTTAACACTACATATGCTAATTTTTTGCATTATTAAGCTCAACTAAACTATATGTAGCAAAAAATAAAATACAGTAACGTCTAACAGTCCCTGGAAGCACTAAAGCACAGTACCACGCTGGGAGGAGACCAGACTGCCTGCCCAAGTCATTACAGCTAATTAGCCATTAGCTCTTGTGCAGAAAACTCCACAGAGGAACATGAAGCAACTGATGAGATGCAAGTGTTATTATAGTCTCTCTCCTCCAAAAAACAAGGGTAATTTCTCCGATTTGCAGTAGCTGTTGTTGATAAGATTCAGTAAGGAGCCTTCACTCAATAAATTAAAGGTAGACCAAGTGTTCTTTTCTTCTCCTTCCTCATACCCCTTCCCTCACTTCTGCGGAGGCCTCTTCGTACAGCAGTTGCGCTTCCTTCCACACAGGAGATTCGTCTCTCCCCGCTTTGGGTTGTGTCTGTGCTGTGGCCTTATATTGTCAGAAACAGGAGAAAGCCCCTCAGGGGGCTCTGCTCATTCTGCTGTGCCTCTAAGTGCCCTGGGGCTTGAGGCAGAAATGTCATCAGAAGAGTGAGTGCAAGTGCAGACTCGGGGCCACAAATACCTGTGAGGCATCCGTCTGCTACTTACACACCTTAGGAATTTGTGTGCCGTCAGTATTATAAACCATTGGACAAACAGTAAAAGTTAAATATAGAATTAATCAGCCCTGGCCAGTGTTTTCAGTGGATAGAGCATCAGCCCTCGCACCAAAGGGTCTTGGGTTCAATTCCCGTTCAAGGGCACATACCTGGGTTGCAGGTTCAATCCCCAGCCCCGGTAGGGCACTTTCAGGAGGCAATCAGTCGATGTTTCTCCCCCTCCCCCTCCCTCCTTCCCTTCCACTCACTCTAAAAATGAATGGAAAAATATCCTCCATGAGGATTAACTATATATATACACACACACACACACACACACACACA
>NW_005353538.1:1506531-1545714 GCF_000412655.1 Myotis brandtii | reverse complement strand
GAGCTAAAATTCGGGTTACGAGCCAGCTTCAGATACCCCACCGCTAGTTGGCGCAGCGAACGTCACAGTGAACGCCACAACATCAGCCCAGCATCACATGTCTCACTCGTTCACTTTTTGATTTGACATACGAGTAATTTGAGTTACGAGCTCCGTCACGGAACGAATTAAACTCGTAAGTCAAGGCCCCACTGTATGATTAATCAAAGATCATTTAGTTTTTAGTGGAAGAAATATCAGTAGTTTTAAGCCTAGGGGTAGAGATAAATGTGTGTGTGTGTGTGTGTGTGTGTGTGTGTGTGTGTGTGTGTGTGTGTTTTAAAACCCACAACATGCTGCTAATCTGGTTTCTATCCTGATTTCCATGTCTTAATTTAGATAGCCTTACATGTAGTTTATATGTAGCTGAGGAATTCCAGCTCCACTAAATAAAGTCACAGTAGCCTGAGCAAGTGCCACCTTATGCTCATGGTAACTGAAAACTGGTTGGCCAGCCTAGAGATTTAATCTGTAGTTTTTGTGATATTATTTTCTTTACTTTTCTTTCTTTTCTTTTCTTTTCTTCTTAATCCTCACCCGAGGATATTTTTCCATTGATTTTCAGAGAAAGTGGAAGGGAGGAAGGGGTGGGAGAGAGAGAGAGAGATCAATGTGAGAGAGACACATCAATTGGTTGCCTCCCTAAGGCGCCCCTACCCAGGCTGGGGATCGAACCTGCAACCCAGGTATGTGCGGTGAATGCAGATTGAACCCGAGACCCGTCAGTGTGAGGGCTGGCGCTCTATCCACTGTGCAACACTGGCCAGGGCTTTGTGGAATTACTTTTAAATCTCACATTATTGTTTACAATTAATAGGTGAGTGCCCTCTTTTTCTTTCTACTTTACCTATTTTTGAAAGAACAAATGGAAGCATGTCATTAGATAAATGCATTCCAGTTAAACATTTTGCAAGGTGTGTGTTTGTTTATTTTAGCTACACCTAAAGGAGGCCAACTTGTCTAATTGGTAGATTTGTAACCATTTTGCCAAAATATCTTGAATCTTGAAACAGTAATTTTGTAGTCTTATCCAAAACCTTTTGAACTGTGTTGTATTTGAGAAATGGGAAAAGAAACAGCTGTGGGCATATTACAACTGTTACCTGACCTTCTGTGTCTAACACCTCTCCTTTCTATAGCCCTTCCCCCCAGGTCTGCATGGAGGACACTTTAAAGTGAAATGACAGACCAGGAGAATAACAACAACATCTCAAGTAACCCCTTTGCTGCTCTTTTTGGCTCTCTGGCTGATGCCAAGCAGTTTGCAGCGATCCAAAAGGAGCAGCTGAAGCAGCAATCTGGTAAGTGGAGGAGCCGACAGCAGCAGCTGAGGTGACCTGGAGCGGGTCTTCCCACATTCAGTGTCTGTGGGTCCTTCGTTGCCATTGGAAGTTAAGTTTGGGGCGGAGTTGCTTTTGTTTGTTTGTTTAGGGCATAAGTTGGGGTCCGTAGGATTGTTCACTTTTATTTGTTTTGTTATGGGGTCCTTTCCTCCCTGTCCTGCCCCTGCAGAAAAAGATGATTTTGTAGTAACAGATGCCAATCAGGACCGCAGACGTCAAGTTGTTTTATTTTTTAAATCGTCTGGTAAAAGATAGTTAAAGAAATCTCTTTAACATAGAAACTGAAGTTTTAGGTAGAGATATGGAAAGCAAATCACAACTATAGAAAGCAGATGTGTAAACAGAAATATGACAAAAGTTTTTGGCCTCCCAACAAGTAAATGAGATTTGTTCTCAAGCGCAGTACTTCAGAGTCTGTCTCCAGTGAAATGCTTCTTCCACACCATGGGTGGCCACTGCTGTAGCTTCCTGCTGTGAGAACAGATCCCCAGAAAACAGGATCCGTAGCCTTCGTGGGAGAAAAATCAGGATAGTGGCTCACTGGGCAGAAAAGCAGTTTGCTCATCGGGAACCAAAATTAAGATGAAGCCTCGCTTCTGCTTGTACGGAGACAGTCCAGAAGAATCAGGATGTGTTTCCAGACTTACCAGTCTTCAGAGAGTGTCACAGTCTTTCAAGCCAGAAATTGCTCCCCTCTGTTACCACAGAAGAATTATAGTGTTTTTCTTTTTAGGAAAGGAGAAATGTTTCTATTTCCCTTTATTTTGCTTTCTTCAGAAGTGTTTGGATATGTAGCTGGGTTGTAGCTGTGCTCTCTGATTAGGATTGAATAGGAAAGAGGTAAGGGAAGACAGATGCATAGTAGACAGGAGGGAGGGGGTGGCCAAAGCAAGGGAGATATAAATGTAATGCTGACCTTTGTGTGTGTGTTTATAACCACTTGCTGCCAGAGAGACCAGGAGAGAAACAGCAGGCAGTGCGTCTTAACTGCTGACATTTCGTGTGCTAGAAAGAGGCCGGTCTGGGTCTCAGCCTCTGAAACCTCTCCCAGAATCGTAGGATATGGGCTTAGAATGAGAAACCTTCATTAGGAGGTAGTAGGTGAGAAAGGAGAGTGAGGAACAGGAAAAAATAAGGAAATGAGAAAAAAAAATTGTGAGTATGTGGTTGAGGGAAATTTTGCTAAGTAGGTCTTAGCTCCTGTCACTCTTGGGAGTTCAGAGAACTTAACAGGATATGAGCAGAGGGATGGGCGTGTCCTCTGACTGTAAACGGACATAGGCTGGCTCGAGTGGGGAGCGTTGTGGGCACCAGGCAGTGGGGACAAATCAGGTGCATGCCCTTTTGTTACTATTCTGGCACCTCATTGTCTTAGTTTGTTTGCACTGAGTTTATCAGGCCACCACATCTAACCTGTTCCACCAGCCGTGAGCACTCTGCCCAAACCTTTGCTTCATATATTGAGCTTCACTTTTATTTATTTACTAGAGGCCCGGAGCACAAATTCGTGCACCAGTGGGGTCCCTCGGCCTGGCCTGTGGGATTGGGCCGAAACTGGCTCTCCGACATCCCCCTAGGGGTCCTAGATTGTGAGAGGGCGCTGGCCAGGCCGAGAGACCCCACTGGTGCACAATCAGGGTCAAGGAGGGACGCAGGAGGTTGGCCAGCTGGAGAGGGATCACGGGAGGGCTCCAGGGCATGTCTGGCCAGTCTTACTCAGTCCCAATCAGCTGGACCTCAGCAGCAAGCTAACCTAGCAGTCAGAGCGTCTGCCCCCTGGTGGTCAGTGCACATCATAGCGAGTGGTTGAACGGCCTTAACATATCATTAGCATATTACACTTTGGTTGAACAGACGACCAGACACTTAGCATAATAGGCTTTTCTTATATAGGATTTATTTATTCATCATTTATTTATTTTTTATTCAGAGAGGAAGAGAGAGGGAGAGAGAGAGATAGAAACATCAATGATGATAGAGAATCATTGATCGGCTGCCTCCTGCATGCCCCACTCTGGGGATCAAGCCTGCAACCCAGGCGTGTGCCCTGACCAGGAATTGAACCATAACCTCCTGGTTCATAGGTCGACACTCAACTGAGCCACGCCGGCACAGCTGAGCTTCACTTTTACTAAACTCACCACAGTGAAGCCACTCTTCTGAGACTTTTCCATGGACTTTCTACGTAACCATTTTGTCAATGACATGCAGGCTCCTGGGTGGCGTTGAGTGAACAATGCTACTTTTAAATTCATTGACCGCCAGTGCCATTCTCGAGGCAGTCTTTTAAGTTGCTTTATAAAGAAGTAAACAGCCCTAGCTGGTTTGGCTCAGTGGATAGAGTGTCGGCCTGCGGACTAAAGGATCCCAGGTTCGATTCCGGCCAGGGGCACGTGCCCGGGTTGTGAGCTCGATCCCCAGTAGGGGGCGTGCAGGAGGCAGCTGATCAATGATTCTCTCTCATCATTGACGTTTCTATCTCCCTCTCCCTTCCTCTCTGAAATCAATAAAGAAATATATTTTTTTTAAAAAAGAAGTAAACAGATTAATCAATAAGAAAAAGGTAACAAATTAGAAAGAACAAAAGATATGAGCAAGCAATATAGATACAATAACGAAGATTTTAAAAATCAGTCTCACTAGTATTTAGAGAAATGTCCATTAAAAACAATTAGATGGTTATAGTTTCTTTTTACCTGTGACATTTATGAAAATATTCTTGTTGAGCATGTAAATCAGAGCAGTATTTCTGAGGTAATTTAGTAGTATATGTTAACTTTTAAATGTTCAAGTTCCTTAACCCAGCAATTCTACTTCTACAAATTTAGCCTGCAGAAATACAAGTGCACAAAAAGAGTAAGTTATATTCTGTGTAGTATTGTTCGAAATCATGCAAAATTGGTAACAGTCCAGTGTTCATCAGTTGAGAAGTAGCTACATAAATCACAGTTGTACATACAATGCAATACAATGAAGGAGGTTGGCCTATAAGTAATTTAACAGAGAAAGGTGTTGGTGCTGATTACGTGTAAAAAGCAAGCTGAAAAGCAATGTATACAATATGATTCCATTTTTTATAAAAACTAAAAATCACACTAATAAATGATAGCACCAGAATAGGGGGAAATATGGAAAACTTTGATGAGTTAAAGGGTTGTCCATAGGGAACTGGTTCAGAAAATATTACAGCGGAACCTTGGTTCTCCTTAATTCGTTCTGGAAAGCTGTTCAAGAAGCAATTTGCTCAAAAACCGAATCATTTTTTTCCCATTAGAAATAATGTAAATTGAATTAATCCGTTCCAGACCCCCAAATGATTCCCTGTTTTAACCTTTTTTATAGACAGTACATGTCTAATGTACTATTTCATCTGTGAACAAAAACTTCTTAAATGTATTGAGCCACCCCTTCCCAGCCTTAAACAAGTCGCTTTCAGCACTCGGTCCAGGGGTTTCTTTCAGGAAGTCAGCACACGGCGTCTCACATCTGCGCTTTTTCACGTATCGCTGCCTCCAGAGCGCAGCCCGGCTCGCTGCTTTTCATGTCTCCAGATCAGCAGCAGTTTCCTACCTCTTCCGGTGCCTGCGGTCACTGTTTCTTTCACACTCTTAGCAACATTAGCATTCTTTTTTTCCCTTTGTTGATTAAGGTATTACATATGTGTCCTTATCCCCTCTTTGCCCCCCACCCCACCATTAACATTCTTGATGGCCTCTTTATGTTTTAAAATTGTCCTAATCCATTGCACCAGCAACAAAAGCAAAAAAAAAAAAAAAAAAAAAAAAAAAAAAATTCCAGCACAATCTCCTGTGATGTTAACAATGCGATTTAGCGGGGAAACTGCCTGCTCTCCTTTGTCTGCAGCCTGAGAAACCATGTCATGCTGAGGTATCTGCAGGAAAGGGTTGTCAGGTAGAGAATCAAAGTTTTGTTCCTCAGCTGAGACATATTTTCTGTGAACTTGGTCAAGAACTGAATTGCTGGCGATGAGAAATGTTCAAGAACAGAGGTATGGCCCTAGCCCCATGGTCGGCAAACTGCGGCTCTTTGGCCCCTTGAGTGTGGCTCTTCCTAAGCCTTAGGAGTACCCTAATTAAGTTAATAACAGTGTACCTACCTATATAGTTTAAGTTTAAAAAATTTGGCTTTCAAAAGCAATTTCAATCGTTGTACTATTGATATTTGGCTCTGTTGACTAATGAGTTTGCCGACCACTGCAGCCAATTTGGCTCAGTGGATGGAGCGTCAGCTTTCAGACTGAAGGGTCCCAGGTTCGATTCCGGTCAAGGGCACATGCCTGGGTTGCGGGCTCGATCCCCGGTGGGGGGTGTGCAGGAGGCAGCCGATCAATGATTCTCTCTCATCACTGATGTTTCTATCTCTCTCTCTCCCTTTCCCTTCCTCTCTGAAATCAATAAAAATATATTTAAAAAAATAAAGAACTGTGGTTTGGCCATATTTACAGTATATTTTCCTGTCCAGTTTGGAATTGTTAAAACAAACGTGCGCTGGCTGGGAAAGGCTCTCAGGCCTCCGGCCCCACACAAAGGTGCCTTGTGGTCCCCGGGAGCAGGTGTTGCCCCAGGGGCATCCCTCACGTGGTGGACAGGGCCCCTCACAAACCAGCAGTTTCCAGGTGAGTGACTACAGCCCGGTGGCCAGCCTCCACAACGTTCGGGACCGCCACAGTCCTGAGGCCACATGTCCAAGAACATGCCAAGCGCTTCACTACTGAAAATGGAATCAAGGTCGCAGTGAAAAACGCCAAGTGCCTGCAAACAAATGCTTTCATTCGGGCTGGAACATTTCAAGAGTTTAAGGTTCAGGAGGAGCCTGTTACTTTTCGAATTAGCCGCCCTGTTAGACGGCTTACCTGTATTTGAGTCAAGTCCTGTGCCAGGAATTTAACTGCAGTTCGGATGTGTACCAAGGTCTGGTCACCCTTTGCTGCTGCTATTTCTGGAAGAAGAGTGGTGACAGTTCATGAAATCAGTACTCAGGAGCCTGAGGCCACAGGGGCTTGATTTCTGCAGCACCAATGTCAGTAATAAAATTATCCTCAGTCTGGGGCTCCGTGAAGCGTTTTCCAAGTCGGATATGACAAAGGAGGGCCTACAGGTCACCCTGTCTCCTAGTTATTTGCTTTTGGGGATGCAGGAAGCTCCCACCGTGACTATCCCAAAGATTCTGATCTGATGAAATCATTAAACTGTAATCAGACCCAAGTCAACAGACACAAGATTTCCTTACTGAAGCCTTCTTCACAGGCTTTGGTCCTGTCGTTAAGGTGTCCATTCCAACAGGTCACCAAGGGTTCCTCTCATTACAGTAGTGATTGGAGATGAGGACGGACAGGTATGTTTTGTAGAGAATTCCTGCTGCTTGGCAAAGTTCCTGAGTCTGCCTTCAGTATGGCTGTGCACTGTGACATTTGTGTCTACATGCATGATAGGTCGTGTTCTCATTCTCATTATTTTGTACTGGGTTTCCTAAAGGGAAGAGATGTGGACGAGACAGGATCAAGAGCCCTGTACCCTGAAGTTACTGTATATTGTGTAAGTAAATGTTTTCACGCAGTCACAGGTTATCCAATACTGGACTATCCTGTGGTTCTGTCTTTTGAACTCATGGGAATTATTATGAGCCAAGATGAAAAAATTATCTATTTAGTTCAAGTAGGATATGCCAAAAGTCTGAAAATGTAAAGTTTGATGGAGCCAAATATAAATGTTCTTTTATTTATTTACTATTAGTAAAAGCAAAGGCCTATGGGCATTGCTTATTAGTTTGAATTCTGAAAATATATCTTAAAGCAGTGATTCTTAAAGTGTTTTGTCCAAACCAACACCATCAACATCACCTAGAAATTTGTCAGAAACTCTGCAAGTGGGCCAACAAGCCTCCCCTGCGCCCCGGGAATGCTGACGTGTGCTGAAGTGTGAGAACCACGGTGTGGGAGGACACCTTAAAGAAAAGGCACTCAGTAGCATTGAAGTGGTTGCTTCTCCATGATACCTCACAAGCCTTCTGAAACAGGCATCACCAAACAAGTCTGAATAATTATATGAATTACATGAATTTATTTTTAAAGTATTCATCTTGAAGACATCTATGAACAAGGTCTAAAACAGTCTTCAGAGTGAGAGAGATTCTTGTTCTCAAACCTGTTCCGTGTGGTGAGTACTTATTACATTCCTTCTGTTTCCCTATAAGAGTTCCTCAACCAAACTTAGGTGGAGAGAGCCAGTTAAGTGGTTTTGCATTTCCTGGGTAATTTACAATGAAATAATTTTGTGGCATGTAGATATTTAATAAAATGTATTACTAAAAAATGAAGAAAAAAATATGTTCTCTTAAAATCCAGAAAAAAAAACAAACATTTAAAATAATTAAAGGCACATTGATCTAGTAGATAATTTTTTTATCCCTAGGATAAAAAATTTTCCCTAGGATTCTATAGGGAAAATCATGTTGCTAATTTTAGCACTGTGGTGTACAATTAATTATGAGTAGAAAGAATGAAACTTTTGATTTGCAAAAGGTGGTAGGACTTAGCCAGGATTTCAGAATCTGAACTTAAGATATTGCCTAGCCAGAACCGGTTTGGCTCAGTGGATAGAGTGCCGGCCTGCAGACTGAAAGGTCCCAGGTTCGATTCCGGTCAAGGGCATGTACCTGGGTTGCGGGCACATCCCCAGTAGGAGGTGTGCAGGAGGCAGCTGATCGATGTTTCTCTCTCATCGATGTTTCTAACTCTCTATCTCTCTCCCTTCCTCTCTGTAAAAAATCAATAAAATATATTTTTAAAAAAAAGATATTGCCTAATACAACTTAACAGCAAAACAAAAAATAAAACAAAGCAACAAACAATCCAATTTAAAAATAGGCAGATGGTCTGAAGAGACCATCTTCCAAAAAGGACGTACAGATGACCAGCAGGCACGTGAAAAGGCAGTCAATATCACTAATCACCGGAAATGACATTAAAACCACAGTGAGACACCACCTCACATTTGCTAGAATGGCCATTATCAAAAAGACAAGAAATAACAAGTGTTGGTGAAGCTGTGGAGAAAAGGGAGCCCTGGTGCACTGTTGGTGGGAATGTAAATTGGTACAGCCACTATGGAAAACAGTATGAAGGTTCCTCAAAAAAAATTAAAACTAGAACTGTCACAGAGTTCAGATAAAAAAACGTGACATATACATATAATGGAATATTCTTCAGCAATAAAAAGAATAAAATCTTGCCCTAACCACTTTGGCTCAGTAGATAGAGCATCGGCCTGTGAAGGGTCCCAGGTTCGATTCCGGTCAAGGGCATGTACCTTGGTTGCAGGCACATCCCCAGTAGGGGGTGTGCAGGAGGCAGCTGATTGGTGTCTCTCTCATCGATGTTTCTAACTCTCTATTCCTCTCCCGTCTCCTCTGTAAAAAAATCAATACAATATTTTTTTTAAAAAAAGAAGAAGAAAATCTTGCCATTTGTGACAATATGGATGGACCTTGAGGGTATTATGTTAAGTGAAATACGTCAGACAGAGAAAGACAAATTCTGTATGATCTCACTTATCCTATCTAATAAAGAGGGAATATGCTAATTGGCCATCACACATCACAAAGATGGTGGCGCCTAGTCCCCTCAGCCCTGCTCGAGTCCCCCAGTCCTTTCAGCCTTGCCAGGGGCAGCAGGCGCACAGTGCAGCTGGACCCGCCCTCAGCCCCCCAGCCGCCCAGGGCCGGCCCAAGGTGTAGGCAAGCCTTGGATGGCAGCTGCCCACTCCACACGCCTGCCTCCAGAGCCCCCCAGTCCTCTCAGCCCCCCAGCCGCCCAGGGCCAGCCCAAGGCACAGGCAAGCCTCAGGTTACGGCTGCCCAGCCATCCAGGGCCGCCCTAGGCTCAGGTAACCAGGGCCGGCCGAGGTTTGCGCTGCCACCAGTGGCAGCAGCAGAGGTGTGATGGAGCATCGCCTTCCCCTGATCGCTGGGTCACCTGCCCCTGAGGACTCTTGGACTGTGAGAGGGGGCAGGCTGGGCAGAGGGCCCCCTCCTCCAGTGCATGAATTTTAATGCACCAGGCCTCTAGTCCTCCTATATAATAAAAGCCTAGTATGCTAAGTGTCCGATCGTCCAATTGGCCGTTAAACCAATCAAAGAGTAATATGCTAATGATATGCTAAGGCCGCTCAACTGCTCGCTATGATGTGCACTGACCACCAGGGGGCAGACAGTTGACTGGTCAGCCAGTCGATATGATGTGTACTGACCACCAGGGGGCAGACGCTCTGACTAGTAGGTTAGCTTGCTGCTGGGGTCTGGCTGATTGGGACTGAGCAAGACAGGCCGGACACGCCCTGGAGCCCTGCTGCAGTCCCTCCCCAGGTGGCCAACCACCCACATCCCTCCCTGGCTCCAATCATGCACCAGTAGGGTCCCTCAGCCTGGCCTGCACCCTCTCACAATCTGGGACCCCTCAGGGGATGTCAGAGAGCCAGTTTCGGCCTGTCAGCAGAATGACTGGTCACTATGACACACACTGACCACCAGGGGGCAGTAATAGCTGCCCCCTGGTGATCAGTGCACTCCCACAGGGGGAGCACTGCTCAGCCAGAAGCCAGGCTCATGGCTGGTGAGCACAGCGGCAGTGGCGGGAGGGCCCAGGCCAGGCTCAGGGACCCGCACCCCATGCACGAATTTCATGCACTGGGCCTCTAGTTTATCTACACTAATAAAAGACAAACGTGCAAATTGACCGTACCTTTGCTATGCCTTAAGCCACGCCCACCAGCCAATCAGAGCAACTATATGCAAATTAACCCAACCAAGATAACAGCCGGCAGCCATGGAGCTGGAGCAAGCAGGAGGCTTGGTTGCCCCAGTGATGGAGGAAGCCAAGCTTCCTGCCTGCCACGGCCCACTCTGAGCTCCACTCAAGACAACAAAGTTTCAATTATAGAAGGTAAATAAACCCCAGATACCTGCTTTCAGCAGGCCGTGGCCACGTAGCTGGAGCGAGCGGGAGGCTTGGTTGCCCCAGTGATGGAGGAAGCCAAGCTTCCCTCCCACCCACCCTGGCTGGCTCTGAGCTCCTCTCAAGGCTACAAAGTTTCAATTATAGAAGGTAAATAAATCCCAGAATAAAAGAAAAAAAAAGAAAAAAAGGAGAGGCTGGGAACTTCTGTCGCCGGGGGGGCTTGGACAGCCTGAAAACGGCCCTCATCCTCTCACCCAGACTGCCCAGGCACCCCAGTGGGGACCCCCACCCTAAAGGGGATGTGGCCAGCCTGAAAACAGCCATCAACCCCTCACCCAGGCTAGCCAAACCTCCATGGGATGAGGGTCCCCACTGGGCGGGGCTTGACCAGCCTGCAAACAGCCATCAGTCCCTCACCCAGGCTGGCCAGGCACCCCAGTGGGGACCCCGACCCTGAAGGGGATGTGACCAGCTGCAAACAGCCATCAGCCTCTCACCCAGGCTGGCCAGGCACCCCAGTGGGGACCCCGACCCTGAAGGGGATGTGACCAGCTGCAAACAGCCATCAGCCTCTCACCCAGGCTGGCCAGGCACCCCAGTGGGGACCCCGACCCTGAAGGGGATGTGACCAGCTGCAAACAGCCATCAGCCTCTCACCCAGGCTGGCCAGGCACCCCAGTGGGGACCCCGACCCTGAAGGGGATGTGACCAGCTGCAAACAGCCATCAGCCTCTCACCCAGGCTGGCCAGGCACCCCAGTGGGGACCCCGACCCTGAAGGGGATGTGACCAGCTGCAAACAGCCATCAGCCTCTCACCCAGGCTGGCCAGGCACCCCAGCGGGACCTCCACCCTGATCCGGGACACCCTTCAGGGCAAACCAGCTGGCCCCCACCCGTGCACCAGGCTTCTATCCTATATAATAAAAGGGTAATATGCAAATTGACCCTAACAGCAGAACGACTGGGAATGACTGGTCATTATGACACACACTGACCACCATTGGCCAGACGCTCAATGCAGCAGCTGCCCTCTGGTGGTCAGTGCACTTCCACAGGGGGAGCTCTGCTCAGCCACAAGCCAGACTGACGGCTGCCAGTACAGTGGTGGGAGCTGGGAATGACTGGTCATTATGACACACACTGACCACCATTGGCCAGACGCTCAATGCAGAAGCTGCCCTCTGGTGGTCAGTGCACTTCCACAGGGGGAGCTCTGCTCAGCCACAAGCCAGACTGACGGCTGCCAGTACAGTGGTGGTGGGAGCCTCTCCCGCCTCCTCAGCAGATAAGGATGTCCGACTGCCGCTTAGGCCTGCTCCCCCTGGCAAGTGGACATCCCCCGAGGGCTCCCGGGCTGCCAGAGGGATGTCTGACTGCCAGCTTAGGCCCAATCCCCCGGGGAGTGGGCCTAAGCCAGCAGGTGGTCATCCCCCAAGGGGTCCCAGACTGTGAGAGGGCACAGGCTGGGCTGAGGGACCCCCTCCCCCCCGAGTACAGAAATTTTTGTGCACCAGGCCTCTAGTCTATGTATATATCAAATGAAGGAATATGCAAATTTGTCTAGGACAGTGTCACGTGATGACCGTTCACAGGGTCGGCGTGGCTCCAGGGCGGCACTCCAGGTCTAAGCGTGATTTCGTCCCACCCAGGCAGACTCCCCCATGGCCCACAGCCAAATCCCAACACCGACCTGGGGTTTACTAAACTTTCCTGGAGCTGCTCCCCACACCCCCACCCCCTGCCTCAGGACCACGCTGCCCTCAGCAGGGCGCCCTGCCAGTATCCTGACAGGTGAGTGCCCTGAGAGAGGCGAGTGGGACGGGAGCTACAGGGAGCCACGGAGGGGTGGGGCCGCCAGGGGGTCTGAGGAGAGCGCCTGAAGGAAGAGGAAGCTTCGACGAAGCAGCCGGCCAGGAGGCGGGCGGCCCAAGGGGCGCAGAGTGGCGCCGAGGCAGGGTGCACCAGAGGGGGCTGGTGGGCGGGAGTCTGCCTCACCCGTGGAAAGCGAGGTTCTGCAGTGGCCCCAAGATGCGGCATGGCCCGGCAGGAAACGAGGCAATGACTGCCGACTTGGAAGGACCCACGGGCAGAGGGGCGCGGACCCGCAGCCCTGAAGCGGGGGTTGAGGGGCAGTGCCACCTCAGTGGAGGGGTGCTGCACTGCTGGGTACCCCACTGTGGCGGTAAGCTCCCGGCGCTAGCCGGGCCTCGCCACGGCCTGCGCACTTGTGAGGCTTAGACTCCTGCTCCCACCTTGGCCCAAAAGTAAGCCCGCACCCACCCCAACCTGCTCCGCCAGCCCCCACGGCAGCACGCGCCTGCATGGTGAGTGCAAAGCCTACCACCTGCTCCCCAGAAGGGGGCGCAGTAAAGAATGAGGGCAGGGAGGGGGGAAGGAAAGAATGTGGAGCATCCATGATGAAGAGGTGCTTGAGAATGAGGCTTGGAAGCCTCACGGGGAGGTTTGTTCTGTTTGCCCTGCGGCTGTCCCTTAGGAAAGGTGGAGAACATGGCTGTGAGGGCTCCTGCGCGAGGAGTCCAGTTCCATAGCCAACTGGAATTGGCCTCAGTTTCCTGGTCTGTAAAATGGATTAAGCGTGTCCCAGTGCCTTCACTGAGCTTTGAGGGCCAATTGAAATCCTATATAAAGAAAATGAGGGAAGAGGTGAGAAAGAAAAGGAAGGTCGAGCAACACAAAAGAAAGATTGGAAGGAGCCTGTAAACCTATTGTCACTTAAATAGGGAATATAGTCAACAGTGTTGTAATGACGGTATGATGCCAGGTGGTACTGGAAATATCGGGGAACACTTTGTAAAGTATATGATTGTCTAACCCAGGGGTGGGCAAACTTTTTGACTCGAGGGCCACAATGGGTTCTTAAACTGGACCAGAGGGCCGGAACAAAAGCATGGATGGAGTGTTTGTGTGAACTAATATAAATTCAAAGTAAACATCATTACATAAAAGGGTACGGTCTTTTTTTTTTTTAGTTTTATTCATTTCAAACGGGCCGGATCCGGCCCACGGGCCGTAGTTTGCCCACGGCTGGTCTAACCACTATTCTGGAACTAATATAAAACCTGAAACTAATACAAAATAAATATTGAATGTAAAGAAATGAAACTAGGAGTGAAATTTTTCTAAATTTCAAAGTTTAAATAAAGGCTATAAAGGAAGGAAGAGGGAGAATAAAATAGTGTTTTTCATTTTACCACTTTATTGTCTTTTCAGTACATGAAAAAGACAGTTGTCTTTATGTGATGCTTTTATACTTTTCTAAGTCATTATCTCATTTGAAGTTCAGGGCAACTTAAAGACAAGGTAATTATTCCCTCTACTATTCAAAGAAAGGAAATCTTGGTGTCTGGCCCCAATGATTCAATCGTCAAGCCCTTATTGTAAAGCAGGGTTAGTGAAATTTTCTGTGAAGGGTTATATCTATCTATACTAATAAAAGCCTTGGGGGTGATCAGGCTGGCTGGCAGAAGCGGTTAGGATGTCTGACTGCTGGTTTAGGCCTGATCCCACAGGCAGTCGGGCATCCCCCGAAGGGTCCAAGATTGGAGAGGGTGCAGGCTGGGCTGAGGGACACCCCCTCCCCCTGTGCATGAATTTCATGCACCGGGCCACTAGTTTCCTATATAATAAAAGGCTAATATGCAAATCGACCGAATGGTGGAACGATCGGTTGCTATGACAAGCACTGACCACCGGGGGCAGATGCTCAATGCAGGAGCTGCCCCCTCATGGTCACTGCGCTCCCACAGGGGAAGCGCTGCTGAGCCAGAAGCCGAGCTCACGGCTGGCAAGCGCAGCAGGGGTGGCGGGAGCCTCTGCCGCCTCTGCGGCAGCGCTAAGGAGTGGGCATAAGCTGTCAGTTGAACATCCCCCTGAGGGCTCCCGGACTACGTGAGGGTGCAGGCTGGGCTGAGGGACCCCCCAAGTGCACAAATTTTGTGCACCGGGCCTCTAGTGTATATATATAAAAGCGTAAGTGACTGTTTGACCATTTGGTAGCTATGATGCACACTGACCACCAGGTCCAGATGCTCAATGCACAGGCATGGAAATATGGAACAGACTGATGAATCTCAGCAGGAAGGGGGAATGGGGAAGGGCGGGAAGAGATTAACCAAAGGTCTTATATGCATACTAGAGTCCTGGTGCACAGATTCATGTACCAGTGTGGTCCCTCAGCCTGGCCTGCAGGGACCAGGCCGAAACTGGCAGTCCGACATCCCCCAAGGGGTCCCAGATGATAAGAGAATGCAGGCCAGGCTGAGGGACCCCACCAGTGGACAAATGAATCCGTGCACCAGGCCTCTAGTATGTGAAATAAAAAAGAGCTCACAGATAGAGAACAGGTGGGGTGGGAAGTGAGCAAAATGAGTGAAGGTATCCAAAGATGGGAACTTTCAGTTATAAATAAGTCCATGAGGTTGTAATTATATAGCAGGTGACTATAATTAATAATACTATATTCCATATTTGAAAGTTGCTAACAGAGTAGATCTTAAAAGTTCTCATCACAAGAAAAAAAAATCCCAACTACGTATTGTGAAGTATGTTAACTAGACTTATTTTGGTGAACATTTCACAATACATACAAATATCAAATCTTATATACCTGGAACTAAATGTTATATCTCAATTTTTTAAAAATATTGACTGACTTGAGATGTTCACTGATTAGCTGATTAACTTATTTTACCTGCAAAATTATCCTTCTCTTGGTTACATTTATCATTTTGGGGACTATGCTTGGTTCTCTTAAGAGAGAGGAACGTGACTGTTATGGCTTCCGTTTTTGGCAGATGAACTCCAGCCTAGCCCGGATGACTCGGATAATAGCGTGTCAGAGAGCCTGGATGAATTTGATTACTCTGTGGCTGAAATTAGCCGCTCATTCCGCTCACATCAGGAAATATGTGAGCAACTCAACATCAATCACATGATCCAGAGGATCTTCCTCATTACTCTGGACAACAGTGAGTTACACACTTGCAACTGGTCTGTTCGTTGCTCTGCTCTTCCCTCTCAGGCTAGGGACTTGCTCTGAGAAATCTGTTGTATCTAATGGTTAAACAAACTTGCTGTACTCCCTGGAACACAGGGCTTGGATTTCGGTGAAACTTTGACGTAACCTAAAATCAGTGTTTAGACACAGATGGAACTTTCATTCTAAGTTTGATACTGACTGTGCTGTATAGCTGCTTGCCTTTACTACCTCAGAGGTGACCTCAGCATTTAGATGGAAGTCCTCCAGCGGTATGAGACAATGTTTCCACTCTGTGCCTTCTCTGCAGTTAAACCCAAAGTTAGTCGAATGTCTGGGATTTACTCTTTAAATGTCATGGTGTTAGGTTTATACCAAGTCCATGCTCAGTAATTGGGGAGGGGGGGGGGGACTTAAATCTTCAGATGCTGCTTTATAGGTCAAGGTTATTCTAATATCACCCAAGTCAAACTTGGAGTTCAAGAGAAGTGCTGTCTAGATGGGTTGTCTATAAAACAGAAGCATTATCCTTAACCTACCAGATTAAAACCATTTCCCAGGTGACCCGAGCATGAAAAGTGGGAATGGTATCCCCAGCCGCTGTGTGTATTTGGAAGAAATGGCAGTAGACCTCGAAGATCAAGACTGGCTTGATATGAACAACGTTGAGCAGGTAGCGTTCACATGTTCCTTATGTGTGCCGTCAGCAGAAGCTAGCCGTGCAGCTGAGCTCTGCTTACCTTTCTCCAGCCACGGTTTTGCTCTCCTCCATCTCTTCGTGGTTTGGGGTGTTCCTCTGTTGGTATCTTCTTACCAGCCATGGCCACATGTCCAAATCTACCCACTCTTTAAGACCAGTTAAAATGTCATCTCTTTCTTCTTTTTATCTTTACCAAAATCAAAACAGGCATTTTACCTTATAGGTGCCTAATTAACATTAAAGGAATAAAAGTTGGGTAGGGAAAACATTGACAACTTTGTACATTTAAATTATCTTTATATAAGTTTGAGTGAGGTCAGCAATCACAGTGTAGTAGATTTCACATGAGTTTAATTGCTGATTCTCTATACCATTCAACAAATATTCTTTTAATGCTTACTCTGTGCTAGGGGCAATACTAAACATTTGAGCTTGATTTAGGATAACTTTATATATACACAATTATGTTGTATATATAATATCTTCAATAGTAATAAGACACTGGGTACTGTTTTCCCCTTTACACTACATCCTGTGATTCTCACAATAACCTGTGTCAGAATTACCTTTTACATCTTGATGTTCTAGGGTTGACTTTGCAGTGGTTTAGTATTTTTGTTTTTTGGGTCTTTTCTTAATAGGCTGTCTTTGCTCGCTTACTACTTCAAGATCCCGGCAACCACTTGATCAACATGACCTCTTCTCCGACGATCAATCTCTCTGCCGATCGAGATGCAGGGGAGAAGCACGCCTTTTGTTACCTTTATTCCTGCTTCCAGAGAGCCAAGGAGGAGGTAACAATGATAATAATTCCCTTGAGCAGGTTTTGTTCTCTTGGCTATGACTTTAACACGTAAGCCAAAGAGTTGGATCAGTGTCTTTTATGTCAGTGTATGTGCATCGCAGTATACCTGTAATGGATGCTGATATGAGGCACCATTAGTTTTGTGTTCTAAAGTTTTAGTGTTTCTGTGCTTGGGACCCACACTTTCCCAGTGAACCAGTGCCTCTGATTCTTCCTACAAACCTCGTACACATCACACCTTTAAGGAAGGTCTGATAAATCCTTTTCACAGAGGTGTGATAATAGAGTAGGCCATGTGTGTCACTTCCAGGATTGGAATTCTAACAGGTGGGTGATTCCTTAAAGAATGAACTCGCATGAATGTTCAAGAACAACCTTGTTTGGAACACGCGGTCTTTGCTGTGTACACCCCTATTCCAGGTCGTTAACCAGGCTCTTCCCTCTCTTCTCTGTGCTGTTTCCAGATTACCAAGGTTCCAGAGAACCTGCTGCCTTTCGCGGTGCAGTGCAGGAACCTCACCGTGTCCAACACACGGACGGTCCTCCTCACCCCGGAGATCTATGTGGACCAGAACATCCATGAGCAGCTGGTAGATTTGATGTTGGAGGCCATCCAGGGAGCCCGTGAGTACATAAGCAAGAGCTGTGCTCATCTACATTTTGATTTCCAGCCCTAACCGGTTTGGCTCAGTGGATAGAGCGTCAGCCTGCAGACTCAGGGGGTCCCAGGTTCGATTCTGGTTGGGGACATGTACCTTGGTTGCGGGCACATACCCGGTGGGGAATCAAATATAAAACTCTTCCTGGTGCATTGGAAAGCCTCGGAGCCACTGCGGTTCCAGAAAAATTAAGGATGCGAGTTCACACCTTGAATATCAGTATAGTTACCGACAGTAGAAGAGTAAAAAGCGGGGTGTAAAGCACATGAAGTTCCTATGGTCTCTTTCCTTTCTCCTTTGCCTTCTGTTAGATTTTGAAGATGTGACTGAATTTCTGGAAGAGGTCATTGAAGCCTTGCTATTGGATGAGGAAGTCCGAACATTTCCAGAGGTCATGACCCCAGTGTTTGATATTTTGTTGGGCCGAATAAAAGACCTGGAGCTCTGCCAGATGCTGCTGTACGCGTACCTGGACATCCTGCTCTATCTCACCAGGCAGAAGGACATGGCCAAGGTAACGGAGGTGTCAGCACCGAGCTGGAGGGTCAGTAATGTGTGCTTCCTGTCCCGAGGGCCCTAGGACGTTACCTGCTGAATAAGAGAAAGATGTGCTGGTTGTTGTGTAGACTTAACTCCTTGAGGCCCTCTCATCCATCACGTTTATCTCATCATACAAACAAGTAAGTAGGACTTCTCTTCTCCTACAGGTTTTTGTAGAATACATTCAGCCCAAGGACCTTAGCAATGGGCAGATGTACCAGAAGACCTTGCTGGGAGTAATCCTAAATATCTCTTGCTTATTAAAGACTCCGGGTGTCGTGGAAAATCATGGCTATTTCTTGAATCCATCTCGCTCCAGCCCCCAGGAGATCAAAGTACAGGAGGCCAACATCCATCAGGTGGAACTGTTTATGTGTATCCCAGCCCCTGTCTTAGGTTAAGTCCTTTCCTCGGGAAGCAGGGCCAGATGAGGCTGCTTGAGCTCACTGGAAAGCAGGCTTTCTACTATAACCGTGTAAAAAAAAGCCCTCTCTAGTGTGTGCTGAGAGTCGAGGAAAAACCTTCGTGTGGGTTAAAGACTAACCTGCTGCTTCTCTTCCTCTTGGCCCTGGTTTTCCTCGTCGACCTATTTCTTATAACTTTAGCTCCTAAATCTTCTGACTGATCTCCAGCCTATAAACTAATTTTTTTCCTCTCCCTCCTTCCTGTGTCCTCTCTATTTGGGCTTCTTAGCATTCATTATAGTAGAAGTCTGGCCAACATGAGGCAGTAAATGGTTGAATTGGGGGTAGTTTGCACCTCCCATCCTCACAACTCTCTAAAGCCCAGATTTGCAAATTACAGCAGCAGCCAAATCCTGCCTGCTTTTGTAAATAGTTTGTAAATAGTTTGAGCACAGCCATGCCCATTTGTGTATGTGTGGTTATGGTTTGATTTCATGCCATAATGGTAGAGTTGAATAGTTACTACAGCGACCGTACGGCATGAAAAGCCAAAAATATTTATCATTTGACCCTCTGCAGAAACAGGTTACTGACCCTACTCTAAAGCTCCATCAGTGCCCCCTGCAGTTGGGCAGCTTGTCAGGAAATCTCTTGTAAGTGCCCAGAAAATTGCTTAAATTAGAACTGGGGATAAGGCACAGGAAGAGTACGGAAAAGATTAGGATTGGCATATTTTTAGAAATTGACAGTGGCTAAGGTTTGGGAGCAACAAATATTAGGATTGTGAAACTGGAATGTTCTGTGGTTATGTTTTCTGGTTAAACAGTTCATGGCTCAGTTCCATGAAAAGATCTACCAGATGCTGAAGAACTTACTCCAGCTCTCCCCAGAAACCAGACATTGCGTCCTGTCCTGGCTGGGAAACTGTTTGCATGCAAATGCAGGCCGCACCAAGATCTGGGCCAACCAGATGCCAGAAATCTTCTTCCAGATGTATGCCTCGGATGCCTTCTTTCTCAACCTGGGTGCTGCTCTCCTGAAGCTGTGCCAGCCATTTTGCAAACCTAGGTCCTCGCGGCTCCTCACCTTTAACCCCACTTACTGTGCGCTGAAGGAGTTGAATGATGAAGAACGAAAAGTAAAAAATGTACACATGAGAGGTAGGGGTGTACTGGGCTTCCCACAATGTGTGTGTGTGTGTGGGTGTGTGTGTGTGGGTGTGTGTGTGTGTGTGTGTGTGTGTCTCTCAGGCACTCACAACCTTATCCTTTCTCACAAAGGTGCCTCGTAGAAGATGAGGCAGAGAGAAGAGCTATTATAAATCTTACAAGGACAGGCTTTTCAAAATAACACTGGTGGCTTTCAGTTGTTGTGCTTTAGTGAGACCTTCTCTCTGAGTTTGGTAACCTTGGGTATTCATTCATTATTTCTTTAAAAATGAATGAAGCACAGTCCTTATCCTTTATGAATTCAGAAATGCCAGGAGAAGGCAGATAGATTGATAGGTAACCATAATATGGTGTAGGGCTGAGCTATGGAAACACAGAGGAAGGAGTAAGAAATTCTACAGAAGTTGGAGGTCTTCATAGCTGATCTTTGAGAGAGGAAAGCAGCAAAAGAATCCCTTTATAAGAGGGACTAACAAGTATAAAGGCACAAAGCTATGGAGAGGCTTGACTAAGGAATAGTGAGAAGGTCATTGTGGCTAAAGCAAGGGGTAGGTGGGAGGAGGGAAGGGTATGGGAACAGCAGGAAATGAGTCTGGGGAGGCAGAAGATTGAGACCAGATTAGAGAAAACAACAATTACAGAGAAGTGGAAAAAAATCATTCATAATTCTACCACTCAGAATGAATCATGCTTAATTTCAGTGAATGTAATTCCTCCCAGTTTTATAACTCTTATTAGAGTTGTAAAAGTAAGACATGTTCAAAAGCAAATAATCTTAAATACAGAAAAACACAAAATACCTGGTAGCTACAGTGATCCATTCTGTAGCATCTGAAAAATCTAGTTATCTATCATTCTTTTTAATTTTTTGTATTTCATGATCAAGTAAAGAAATTTAACTGCATTTCTGTGGATAGTGAGAGCCAAAAGATATTTTTAGACAAAGGAGTGGTGATGTGATAAGCTTTGTTTTTAAGAAGATATTACTTTAAGAAGAAAGATGTCACTGGTAGCAGTGAGGAAGTGGAACTGGAATCAGGGCCCAGGAGGCCAGGAGAGATGCCTGTGGCAAGCCGTTCACTGTGCCTTCTGACTTCTTTGAGGTTTGGACAAAGAAACCTGTCTTATCCCAGCTGTGCAGGAGCCAAAGTTTCCCCAGAACTACAACCTTGTAACGGAGAACCTTGTCCTGACAGAGTACACCTTACACTTGGGATTTCACAGGTAACCCTCCTGATGGCGCTAGGAAAGAACCATACAGTCGTGCTGCTGAGCAGGAAGCTCAGAGGTGTCTCGCAACCTCACTTCCCCCAGAAGGAAGGCTCGCGTTAGGGTCTGGTGGGAAAAGGCATTATTTGCATTTATTTGTGTTTACATGAATTGGTTTTGTCCAAATAACTTGAATTTATGTTTAATTATTGATGTATTAAACTTACTAAAATTAAAGATACGCTAGTATTTTTCTCTAAACTTGCAAATTTTAAAATCACTGTCTTCTATTGTTATCTGTCAAAGTGGAATTGTTTTCATTTAATATTTCACTCTCTGCTCTTGAATATTCATTACTTACTACTCCTGATGAAAAGAGACCAAGCTGTACTCTATGGTGTAGAGACAAGATTAAAGAAATGTTTATAAGGGATTCCAATAAGGTCAGTAAGACTGCAAAAGATTCACGTTTCAAAGATAAAGGGGATTCTAGAAGTGTGAAGGTTCTAGAACTAGAGGGTATAACTTTCAAAAATGGTTCTGGTTCTAGCTAGCTGTAGTTATTCTAGAATTTTGTTTCCCTCTGGTTCAGCTGATTATGACGACGAGTATAAATAAGAAGAGAAAAAACTACTCACTCATAGTTGTAGTCTACGTCAGGGGTGGGGAACCGTTTTTCTGCCAAGGGCTGGTTGCTTATTTATAACATCATTCACACACCACACAAAATTATCAGTTTAAAAATTAGCCTGCTCTGTGTGGTCAAACATTTAATTAATTCACCCCTAATGCCGTGGCAGGACCAGACCAAATGATTTCATGGGCCGGACGTTCCCCGCCTCTGGTCTAGAGGATGGGATATTGAGGGTAGCAGTTTTTTAATACCTTATCAGGGTACTTAAATTGACAGGGCATTGTTCAAAACTTAGCAAATCTCTTAAAAAATGAAATTACATCTTTATTAGAGATTTTCTATCCCTCTCATTGACAATTTAAATGAGACAATAGATAACAATTCAGCATGTTTTTGGCCTATTCAACCACCTAGATTCAAACACAAAAGTGAATGTCATCTAGTTTCCCAGTAAGGCTACCTCCCCCCCGCCCGCCCCAGACATCACCTTCAGGGCCAGAGAAGATGATTTGGGGCTATACACATAGAGAAACTACCCATAACATTGAATTGTGGGTCTTCCTTTCCTTAGAGAACATTTGGCTGGCCCTTTGTGAAAGATAATGAATACTGAACAGAAGGCTTTTTCATCGCCGCCCGGTGGCTGCTCGCTTATAGGTGGTCTCTATTACTGTAGAGCCTCTTTTTTAATCCTCACCCAAGGAGTGAGGATATTTTTCCCATTGATTTTTAGAGAGAGTGGAAGAAAGGCGGGGAGGAGAGAGAGACAAATTGACTGGTTGCCTCACACACGCACCTGGACCAGAGCAGGAATCGAACCTCCCATGCCCTTGACCAGGAATTGAACCTACAACAGCCGATGCTCTAGCCACTTAGTCACACCAACCGGGGCTTTAGTGCTCTTCTAACCATGGGAAGACTGTCCATATAACTATATCTAAGTACAGTCATTGCACTTGTGGGTTGTCGAATTCTCCTGCTGGCCTTCTTGTACTTTGCTTAATAGTTATTTATTTGACATAGTAATATCCCAATCTATACCCTGCCTACTATTTGTAATTACCTATAATTATGTTGAAGACTTGGTAACATTTTCCAGTGCTATGCCCCCTGCCTCTTTGTCAATAACTTTCATGAGTGCCTTCTGTATTGTCATAATTGCAACTTCCTACATCCTAAAAAAGATACTAGAATAAATTAATGAGGATTTGACCCTAGCCAGTTTGCCTTAGTGGATAGAGCGTCGGCCTGTGGTCTGAAAGGTCCCAGATTCGATTCTGGTCAAGGGCACATGCCCAGGTTGCAGGCTCGATCCCAAGTAGGGGGCGTGCAGGACGCAGCCAGTCAATGATTCTCATCATTGATGTTTCTATCTCTCTCTCCCTCTCCGTTCTTCTCTGTAATCAATAAGAAATATATATTTTTTAAAAGATACAAAAAACTATTATAAAAATAAAATGAGGATTTGTATTTCTGGAATGGAAAATACTCAACTATCCCTATATGAGCCTCCTGACCCAGTCTCTTCTGCTTTCTTGGAGGCAGGTTGCATGATCAGATGGTAAAAATCAACCAAAATCTGCACCGGCTGCAGGTCGCCTGGCGAGATGCTCAGCAAAGCTCTAGCCCCGCGGCTGACAACCTGCGTGAGCAGTTTGAGCGACTGATGACCATCTATCTCTCCACCAAGACGGCCATGACTGAGCCGCAGATGCTGCAAAACTGCCTCAACTTGCAGGTGTCCATGGCCGTTCTCCTCGTTCAGCTGGCCATAGGCAATGAGGGCTCCCAGCCCGTAGAGCTGACCTTCCCTCTGCCCGACGGCTATAGCTCCTTGGCCTACGTGCCAGGTAAGCGGGCCTGCTTGGGAGCTTCCTGTCTGTAGCCACTGAGGTTTACCTGGGTCACCTTGGAAGGTAAACCCTTCCTTAGTCATCATCCGGCTGTTTTTGGACAAACTGCTCCTACTTGCAGTGCCACCTCCTGGTGCATGTGTGGGGCCAGCAGCCTTGTCCTCAGCCTTGTGGCCTCCCGCTGCGCACATCAGAAGTCAGGCTTCAGAGGACAGAGGCCTTTCAGAGTCGGGTTCCAGCGCTGTCAGTTTCCATCATTGATATTGTTTGTTGATCAACTTGGAAATTTACCTAACTCTGCCTGTGCTAGTCTGTAGGGGGAAATCATCTCCTGTTGGTTAACCAGGAAGGGAAACTGTATATATATGTGGTTGACGTATCCATCAAAATTAGAGTATATGTTCTGGATAACTGTATTGGTCATCCATTACTGAGTAATAAATTATCCCAAAACACAGAAACTGTAAGACAGCACACATTATTTCACACTGTGTCTGTGTCGGTGGTGTCAGGCACCCAGGAGCAGCCTAGCTGCATGGTTCTGATTCTGGGTCTTGCGTGAGGTTTGGCCAAGCTGTCAGCCAGGGCCATAGGAATCTGAGGACTCGGCCATTGCTGAAGGCTCTGCTCACAAGCCTGTCCCGTGGTTGCCTGCTGGCCTCTTTTCTACACCACACAGGTCCCTACTCAGTGCCACTCCTGATAGGGCGGCTGGCTCCCCGCAGAGCAAGGGGCCCAATGGGAGCTGCTCTTACAACTGATCATGGAACTGACATGCACCAGCTGTGCATGCCTCAGGGTGTATCTTCTACCCGGAGGAGTGCAGGACGGGACACCCAAGGGCGTGAGTAGCAGGAGGTTAGGACCATCCTGGAGACCGGCTAGCATGGTCACCTAATGAGTCTTTAAGATCCTTCGTACATCTAAAGGGTTGTTTAGTGCCCAGTTAAGGTTGAGTGTGGGAAATCGGTGTACTCTCTGAAACTGCACTGATGTGTTAACAGTATTTTTGTGTTCCTACTGCTCTTATATTTATTGGATAAAAATAAAAATTGACACATTTAAAGGAGACTCTGCATTTATTAACTTGTCACCATTCCTAGTATCTACAAGACATTTGGGTTCTGTTAACCTTCACTGAATACACTGTAGAATTTGTATGTACAGAAAGTCAGGCGTTTGGCTAATTCCAGTGACTTTTTTTCCAGAATTTTTCGCAGATAACCTGGGTGATTTCCTCATCTTCCTCCGCCGCTTTGCGGATGACATGTTGGAGACGTCCGCAGACTCCCTGGAGCACGTGCTTCACTTCGTCACCGTCTTCACGGGAAGCATAGAAAGGTGAAGCGCTGGGGCTCAGCTTCCCTGGTTAGAGCTGCAAAGCGTTCAGAGACTTCTCACCGAGGACAAGCCAGCGGCTCAAAGGGTTCCTCCAGAAGCTGTGTTACATGTCGATCACCTGACCATCCTATGGGTAGCCAGAAACCCCACTCTTGCCCACAGGGAATTTGAACTTTCCTATAAGGTACCTGATAGGCATGCCACTGCCAGCCCCTAGTGAAACTCACCTTAATGCAGAAACCTGACCCGTGGCAGCCAGGTGCTAATGATCTTTTAATAACCGTATGATACAGGTTGCTCTTGAAATCCTGAGTTGGGTGAGCAGTAAACTTAGGTAAATGCTTTCTGATTTCAAGTCTTTCTCGTTCGTCGCTTCTAGTCCTCTTTGCCAAAGGACGATTCTCACTGACGGTAGAGATGCCTCTCTGATGTTTCTGGTGCCTCGGCCCAAGGAAACAAACAGTGTGTACGTAGTGAGGATTGCTCCACGGAGAAGAGAATGAGCCACAGTCCTTGGAGCCATGTCAGTGAGAAGTAGGTAAAAGCGATCCTTCACTGAGCTGAGCAGATCTAATGAGGAAACATAAGTCAGCAAGTATTTATTAGGCGCACCTGGTATGCACTGTAAGTAACATAGAACGCTTGGAAAGGCAAGTGTATCCCTGATGAAATAGTCAGAATAGTAAGCAGGAAAGAATGCATTATAGAGAAGTACACAGAATGGCTAAGCAGTAAATACAAACCCAAGTACTCACCCTCACACTTGGTCAGCTGTGACCTCAAAGTTGAATGGTATTCCCTACATTATCCCCCAGAAATTGACAGACTTAAAGCCGCAGAGCCCTGTTTCCCACAGTGCTGGCATGGGATGTTTGCTCCTCTGGAGGCAATTTGACTCCTTGGCTTGGACGCTTTTGACGTGGTGGTCGTAGAGGGCACGGCCCAGCACTTTCCCTAAGAAGAAGAAGAAAGAGGTTTCAGTTACTCTTCATACTCCTGAGAAGACTGGCTAGCCAGGGCCCTGCACCAGTGTACACCAGTATTTTCGGAGAAATAAAAACCTGAAGTGGCTGAAATGAATGTTGATGAAGATAATGAAATAGTTTTCAAACAGTCCTTATCTGGCATAGAAGGAGAAAGCACAAGAGACAAACAGCTACACGGTCAAGGGAAAAGGAAAGAAAAAGCAGTCAGTGGTTCTGAATGTATTGTGTATACTTCTGGAAAATGTGATTTTATTACGAGGACTGCTTTTTTGTATTTAAGAAGATACAGTGGAATGCAGTTGTTGAAAGGGTTGTCAGAAAAAACTGTAGGTTCAAGTCCTAGGAAGCAGTCCGTGGCTTTGGCTCGCCTGCCCAGCTGCAGTGCAGGTATGCGCTCCGGCTCACAGCAGCCTGGCTCAGCCTCTTCTAGTTTTCTTTACAGATTTATATCTTTAGTTACTCTGCCTGGAGAGAAGGGTCACCAGTAACTTCAGGTTTAAGTACTAAAGTCTTTGTTGTCACCATCAAATAAAGAAAATAAAACATTTTTTAAAATCTACCCGCTCAACTTGCTTTCTGCCCTGTTTGCAGGATGAAGAATCCCCACCTGCGGGCCAAGCTGGCTGAGGTGCTGGAGGCGGTGATGCCGCACCTGGATCAGGCCCCCAGCCCCCTGGTGTCGAGTGTGTTCCACCGGAAACGTGTGTTCTGCAACTTTCCCTACGCAGCCCACCTTGCGGAAGCTCTGATCAAGGTCTTTGTGGACATTGAGTTCACAGGTAAAGCGGACAAGAACTAAAAAGCTGATACTTGTGCAATTTCATAGCTGATATTTTTTACTAGTTTGAGTTCTTGTCAGTATTTGAATATCAGAAAAACGTCATCATTTATTGAATTCCTACTATGTGCCACCTTGATGCTAAGTGCCTTTTTTTTACATTGTTTCATGAATTTGTCACCATCTGGAAAGTTTTACTGTATTATCCTCATTTTACATATAAAGACATGGATCCTCAAAAAAATTAAATTATTTGTTTGTCATACAACTGAGTGGTAGGCTTAGGTCTTTCTCCTCAAAAAAATAACATACACTCTTACCAACTTTATTATTTACTGCTTGATCAAACCATACTCAAATAAATTAGGCTGTCTGATTAAAACCCGAGTCTTTATTTTCTCTGCCTCAAAATTGCAGAATAGTGGATAATGAGACAGTGTGCTGATTGAAATATTCTTTTATCCAAACTGTCTAATAGTCTAATTGTTAGATTAAGAATAGCAGCAGGCTCCCTGGCCAGTGTTGCTCAATGGTTAGAGTGTCAGCCTGCACACCAAGGGGTCAAGGGTTTGATTCCAGGTCAAGGGCATATACCTAGGTTGAGGTTTGCTCCCCGCTCCCGGTTGGGGTGCATTCCAGAGGCAACCAATCAACCTTGATCTTTCTCTTTCTCCTTCCCCACCCCCCTTCTTTTCTCCCTCCCTTCCACTTTCTCTGAAAAACAATGGAAAAAAGTATCCTCTGGTGAGGATTAACAAAAAAAGAACAGCAGGCAACACTCCCTTTCTCTCTTGGCCTTTTGAGATCTAACCCTGAGATGCTGTGTTTGAGTAAACAATACCCCATCTCAACCAGTAAACAGGATGTTAAGCAGTTACTTAAGACCCTTTTTATTTTTCATTAATTATTTTTTTGATCTTCACCGAGGGTTTTTGGGGTTTTTTTTTTAGAGAGAGAACATCATTGAGAGGGGGAGAGAGAGAGAGAGAGAGAGAGAGAGACAGACAGACAGACAGACATCGATGTGAGAAACACCAATTGGTTGCCTCTTGTACATGCCCCAATTGGGGACCAAACCCACACCCTAGGTGTGTGCCCTGACCAGGAATCGAACTCACAACCTTTCGGAGTGGAATGGCACTCCAACCAATGAGTCACACTGGCCAGGGCTAGACCCCTCTTAAAGGGGATGTCCTAGTATCCAATGACAAATACAACATTTATTATTTTTTTAATTTTATTTTTCCATCACAGTTTACATTCAATATTATTTTTTACTAGTTTGAGGTGTATCGCATAGTTGTTGGACAATTATAAAGAGACATTTAATTTTTTTTAATATCTTTTTATTGCTTTTTTTTTAGAGAGAGAGATAGAAACATGGATAAAAACCATCAATCGGCTGCCTCCTGTATGCCCCCTACTGGGGATCGAGCCCAAAACCCAGGCATGTGCCCTAACCGGGAATCAAATAGGCAGCCTCTTGGTTCATAGGTAAATGCTCAACCACTGAGCCACACCAGCTGGGCACATTTAACATTTTATTGACTACCTTCTCATCTTTAGATTTTGACTTTGTCACTTGTTCTGTTCACCTGAGCCTTGGTTTCCTCATCTATAAAATGGGTTGAAGTGAAATAATGCATGTAAATCTTCATAATACATAAGAAGTTGAGCAATAAATTGCTGCAGTTTCCTCATTATCTCATAACACAATTCTTTAGTTTCCTGCAGTTATCTCAGGATATGTTATAATCCCTGTCTTATATCGGAGGAAGTGAAAGTTGCAAAAGGTTAAGAGACTTGCATGATGTGGAGCGGAAGGAAGACCTAGGTTTTCTAACTCCATACCCCATGCTTTTCCTTTATTATGTGACCTGACCTGTATGCTCTAGTGCAATATAAGCCACAGGTTTTTAGCTTCTGCCCTGATTTTTCAGAGTAATTAAGAAACAGCCCTGGCTGGTGTGGCTCAATGGATAGAGTGTTGGCCTGCGGACTGAAGGCCCCGGGTTTGATTCCTGGTCAGAGCACATGCCCAGGTTACGGGCTCGATCCCCAGTGGGGGTCATGCAGGAGGCAGCCAATCGATGATTCTCCCTCATCATTGATGTTTCTATCTCTCCCTTTCCCTTCCTCTCTGAAATCAATAAAAATACATTGAAAGAAGGAAAGGAGAAAGGAAAGGAAGGGAGGAAAGGGAGGGAGGGAGGGAAGGAAGGAAGGAAGGAAGGAAGGAAGGAAGGAAGGATGGAAGGAAGGAAGGAAGGAAGGAAGGAAGGAAGGAAGGAAGGAAGGAAGGAAGGAAGGAAGGAAGGAAGGAAGGAAGGAAGGAAGGAAGGAAGGAAGGAAGGAAGGAAGGAAGGAAGGAAGGAAGGAAGGAAGGAAGGAAGGAAGGAAGGAAGGAAGGAAGGAAGGAAGGAAGGAAGGAAGGAAGGAAGGAAGGAAGGAAGGAAGGAAGGAAGGAACAGTTGGCCACACATCTGGCATATTATCTGTGAAGATTGTGGGGATTATTTGATTTCCCATCTGCACATGGCTGTCTGCCATAATGGCAGGCAGAGGCTCATTTAGAGTCTGATAAATACTCTACATTTCATGTGGAAGCATTTGCTTCCCTTGGCTTTTATTGTGTAGGTCAGTCCTTGTCCTCTTCTGTATGACAAGGTATTCTTCTGCTCTGTCAGTGAGGAAGTAAGCAAATGCTTGCCTACAGCTCTAGGCCTTTATGAGCTCTCAAGGCAGATTTTGTCAGCCTTGACACATTCAGAGTCAAGGAAAATGGCCACACATAGACATAAGCTCTTACTCTTTCTCTAATGGCACCTTTAACACCTTTGCTGGGTTTTTGCTCTTGCCTTACTCCAGGAGACCCCCATCAATTTGAACAGAAGTTCAATTACCGCCGTCCCATGTATCCCATTCTAAGGTACATGTGGGGAACAGATACCTATCGAGAGAGCATTAAGGTAAGAGTTTTCGGTGAAACCAGACTAAGTTATCAGAGTTTTTGTTTCAGATAAACCCCATAAGTTGCGGTTCAGTACTAAAATGGTTTTCTCTTGGGCTGGGACTTACAGGATTTGGCTGACTATGCCTCTAAGAATTTAGAAGCCATGAATCCCCCACTTTTTCTCCGCTTTCTTAACCTGCTAATGAATGATGCCATATTCCTTTTGGATGAAGCCATACAGGTAAAAAACCCAAACAGATTAACTGCTCCTACACCTTCAAATTATGGCCAGTACATACTTTTAAACTTTTCATCATAATAGAGCAATCTTCATGCTTTTAGTACCAGTTTTAGACACTAGAAATCTGCAAGTAGCAGTGTACTACCAGCCTTCCCCTTACAGAGCTCGAGAAGTGTGGTTCCATTAAAGACCAAAAGCAAGGCTCATTGAAGCCTCGAGCTGGGATGATGCCTTGGCAGAGGGTGGAAAAGAACATATGATGAGGCCAAACTGAGGTAGACTGCCAGAACGAACTAGGCTAGCCCCACAGAAGCCAGAACCTCGCATTTGGTCAGTGACTTTCTCTTCAACCTTTTCCATCCCAACACATTAGTAACAGTGGCTCACTGAGGCAACACTTCTTATCCCTCTCCTGAAAGATTGTGATTTTTACACCACTGCTTGGAAAAAAACTAGCTTGGGTTGTTTTTCATGTAAAGACTTGCCAATATTCTCCATCTCTCCACTACCTCCCAAATCTTTAGCTGTATAGAAACATGGGTTTCACAACATGGACAGCCCCTTTGGGGTTTTGTATCCTGGACCATCCCTATGGAGCTGCCTGTTGCCCATGTAAAAACTTCCCGTCTACAAAGGGACAAGCAGTGACCAGCTGGAGTGGAGGCAGGAAAATCATGAGGGTAGCCTGTTGGAGAGCCATGAGCTCCTCCTATTGATTAGCAGTCTCCCAGCAACTTGTGAGAAATTTTTCCTGCTTTTTGCATCTATATATATAAAAGCCTAAGTGACTGCTTGACTGTTCGACCAGTAGCTATGACATGCACTGACCACCAGGGGGCAGACGCTCAACTTACAGGCATGGAAACATGGAACAGACTGATGAATCGAAGAGGGAAGGGGGGGGGAGGGAGAGTGGGAAGAGGTTAACCAAAGATCTTACATGCATAGTAGAGGCCCAGTGCACCAATTCGTGCACCAGTGGGGTCCCTCAGCCTGGCCTGCGGGGATCAGGCCAAACTGGCAGTCTGACATCCCCGAGGGGTCCTGGATTGTGAAAGGGTGCAGGCCAGGCCGAAGGAGCCCTCTGGTGCACAAATCCATGCACCAGGCCTCTAGTAATCCTGTAAGATTTTAGATAGATTTTTCTTAGAAAACAATAAACAGCCCCTTCTAAGTAAGAGCTGTGTGACCCAGATGGCATTTTCATGGGACTGTAATTTTAACATGTTTGCTGTAACAGCAAAGGGGGGTTTTAAATATGGTTCTCCTTCCTGGCGTCTTGCGTGTTTGATAAAGCTTTGTTTTTTAATACAGCTTTGGGGGATTTCATTTTATTTTTTCCATCATTCAGGAAGGGTTCATCCTCTTTTTCGTCCTATTTGTTTTTGCTTGGGTTTCATACATTACACCACTTAGTCTCTATAATATTTCTAGAGGAATTACCAATAAGTCTACCTAGGCTGAAACAAAACTATACGGAGCCACAGTTTTTCTTTTTTCCCAAAATTTCTCTTTTAGCTTCAGCCCTCTGCTGAGAAATAAAGCCTCACGTCTCTGAGGCCGTCCCTGGTTTTCCCAGCATAGTGGCCTAGATTTTAAATGGGACCTCAAGTCTGATCTTCCCTTCAACTGAACTTCTTCTCTGATACATTCTACCTCTGGTTCCCATAGTATCTGAGCAAGATAAAGATCCAGCAGATTGAGAAGGACCGAGGTGAATGGGACAGTCTGACTCCAGAAGCCCGCCGAGAGAAGGAAGCTGGCCTGCAGATGTTTGGACAGCTGGCACGTTTCCATAACATCATGTCCAATGAAACAATTGGTACCCTTGCCTTTCTCACATCAGGTAAGTACACAGAGCACCGCTTTCCCAAAAATGCAGTGGTCAAGATCTGCTTCATTTGAGGTACCAGCCCAGCTGAAACTAAGTGTTCAGACTCTGGTGACATTATCCTCCACAATGTGGGAGAGAAATGAATCCCTAGGGGCTTCAGGAAACATGATGGTGCCTTGTTGGCAGGGAATGAGGAAATGGCCACCGCACACTGCTGCCAGAAAGCACAATGGGTATCGTTTTCTTAAGGACAGTTAGCAATATGAATATATCGGGTGGAGAGGAGGAAAATTAACCTGAAAAAGAGTCTGGAACTCTGATTAAATGTAGATCAAACAAAGACATTATCTCCACCCCCTCTACAGCTACACTGTCCAGTACAGTAGCCTCTTGCCACATATGGCTATCAAACATTTAAAATGTGGCCAGTTTGAATTGAGATGTGCTATAAGGAAATACATACTGCAAAACTTAGTATTAAAAAAGAAATATTAATAATTTTTATATTGATTTCACGCAAAATGACAACCAAGAATCACCAGACGTTTGAGGAAATCTAGCATGAAACAGATAATATGTGAAAACTTTTTTTCCTTTCAGTTTATTGATTTTTAGAGAGAGGAAGGGAGAGGGAGAAAGGGAGAGAAAATAAGTGCACCTGGCCAGTGTGGCTCAGCAGTTGAGCGTTGACTCAGGAACCAAGAGGTCACTGGTTTGATTCTCAGTCATGGCACATGCCTGGGTTGCTGGCTCAGTCTGCAGTAGAGGGTGTGCAGGAGGCAGCCAATTGATGATGTTTATTTTCATCAATGTTTCTATCTCTCATCAATGTTTCTATCTCTCTGTCCTTCTCCCTTCCTCTCGCTCTAATAAAAAACATATTTTTTTTAAAAATCAATATGAGGGCCAAATGTCAGTCGGCTGCCTCCTGCTTATGTCCCACTGGGGATCGAGCCCACAACCCAGGCATGTGCCCTTAACCAGGAATTAAACTGGCAACCTTAAGGTGCACAGGACAACGCCCAACCAACTAAGCCACACCAGCCAGGGTAATACATGAACACTTTCATAAAAATTTTCATAATCTCAGAGGGATAAGAGAAGATATAGCATATCAGTAGAAGGGTCAAAGATAAATTCAAGGAACTCTTGAGAGCAGCACAGAAAGGACTCCCATAAGCACATTAGAATTAAAATTACACAGCCTGGCCTGCGTGACTCTGTGATGGAGTGGTCAACCTATGAACCAGGAGGTTATGGTTCCATTCCCGGTCAGGGCACATGCCCAGGTTGCAGGCTCGAGCCTCAGTGTGGGGCCTGCAGGAGGCAGCCAATCAATGATTCACTCTCATCACTGATGTTTCTGTCTCTCCCCCTCCTCTCTGAAAACAAAACAAAAAAAATTTGTGGGGAGGGCACTGCATTTAAAAACAAAAAACTAAACTACAGAATAACCATCATTGAGAACCTCCTAAAATCTAGCTGAATGAAAGTCATATAACTAAGGATTTAAAGAAGCCACATGGGGTGGAGATGCTGAATGGGCTAGTTCCACATCAACGTGTAACAGATAAAATATGAGAGGAAGCCCTGGCCATGGTGGCTTAGTTGGTTGGGCACTGTCCCATGCACTAAAAGGCTGCCAGTTCAATTCCCAGCCAGAGCACATGCCTGGGTTTCAAGCTCGATCCCCAGAGTGGGGGTTAGGGAGGACATGCAGGAGGCAGCAATTCTTTGCTCTCACATTGATGTTTCTCTTTCTCTCTACCTCTCCCCTCTCTCTCTAAAAATCAGTTATTTTAAATCTTGAAAAACAATCAGGAAGGATATCTCTGCTGCAGAGAATCTCCCCTGAGGAGCGCGGGATCCCAGCCCCTCACGAGGCCCCTCCATCCCAGGGTTCCAGAGCCAGGATGAGACGTCCACATAACTTCCGCCTGAAAAGCCAGTGGGGATTGAGGCTGATGGAGAGTAAGACTGCTGGAGTCCCAGGCAGTGCCTCTTAAAGGAGCCACACATGCATTTACTCAGACTCCCTCTTAGTTCCAGCTATGGGGCAGCACCTTGAAAGGCACGAGGGACATCCTGGAAGGAACTGAATTGTCTGGCATCAGGGTGAGAGCTGGAGGGGCAGCTTTCTCCCAGAGGCCATAGTTCCTTTGCTGAGCCCTCCCCCTACACAGGGCCAACAGGTAATGGCCATATTGAGTCTCCATCAACTGGCTGTTATTGTTCAACACACCTGGGGATTCCCTGAGACCCCACCCCACCAACTTGCCAATCAACCCAGGCTGATTCCAGTGGCTTTTCCATATAAATGGCCTTCAAATTTACCTAATACCTCTCAAACAAGCAGCAGCTGGCCTTGGTTCACAACTTGACCTTTCCTGGGCACCTCCAAGCCAGCACAGGTAGCAACTATCTGCACATCACTTTATAGCTCATGCTTGGTGGCCCCGGGCGGTACACAGGCAATGGCTGTCCATTGCCTGGACCTCCTGGTAGGCCCTAGAGCCTGTATACTTGGTGGACAGCTTCAGACCACATCAAAGCACCACCCAACCACCTCATAAGTGACACACAGAAGAGGCAGACTCAGCAGGTACCAGAGACTTGCTGAAGTAAGTCCTGCTTTGTGGGGTGGGCCCCTGCACAGTGGTGGCAGCCAGTCCTTGCAGCTGGTCAGCCTGGGGGTAAATCCCTCCCATTAACATCCCAACAGCAATTAAGGCTCACCTACAACAGGAGGTTGTACACAGCCCGCATGGTGGCACACATGGAGCACCCAGCTCAGGTGAACAGGGAGGCTGTGCCACTGGACCCTAAGGACATCTACTGCATAAGGTCACTCGACCAAGCCTGAGAGACGGAGCAGCTCTACCTGATACATATAAACAAACACAGGGAGACAGCCAAAATGAGGAGACAAGGAGACATGTCCCAAGTGAAAGAACAGAACAAAACTCCAGAAAAAGAAGTAAAAAAAAAAACGGAGACAAGGAATCTACTAGATGCAGAGTTCAAAACACAGTTAAAAGGATGTTCAATGAAATTAGAGGAGGAGTAGATGAACTTAGTGAGAACTTCAACAGCATTAAAAAGGACATGGGAGCCATAAACTAGTCAGAAATGAAGGATATACTAACTGAAATGAAGAATCATTTACAGGGAATCAACAGTAGAGTAGATGAAGCTGAGAATCAAAACAGTAATTTGGAAAATAAGGAAGCAAAAGCCCTAACCGTTTTGGCTCGGTGGATAGAGCGAAGGCCTGCGGACTCAAGGGTCCCAGGTTCGATTCCAGTCAAGGGCATGTACCTTGGTTGCGGGCACATCCCCAGTAGGGGGTGTGCAGGAGGCAGCTGATCGATGTTTCTCTCTCATCGATGTTTCTAACTCTCTATCCCTCTCCCTTCCTCTCTGTAAAGAATCAATAAAATATATTTTTTAAAAAAATAAAAATAAGGAAGCAAAAAATCACCCAACCAGAACAGCAAAAAGAAAAAAATTACAATAGTATAAGGAACTTTTGGGACAACTTCAAGTGTACCAACATTCGCATCATGGGGGCCGGGGGGTGCCAGAAGTAGGAGAGAGAGAGCAAGAAATTGAATACCTATTTTAAAAAATAATAACAGAGCCTGGCTGACGTGGCTCTGGTTGATTATCAACCTATAAAGCAGGAGGTCACGGTTCGATTCCCAGTCAGGGCACATGCCTGGGTTGCAGGCTCAATCCCCGGTTGGAGCATGCGGGAGGTAGCCAATCAGTGATTCTCTCTCATTGATGTTTCTATCTCTCCCTCTTCCTTCCTCTCTGAAATCAATAAAAGAATGTATTTAAAAAAAAAAAATAATGACGGAGTTTGGCCGGCATGACTTAGTGGTTGAGCGATGGTTCGATATCCTGTCAGGGCACATGCCCAAATTGTGAGCTTGATCCCCAGTAAGAGGCCTGCAGGAGGCAGCTGATTGATGATTCTCTCTCATCATTGATGGTTTTTATCTCTTCTCCCTTCCTCTCTGAAATCAATAAAAATATTTAAAAAAAAAAAACATAAAACTATCATTTAATATCAAAGGACATATAAAGAGCTTCCCAGACAAGGAAAAGCTAAAGGAGTTCATCACCACCAAACCTATATTACATGAAATGTTAAAGGATCTTCTTTTTTTTTTAAATATATATTTTTATTGGTTTTAGAGAGGAAGAGAGAGGGAGGGAAAGAGAGAAACATCAATGTTGAGAGAGAATCTGACCAGATGCCTCTTGCACACCGCCTACTAGGAATTGAGCCCACAACCCAGGCATGTGCCCTGACTGGGAGTCAAACCATGATCTCCTGGTTCATAGGTCGATGCTCAACCACTGAACCACACCGGCCGAGCAAGGGTTTTCTTTAAGAAGGAAAAAAAGATCTCAGACATCTC
The DNA here is from genome assembly GCF_000412655.1 of Myotis brandtii. NCBI lineage: Eukaryota > Metazoa > Chordata > Mammalia > Chiroptera > Vespertilionidae > Myotis > Myotis brandtii. The sequence goes on along the minus strand of NW_005353538.1, from coordinate 1,509,825 downwards.
TTGCAGCAGTCTGTTTACCAACACATAAAAGCCTAAGCGACCATTACGACCGGACAACCAGATGATCGGCCAGTAGCTATGACGCACACTGACCACCAGGGGGCAGATGCTCAATGCAGGTGCTGCCCCCTGATGGTCATTGCACTCCCACAGCCAACCTCCCGTGGTCAGCCATCATCCCGTAGTCCCTTCCCCCCGGCTGGCTGACCCAATCAGGACTAGGTGAGACAGCCCCAATCGGCCCCGATCGCCAGAAATAAACAAATGGGATTACATCAAAATAAAAAGCTTCTGCACAGCAAAAGAAACCACCAACAAAATGAAAGGGGAGCCCACTGTATGGGAGAACATATTTGCCAATGTTACAGCTGATAAGGGGTTAATTTCCAAAATACGTAAAGAACTCATACAACTTAACAAAAGGAAGACAAACAATCCAATTAAATAATGGCCAAAGGACCTAGATAGAAATTTCTGAAAAGTGGACATACAGAGGCCAAGAGACATGAAAAAAATGCTCAAAGTCACTAATCATCTGAGAGATGCAGATTAAAAAGTCAATGAGGTATCACCTGACACCTGTCAGAATGGCCACCATCAATAACTCAACAAATGACAAGTGCTGGAGAGGATGTGGAGAAAAAGGAATCCTAGTCCACTGCTGGTGGGAATGCAAACTGGTATAGCCACTGTGGAGAACAGTATGGAGTTTCCTCAAAAAATTAGAAATAGAACTCTCTTTTGACCCAGCGATCCCACTTCTAAGACTATACCCTAAGAAACGCAAAACGCCAATTAGAAAGGATATATGCACCCCTATGTTCATAGCAGCACAACTTACAAAGCTGAGATCTGGAAACAAGTGCCCATCAATAGATGAGTGGACAAAAAGGCTTTGGTACATTTACTCAGTGTAATACTAAATGGTGGTTAAAAAGAAGGAACTTTTACCTAGTCTTGTACTGACTTGTTTGGTGTGCACAACAGGAAATATTTTGCTTTTGGAGAACAAGAAAAATAGGTTTATTTGTGTTACGCTTATTAATTTGTGTAGTTATTCAGTGTCTGGTAATTAATGTTCAAGTAAAAATATTAATTTTTATTAAAATGTTCTATTTTATGTTAACGATTATTCATTTATTTCAGTCCTTTATATTCAGCATGTCTATCAAAATCAAGTGGTAGTAAAAATAAATGAAAAATTGCTGACGAACATCAAAATTTCCAAGAAAAGTGGGAATTGGAGTATTTTTGCTGCGAAGTAAAGACTAAAATAATCTGCTTGATATGTAATAATGCTATTAGTGTACCAAAGTTATACAACATTCATTGTCACTACGAACAACATAAATCAAAATATGATAATTACGAGGGATTAATGAGACAAGAAAAGTTGAAAGAGCTCAAGTTGGGGCTGAATAAACAGCAGTTCATGGTGACTAAAGTATCACATGAAAGTGAAGCAGCGGGGCATGCAAGCTACTTCTTGTGGAGTTGATAGCTAAACACTCGAAACCTTTTACTGAAAGTGGTTCATCAAGGAATGTCTAAAGCTGAATGCTCTAAATTGAAATGAGCCATCAAGTGGCTAGCACAGAGAATTTTTTAAAACCCCATACTAAGATTTATCATTGTGACATTTCAGAAAATCAGGGTAAAAAAATGATCCTACAGGGACCCAGAGAGAAAGTCAGGTCATATACATTGTTTAAGTACCAAAATGTCTTTGAAATTCACAACAGTAACATCTGAAGCTGGAACACATTCCTGATGGGAAATATTTTTTTCAGCCCAGAATCCTATACCCAGCCAAACTATCAGTTCTATTAGAGGGTAAAGTATAAGGCCATTTTCAGACATGAAGGCATCAAATTTACTTTCATCAAAGCTACAATAATATATACTCACCCAGCTGGTGTGGCTCAGCGGTTGAGCATCGACCCAGGAACCAAGAGGTCACGGTTTGATTCCCAGTCAGGGAGATCAAAGCAAAATGATCTAGTTTCTAAGCTTTTTCCATTGCCTGTGACGAGAGTATGGACATTGGAGGCGTAGCTCAGTTCGCTGTGTTTCTTTGTGCTTGTGACACGGATTTCAACATTTTTGAGGAATTATTGGAACTAGTACTAATGCATAACACTAGTACAGGACATAATATATTTTTGTTTTTAAACTTCTGCAAAAATACAGTCTACCTCTCTCAAAATTAACTTCTGTAGCTACAGATGGAGTTCCTTCAATGACTGGAAAAAACAGTGGTTTCGCGGCAATACTGCAAAAAACAAAAAGTGAAATTTATGACAGATCCAAGATTCATCATATGCATTGCATTATATCAAGAAGTATTATGCACGAAGGTAATAAACATGGAAAATGTGTTGACATCTATCAAAAAAAATTATCAATTTCATAAGATCTCAAAGCTTTAATCAGCAACAGTTCTCTGCTTTCTTAAGTGAATTAGCAAATATTCCGGCTTGTGCTACTTACTATATCGAGGTACGTTGGCTATCCTGCTCCAAGGTTCTGAAACAATTCTGGGACTTGAAAGAAGAAATATGTCAGTTCTTAATAACTAAAAATCAAGACATAAGCCTGTTTTTTGACACAATATGGCTGCAGGATTTATCCTTCATGGTTGATATAACAAAACACTTATATGACTTAAAACTGCAAGGAAAAGATCAGATTATTACAAACATGTGTGACCAAGTCAAAGCATTCACCTGTAAGCTAGTTCTTTGGGAAAAGCAGTTGAAAAATGAAGATTTAATGTACTTTCCGACATGCAACATGAACAAATCAAGTTTAAGTGAAACTGCATCGTATCAAAAAATTTTAAGCCTTAGAACTGAATTTGAAACAAGGTTTGCAGATTTTAAATTTTTGGAAGACAAATTTTCTTCAATTTTTTCAATAAATACAGAATCAGTACCTAATCAAATGCAAATGGAGGTAATTGAGATCCAGTGTGATTCAGATTTGAAGGCAAAATTCAGTGAAGTTGGCGTGCCTGAATTTATTTTTTTAATATTTAACTGCCAGGTTTGAAAATACTCAAAAATTCGCATATGAAATTATTTCCATGTTTGGAAGTACTTATCGGTGTGAGCAGTTATTTACAATTATGAAAGGAAATAAGTCTCCTGTCAGATCCAGAATTACTGACGTTCACCTTGGTCAGTTTTGAAAGTGATCACTGTGAACAAGATTTCCCCCGAAGTAGGAGAGATAGTAGCAGAGAAGAGATGCCAAGTGTCAGGAAGAAAACATTAATTTTATCATTGCTCTTGT
>NW_005353538.1:1494707-1505960 GCF_000412655.1 Myotis brandtii | reverse complement strand
ATAAGTATCACATGATCTCACTCATATGTGTAATCTAATTAACTCCAGAGACCCAGAGACAGAGAAGCATGAAACAGACTGATGCATTTCAGAGGGGATGCTCTAAATTGAAATGAGCCATCAGCACAGAGACACAGAGAATTTTTTAAAACCCCATACTAAGATTTATCATTGTGACATTTCAGAAAATCAGGGTAAAAAAATGATCCTACAGGGACCCAGAGAGAAAGTCAGGTCATATACATTGTTTAAGTACCAAAATGTCTTTGAAATTCACAACAGTAACATCTGAAGCTGGAACACATTCCTGATGGGAAATATTTTTTTCAGCCCAGAATCCTATACCCAGCCAAACTATCAGTTCTATTAGAGGGTAAAGTATAAGGCCATTTTCAGACATGAAGGCATCAAATTTACTTTCATCAAAGCTACAATAATATATACTCACCCAGCTGGTGTGGCTCAGCGGTTGAGCATCGACCCAGGAACCAAGAGGTCACGGTTTGATTCCCAGTCAGGGCAGATGCCCAGGTTACAGGCTCAATCCCTAGTAGGAGGCTCTCTCTTTCTCTGTAAAAATCAATAAAAACATTAAAAAAAAAAAAAAAGATACACTCTATCAAAATGAGAGAATAAACCCAGAAGGAGCTAGATGGAATCCTATAAGAGACACAAAGGAAGTTCCCAGGATGATGGTAGAAGGAGCTCGTATAACCACCACGCAACAGACCTACAGAGCAAGGAGTCCAGATTGGAGTGACAGATGGAAACTTCCAGAAAGAACATTTCCCAAAATGCAGAACTGCTAGAAATTATCCTATTGGGAATTTTACATTTCTGATAAAGAGACCTCTCTCAAAATTAACTTCTGTAGCTACAGATGGAGTTCCTTCAATGACTGGAAAAAACAGTGGTTTCGCGGCAATACTGCAAAAAACAAAAAGTGAAATTTATGACAGATCCAAGATTCATCATATGCATTGCATTATATCAAGAAGTATTATGCACGAAGGTAATAAACATGGAAAATGTGTTGACATCTATCAAAAAAAATTATCAATTTCATAAGATCTCAAAGCTTTAATCAGCAACAGTTCTCTGCTTTCTTAAGTGAATTAGCAAATATTCCGGCTTGTGCTACTTACTATATCGAGGTACGTTGGCTATCCTGCTCCAAGGTTCTGTGCATGCATACAAGTCCTTTGGTTGATCTCTCCCCTCTGGTAAAGAGTTATAGAAAGATTTAATGATAGGTTCTCTGAAAATAAGCAAACAAAAACCCCAGAGTTATACTAAAATTTAGTTCACCCTTGTACAATGCAGGGGTTAGTGACACTGACCCCCCACCCCGGCACAGTGGAAAACCCATGTGTAACTTCTGACTCCCCAGAAGTTAACTACTAATGGCCTACTATTAACTGCAAGCCTTACTGATAATATATAGTCGATTAACACATATGTATGTCTTATGTATTATATACTATATTCTTAGAATAAAGTAAGATAGAGAAAAGAAATGTTATTAAGAAAATCCTAAGGAAGCCCAACCAGTGTGGCTCAGTGGTTGAGTGTGGACCCAAGAACGAGGAAAAGCAGTTGAAAAATGAAGATTTAATGTACTTTCCGACATGCAACATGAACAAATCAAGTTTAAGTGAAACTGCATCGTATCAAAAAATTTTAAGCCTTAGAACTGAATTTGAAACAAGGTTTGCAGATTTTAAATTTTTGGAAGACAAGTTTTCTTTAATTTTTTTCAATAAATATAGAATCAGTACCTAATCAAATGCAAATGCAGGTAATTGAGATTCAGTGCAATTCAGATTTAAAGGCAAAATTCAGTGAAGTTGGTGTGCCTAAATTTTACAAATATTTACCTGCCAGCTTTGAAAATTCACATGAAATTATTTCCATGTTTGGAAGTACTTATCAGTGTGAGTAGTTATTACAATTATGAGAGGAAATAAGTCTCCTGTCAGATCCAGAATTACTGACATTCACCTTGGGGCAGTTTTGAACGTAATCACTGAGAACAAGATTTCCCCAGAAGTAAGAATGATAAGCAGGCTCAATTCCCAGTGGAAGGTGTGCAGGAGGCAGCTGATCAATGATTCTCTCTCATCATTGATGTTTCTATCCCTCTCCCTTCCTCTCTCTAAAATCAATAAAAATATAAAAAAAGAAAATCATAAGGAAAAAAATACATTTACAGTATTTATTGAAAAAAGCAACTGCATATAAGTGGACCCATGCAGTTCAAGTCTATATTGTTCAAGGGTCAACTGTATAAACAAGGTGTTAACAGTCTTTATTTCTGGGTGGTAGTTTTTACATCTTGTTCATTTGCTTTTGCTTGTCTATATTTTCTAATATTACTGCAATGAAAATGTATTAAAATTACTTATGTAATTTTAAAAAGTAGTAGTCTCCAGAGGTCTCCCAGCAAAACTCTAAGACATAAGTAAAAGATTGCTAATGGATTGAGTTTTCAGTCTGGCTTTCCTTCCAGAGATCAAATCGCTCTTTGTGCACCCTTTCCTGGCTGAGCGCATCATCTCCATGCTGAACTACTTCCTGCAGCACCTGGTTGGCCCCAAGATGGGGGCCTTGAAAGTCAAGGACTTCAGTGAATTTGACTTCAAGCCCCAGCAGCTCGTATCAGATATCTGCACGATCTACTTAAATCTTGGGTACTTGAGATTTAAATTGGGCAAGCCAGAGGGGGATGCTAATGTTTTAATTGGGAGCTTTGATAATAGAATAATGTGGAAGTAGAAAAGAAATGGTCCATTTCAAGTTGGTTGATGAAAGGATCTTCTCTAGTTTTAAATGAGATTTTTGTGTTACCTGTGGGACAGACATTGTTCAGAATTTCCAACATTCTGCCTTGATTTGTACAAAGATAAACTCTGCTGGTTGTACTGTTGTTTGGAAAAGCAGTATTCCTTTAAAGCCACAGAATACTTGATAGACCTTCCTAAAAATTAGAAATGTTTATCAAAAGAGCATTCATGGCATTTAAGTGATGGGGACCCTTGTCCCTCAACCCACTGATTACCTCCTCTGATGCTCCATTTCCCTCCCATGCTGACCTTCCAGGAATGAGGAGAATTTCTGTGCCACTGTGCCCAAAGATGGGCGTTCCTATTCCCCGACTCTTCTTGCACAGACCATCCGAGTTCTGAAGAAAATAAATAAGCCTGGAGATATGATTGTGGCTTTCACCAACTTAGCAGAGAGAATCAAGGTGAGAAGGAGGAGGGTTTGTTTATTAACATGTTCTATAAAAATCCCATGGTTGCCCTGGCCAGTGTGGCTCAGTTTGTTGAACATTGTCCCGTGTACCGGAAGGCCGCTGGTTTAATTCCCTGCCAGGACACATACCCACATTGCAGGCTCGATCCCTGGTCAGGGTGTGTACGGGAGGCAACAGGTAGAAGTTTCTCTCCCCCTTCCTCTCTCTCTCTAAAGATCAAGAAAAACTTTTTTTTTTAATTACATTATTGACTCAGCTGTACTGCTCTTTACCCTGTTTTGGAGGGTAGGCAGAAACATTGCCTTGAGAAAATATAAACATGATTAGTCAATAACTAGAACTACTGAATTCTTAATACTGCTATTTTTTTATTACTGGTTTGAGAGAGAGAGCAAGGTACAGAGAGAAACATTGATACTTGTTGCTCTTATCTATGCATTCATTGATTGGTTCTTGTATGTGCCCTGACCAGGGATCAAACCTGCAACCTTGGCCTATGGGGACGACGCTCTAACCAAGGCTGTTCTAACTGTTCTTTTTTTTTTTTAGTTTCAATTTATTGTGGGGGGGGGGGGTTAAATATGCTTTTTTGTTAATTTCTAGAGAGAGAGGAAGAAGGGAGAGATAGAAACATTGATGAGAGAGAAACATGGCTGCCTACTGCACACCCCCTACTGGCGATCAAGCCCACAACCCAGGCATGTGCCCTGACCAGGAATCGAACCAGCAACTCTTTGGTACATGCTCAACCACGGAGCCACACTGGCCAGGCAATACTACTACTACTACTACTACTACTACTACTTTCTCTAGTGTGAGAGTGAGAGTAGAAAAATGGATTTAAGAAGCTTCTGCTAGAAGAGTATACAGAGTTTTGTAGGCTGTTTTTATGAAAATGTTTGTGCAGTGTTACTAATAGATTTGAAAATCTATATTGTTAATGCTAAAAAGCAGAACTTCTTAGAATAGAATTCAAAATGAGTTGTTTTAGTTATTTTTATTGGTTTTCTCTGTTCTCTATATTTGTGATTGGTAGTTGGCTTTTGTAGGAATAGCCATACATTTTAAAGATTAGAATACTGCATTGTATTTAGCTAATAATCCCTTTGGGGTATGACAGAGCTTCATTAGCAGTTATGAAAACAGAAAAACCATGGCACAGTGTCCGATAGAAAACTTTCTTTATTGATGTCAGTCCTTCCTTCATCGAGTTACTTATTTCTTGAGTTGGGCTTCATCTTTGCCTCCAGTTTAGCCAGATGGGGCCCTGAGTCATGAAAGAATCAAAGGTTAAAGGCACTTTTAAATTCTTATACCTGATTGTGCCTAACCCCAGAAACTTCATGAGTGGCTGTGATTATGCAAATAATAACCCTCCAGCTCCTCCCATTTTAGATTCTGACATTTACAACAAGACTGTTGCCAGAAAGATGTGTGTGATGTGCTTCTTTTCCTGTTAACACTTTAACCCATTCTTAACTACTAACAGCTGAGCCGATGGAAGTTTCCGAATTGGGGTTGGATGCTAAATTTGATCCCATAATATCTATCTTGGCTTGTTTAGAAAGCAAAGAATTGTCCTTGTCACTGTAAAGGGTCATTACCTTTAAAACACGCCCTTTCAGGTTCGACACCCTTTAAGGTGCAGTTACTGAGCATTTGAACCCGTCACTCTGAATTCAGCTCAGTGCTGGCTGTTTGTGCTCAGTCTCTCGCAGACCTGCAGCAGCAGGAAGAGGAGACCTACGCGGACGCCTGCGATGAGTTCCTGGACCCCATCATGAGCACCTTGATGTCTGACCCTGTGGTGCTGCCGTCCTCCAGAGTCACTGTGGACAGGTCCACCATCGCCAGGCATCTGCTCAGGTACGCCCGCCGGCAGGCAGCCTCGGGGCAGGCGGACGGCCGCTGCTGCACCTTTTCTCCCAGCTTTCTGATCACGGTGTAGTGCGCCCCGGAGGTGCCAGAGATGACTTACTGTTAATGTGATGGGGAGGCATTGGTGGAGGTGTATCACTTGATTGTTAAGGATTTAAACATTCAAAACAAGAAACCTTGTTGTGAAATACTGGTCTAACCTTATCTATTCCTTCCTTAAAGAAATAATTTGTTAACATGTTATAAAATATTTTAACCTGGAGTCTGAGTGGATTTAAATTGCTTTAATTTTATAAAAATATAAAAGGTAGGGGTATCTTTTTATTATTCAGGCTTTAAACTGTATTCATCCCACGGGTTAACTCACATCTCCTGCTGTTGCTGCTGTCAGTCGTGGTGTCCAGGGAGCTCCCGGCTGCCTCTCTCGGGGCAGCATTGCCTAGAAAGGGTCTGAGAGACTTGCCTGTTTAAAATGAAGTTATGGAAGTTGACCCAAATTTAAGGAAATACAATTTTTAAATATTGGGGGAAAAGGATTTCCTATTTCATGGTATTTGGTATTAAGTATTCACTATATGCATGATGCTGTGCTAGGTGGGACATCTTTTCAAAGTGTGAGTGAAAATTTATATTTTATTGGGGCCTCAGAATAAAAAGGAGAAGATATACCAGCCCTTAAAGTATGTTATAAACCTTCCTACCTGTCAGGAAGCCATGATCTGCATCTACTTGGATAGCAGTCAGCTGAGTGGGTCAGGTGTCCGTTCACAAGGCTTTATCCCCTGACATCTCCTTCTGTGTTGAGAGCCCGTCACTAAAACTAAGCTCTTCCTGCTGCCGTGAGTGTGCAGGGTCTCCACAGAGGGAAGCTGACTCGGATATCTGAACAGTGTAGACATAAAGTTTGTTTAGAAGCAGAAAGACAAATTAGCTAAATAATCTGAAAAGGAAAAAAAACCTCCTGAATCATTCTTTCTAACCTCAATTCAGCACTTCATTCAAATGCACTCTAGCTTCAGTCTCCAAGTAAGATCCCAGGTATTCTAGTTTTGGCTTAGGATGTTAGAACTGATGAAAATAACCCCATTTTCCTTTCTCTCTTTCTCCCAGTGACCAAACAGATCCCTTTAACCGTAGCCCCCTCACCATGGACCAGATCCGGCCAAACACAGAACTAAAAGAAAAAATCCAACGGTGGCTCGCAGAGAGGAAACAACAGAAGGAGCAACTTGAATAAATACTGCGACCTAAACCAACCAAAACCAACCCCAGAGTGAAGATAAACAGTTGTTTGTGATTTCTCTTTGGTTCTGTTCCTTTCTTTCTTTTTTTTTTTTCTTTTTTTACTAAATTGGAGAACTGCTCTTGCTCAGATTATGATAATTAAGATTCCTAAGAACTTGACAAGGCTCTCCTAGCTTACAGGATATTATAATTATACCCCCACCAAGTCTGGAAATCATCACTAATTTTTACCCTTTGTTCTCTCTCCCTATTCCTTCTTCTCCCCTTTCCTACCTTAAATTATATTAATTTCCACTGCTAAAACTTCCTGCCACCTTACTATTTTTCTTCCAAGAACTGCTCAGACATCTTTGGTGATCACTGCTTTTAAGTATATGATGTCACATATTTCAGTGACAGCTGATATCGTCAAAAAGCCCTGTGTTCTCAAGGTATTGACTAGTCTTCATGGCCCAGACTTCAGCTCTTCTTTTTGTACAGCGCTGCAGTATTACAGGGTAACCTTCCACATCAAAGCAGGTAGCTACGCTTGAGTACACTGTGAGATGATAGATGAGATGAAAAAAGAAAGGAATCTTATGCAATTCTGTTGATAGCTCTTAATTTTGTATTATCTCCATAACTCAGAGATATGGTAGAGGACACACACTGTCCCATGGGGTTGTCATTACCAAGAAAACCCCTACAATATTTTGGGGAGGACTGACAGGATAAACTTGCAGTTTTGATACTATCCAGAAAATTCTGAGGTGAAAGAATAAAAGAGGCTGTTTGGCCCAATTTAGCTTATGGAAATCTGTTGCTAAGTAGAGAAGTTGGATAACAAATATTGTAAGCAGGAAAAATGTCATTTTAAGACACTAATATCAACAGTATATCTCAGTATATATATACACCATGTGTTTTTTATATTGGCCTAGCGTAAACTGAGTTCCACTTTAGATCGTCTCTCCATGGTAAGGTATTTACAGTGTGTGGCCACTAACACACTGTTCTAGATAAAATTCCGAGACTGTGAAATGTATATAGTTAATGTCTGAGCTTGTGACCTGAATCCCAAGAACTGCTTCTAACTCAGCCTAGGTCAGCAGTTAACAAAGGAATTTGAGGACAGCTTTGCCCACAAACCATTTTAAATAGCAACTTAGCCCCGTAGAGTTAATAGTTGGGTGGGCCCCCACTTTTACAAGTTGAGCTTGAGTTCCCTACTCAGCTCTGCAGCTTACATGCTAAGTGAGGCACATTCCCCTATGGACTGTCTATATCACTGTCCCTCTAAGCCCAAAGATAACCTAAGTGACAAGAAAAAGGGTATGATCTGGAAACGGGTCATTGCTTCATTTAGAGGACATTATTGTTAACCATGGTGTCTTTCAAATAAGATGTCAATTTCATAATATTCCAAGTTTCTGTCACCAGCCCTTGATATGTTTTTGATGGTATCAACTGGAAAAAAAACAATGAGAGGGCATCCCACACTAGATTAAAGATGTTGCCTATTGCTGTGCAAATGCCAGAACATCAGATAGGAATTCAGTGTTGCCTCCTGGGCCTTGAAGGCATGGGTTGACAGAATTTGTTTATTTCCTTAAAATAAGCTTCATGTCATATTTATTAGCCTCCTTTACTGAGAATGAACTGTGTATACAATAAGCTTCTACCACCTTGCATTATCTTCCCAGCCCAATCACATAGGATGTTTTCTTTAAAAGACCAGTTTTTTATAGGAGAAATTTGGAGGAAAAATGGGCACAAAACCTCAAAAGGCAGCGTTCCCAGCAGCTTTCTAGTCAACAACCTGTATGTTTGTATCTGTATATGTATTCCACGTCTGTCTTCAGATTGTAAGCCTTTTCTGGCAAGCTTTTTTAAAATTATTATTAAAGCCCTTTTCCTGAAATTTATGAATGGCTATGGCACCATTAATGCTGCTGAATGTCTTAAACTCATTACATAGGCAAGTGCATAGCCACTACTGGTAAGAAACCATGTAATTTAAGAACATCCAAAAATGAGACTAAAAATTATCATTTTGGTACAACGCAGTGCATATACGCACTTGGAAGCTTGAAGAGGTATTTTGTTATCTGGAACTAAAAACCAGCTCAAAATCTATGAGAGCAGACTCTCTGACATACCTAGTTTGATGTGTTGGCTTTGCTGGAGTATGATAGGAAAGTGGAGACTCTAATCAGCTCTAACAGTGCTTACTAAGAGGGTAGTACTGAACTTAGGAAATTTAATAGGTTTCATCAAGCAATCTGGTTTTTTTAAATGGATATGTAAAACCTAAAAGAAACTTTAAAGGTTTCACACTCTACAAAAGCTTTATTACTTTATTTGATGCTGGTTGTGAAGCAGCCATTGCACAGAGCGTAAGTGTACTGGGTGCCTTTACCAGCCAGGGGCTGATACTGCACTGTTGGTGACATGAGTACATAATGCACATGCTCTACCTGCTAAACAGGAAACGAACTTAAAGACAAAAAAAAAACAAAGAACAAAAAGGTTGACTGAAATAAAACTTGATGGACATAACTGTGTTCTGAAACATTCCAGGAAGGTTATTTCTTGTCAAACTCACCTGGGGGTATTTGTTCAAAGCTTGTATGTAATAAATGAATTCCTAACTTACAACCTTTGTCATCACTTCCTTTATGACAGTATTAAAAGCTCGCAGCAGTTTCAGACTGTGACCTGGCTGACCTAATCTGCCTGAGCAGTTAGCCTCTGGATCCTGTAGTCGTCTTGGAAGAGGAGTCTCCTAATCGGTTCGCTTTGGGCTCACTCTTTATCTGGCCTACACCCACGTCTTTCAATCATTTACTGTCATGTTCCCTTGCCCCGTGTTTCTGTACCCTCTGCCGTGCAAGACCTCAGCCTAGGTTAACCCAACCATTCCCCTGTTCCAGTATCCAAACTACAGACCATTGTTGGAGAAAAATGACACCATCTTTACCATCACCTTGTGGTTTCTAACATTGCCCAAAACCCTTTTATGTCTGTAACTTCCACAACTATTCCAAACTCTAACCTCTTTTCTCAAATTCTCACCCTTCACACTCAGATGACCTTGCCTTCTAACTCACTAGAAAGATACACTTAGAATTTTCACTCTCGCCCTAACCTGTTTGGCTCAGTGGATAGAGCGTAGGCCTGCGGACTCAAGGGTCCCAGGTTTGATTCCAGTCAAGGGCATGTACCTTGGTTGCGGGCACATCCCCAGTAGGGGGTGTGCAAGAGGCAGCTGATCGATGTTTCTCTCTCATCGATGTTTCTAACTCTCTATCCTTCTCCCTTCCTCTCTGTAAAAAATCAAAATATATTTAAATATATATATATATTTAAAAAAGAATTTTCACTTTCAAACATTCTCTCCCATCATCCCCCTGTGGGGAAGGCCCACCTTCCCAAGGCTGATCCCTCCAGCCTGCTTTCCTGCCTCATCAGGACGTCAGCCCTTCTCTATCTCCCCTCTCTCCCTTGACTTCCACATCCCTGTGTGGCTTTCTGACTTGTTTTCCTTTACAGCCATGTTTCTTCATTCATTCACTCTGACTTCTAATCTTTTGAAACTGCTCCAGCTAATGTTTCCATATTGCCGACTTAACGTCCCCATCTTTAACTGACTTCTCTTTAGTATAAGGCAGCTGGATCACTCCACCGAAATCCTGCTCTTGGCTCCTAGTTTTTCTTCCCACCTCTATTCCACCCATCCAAAAGTTTTACTTCTTCTCAGGCCTCCTCGGGGCACCGTAGTCATTTTTTCAAGTGCCACTTCCCTACTACATGTTTTCTTCCTGTCATGCTCAACTATAAAGTTTCAGGTCAGCAGCACGCCTAATCCGATAGTGCTGTCTGCACTGCAACCTCTTCAGATCCCGGCTCTGCCATTCATAGCTACGCGGCCATTTATCAGACGAGGACACGACCTAATTTACAGCTTTCTTTATATCAAAATGCCTGGCACACCGGGAATCCTCAGTAAACGTGGTTTTGTTCCTCCTATCTGCATAGTTTCCCGCGGCTGGTTAGGGAGTTGGGGGAATAGGATTCCAATCCTTTTAAGAGGACGAGGGGGAACCGGAATTCCAGCTAAAGAAAGGCTGTGGGGGCGCCTGCTCTGCCCCGGACTTGACATGTTTGGCCAGGAGCCTCTCTGGCTTTGTAGAGCGTTCGAGTTGGCCTGCAAGGGTCAGCGCAAGCCCTCATTCCCTAAGTTCTCCAAAGCACTAGCACCCTGGGCGGGAGAGTGGAGGCGGGTCCAGGGAGCCGCTCTGCGCACGCACCTCTCCTCCCCTCCCCTCGCCGTCTTCCGGCTCCAGGCGGCGGGGCGGAAGCGTGGAGGACGGGTCCAGAGAGCCGCAGGACGCAAGCGCCTCCTCTCCCTTCGCCGTCTTCCGGCTCCGGGCGGCGGGGCGGAAGCGTGGAGGACGGGTCCAGAGAGCCGCAGGACGCATGCGCCTCCTCTTCCTTCGCGGTCTTCCGGCTCCGGGCGGCGGGGCGGAAGAGTGGGGGCGGGTCCAGAGAGCCTCAGGGCGCTTGCGCTGCATTCCGGCTCCGAGCGACTGCCCCAAGAAGTGCCTGCTCCCCCGGGAATCCTGGGTTCTCCTCGAAGACTCTCGCCCTTTCGTGCCCACTCTCCTCTGTGGCTGAAGAAGCTACATTCACCAGCTGGATTCCGGAAGGGCCGTGGGACATCTAAATATCGTGGGCCGGCGCGAGGAGGACGGCCTGACCTTGGACGCGGAGCGGGGTCCTTCGGCGGGTCCTTTCGAGGGTGACATTCAGCCGGAGGTTCGGGCTGCAGTGTCCCTCCCGGCGCCATGGCCCAGTTTGTCCGGAACCTCGCGGAGAAGGCCCCCGCGCTGGTG
>NW_005353538.1:1494065-1494561 GCF_000412655.1 Myotis brandtii | reverse complement strand
GTCGGATATGGGGAGCGTGGCTCTGTGGGGACATCGGGGAAAGGGGGGCCGCGGTGTGGGAAAGGACGAAAGGGCCTCGTCAGCCTGTCCGCTTGGCGTCTGCAGAAGTCCTTCAGGCTGCGTGAGTTATTGAACGTTGGCTTTGCTTTCTGTACTGGCCAGCTTCTGGGAGGGTTTTTTAAATACATATTTTTAATGGTTCCAGAGAGAGAGAGACATCGGTGATGAGAGGCTCATTGACTGGCTGCGTCCTGCACGCCCCGCACCGCGGTCGGACCTGCAGCCCTGGCCTGTGCCTGACCGGGAATGACCTCCTGGTTCGTAGGTCGGTGCTCAGCCGCTGAGCCACGCCATTCTGGGAGGATTTTTAGGTGGCATTGGTTTCAGGGACGAATATCCCTGCCCCAGTAAGCATACAAACGGGCTGTAAGCTAGGCTTATTCCTGCCGCGTCGCACTCATGGGTGTTCCCGTTTGAAGAAGCGGCAGCACCCTGG
>NW_005353538.1:1487973-1494049 GCF_000412655.1 Myotis brandtii | reverse complement strand
TTCTCGGATGCGGGTGTCCCGTCAGCGCCGAGTGCGGATCTGAGGAGCTGGCGCTCACATTGGATTATGAAATGCGAATAGATTTTTAAAATACACTGTTATTGGTATTTTCTACTCTTCTCCCTGGCCTCTCCTCCATCGGCAGACAAACCGTGAGGGAGGGAAGGCCGTACGGCGGCAGGCACTATCAATAGCTGTTCTCCTAGTTATGTAAGCAGTCTACACATTTCCCAAAGCTCTACAATTTTACATAAGTGAAAAGAGAAGGAATAAGGGTTTCATTCTTTGGACTTCGAATGATATGAGGCAAAATTTTTTTAAGTTTCAAGTGGCTTTCAGATCATTTAGATTGTGTGTGTTGGTGAAATGCAAACGAATTTTAATAATAAAATCTAAAAATAAAGGCAATACAAAAATAACTTTATCATGAAATAGGTAAATTTTTTACTATTTTGAATAATTGAAAGATAATGGTGGTTATTCTTGCAAAAGTACTCAGAAAGGAGAAGTCAAATGGGGTCAGAGTTTGAAAGTGGAAATATATTTGCTTTATAATATGGCTCAGCTTATTAAATGTGAATGTTAAATGTCTAATTAAAATTACTGTATCTGTTAATTCTCTTGGAGGACAAAGAATCTTACAAATTAAGTCATGTTAGCATTAAATTTCCCCACAAAGTTCAGAGTATCTTTTTTTCCCCTTTTTACTAAGTTTGATACTTTATTTGGATTTCACCCTTTTCTTCTTTAAATATATTTTTATTCACTTCAGAGAGGAAGGGAGAGGGAGAGATAGCAACATCAATGAGAGAGAAGCATTGATCCGCTGCCTCCTGCACACCGCACACTGGGATTGAGTCCGCAACCCAGGCATGTGCCCTGACCTGGAATCAACCCTGGACCCTTCAGTCTGCAGGCCGATGCTCTATCCACTGAGCCACACCGGCCAGGGCTCACCCATTCTTTCTTTTTTTGTATTAATCTTTTTGTTACAAGAGCCAGTCCAGGGTGCCGCATTGCATTTTGTCAATCTCCCTACCTCCTGTGGTGTGACAGTTTTCCAATCTTTCCTTACCTTTCATGACTTTGACAGTGTTAAGGTGTCTGTAAGTATGTGTGAGTATCCTGTAAGGATGGTCTCCGATCTAGATGTGTCTAATGTTTTTCTCATGGTCAGTCTGGAGCTATGGGTTTTGAGAAAGAATCCCACAGAAGTGAAGAGCATCTAATCACAGGAGGCATGTGATACCCACATAACGTCAGTGGTGAAGTTAGCTTTCATCACTTGGTGAAGGTAATGTTCCCTCGGTTTCTTCACTGTAGTTATTTTTCCCTGTCCATACGCTATTGTTTACAAGCAAGTAACTAAGTCTAGCCCATGGTGTAAGGCAGGGGTGGGCAACCTTTTTTCTGCCGAGGGCCATTTGGATACTTATAAACTGCTTTATTAGATCAAACATGTCATTAACTCACCCCTAATGCATTGGCAGGGCCAAACCAAATGATTTTGAGGGCCTATATGGTCTGGGTCAGACGTTCCCACCCCTGGAGTAGGGGCTGGGGGTAGCTGTGCCATCAGCAGGGAGTCCATCTCCTGGATGAGGAAGTACCTACATACACGTAAATGGAATTCTGAGAATGATTTGTCTCTTTCCCGTTCATTTATCTGCTCAATCACTTGTTGTATGGACTCTGCATAACTTCATACTTCATACTCCCAAAGCATGTTCTTTATGTTGTGCTCAGGTTGTTGCAGCTTTGACCATTGAGAACTCTTCAGTTTGGCACCTCTGTCCTCACTGCCCCCTTTACTTCCTGGTACTAAAAGATGCCTCAGGCTCATCTTTTACTTTCCTTGCCCCAGCCTTAGAATCAGCCATTTCTCCAAGGAGCCCCTAGTTCCTTTTTATTGGACAATGGTTTTTTGAAACTAAAAGCTAGGCACTAGATATATTCCTTGCTATTAAATTATATCATTGTTCTAGGCCCTCTTGGTGAACAAGGGTATGTGTGTACACACTAAACCTTGTGTACACATGCATGTATATAACTAGAGGCCCAGTGCACGGGTAGGGTCCCTAGGCCTGGCCAGTGATCAGGGCCAATTGGTGGGGTGATCGGGGGACCTCCTGCTGGCACCCGTCTTGACTGGCACCACCCTCTCACCGGCCCCAACGTGGGGGCAGCTTCTGCGTTGAGCGTCTGCCCCCTGGTGGTCAGTGCTTGTCATAGCAAGCAGTCGTTCCACAGTTTGGTCGATTTGCATATTAGGGTTTTATTATATAGGATTGTTTCTGTATGCATATATTAAACATAAATTCATATGAATGTCTCCAACTCAAATCCAGTAACGTGGGATTTATTCTTGCTTTGCTTTTCTAGCTGTAACTTTTCTCCTAAAGAACACTGTTTGTGTACAGTGTACTGATTTTTTTTTTTAAGGGTGAAATTAAAGATTAAATTTTAAAGAGTTACACAGACTTTGTACTTTTTTAAAAAATGTTTTTATTGATTTTTAAAGAGAGAGGGAGGGAGAGGGAGAGAAACATAATCAGCTGCTTCCCTCACACCCCCTAGTGGGGATGTGCGCTGACTGGGAATCAAACCAGCCACCTATTGGTGCACAGGATGATGCCAACCAACTGTGCCACACTGGCCAGGACAGACTCTGCACTTTCTGATAGCCCCATCTTCGGGCATTTATCGTTCTATTCAGAGCTATCTCCAAGAACTTTGTGTCTCCTTAAAGTTCCCATTGTCCTGGCTGCTAGTTGTTTGGAGCATTGTCCCAACACACCAAGGTTGCAGGTTTCATCGCAGTCAGGGCACATGCAGGAATCAACCAACGAATGCATAAATAGTGGAGCAACAAATCGGTGTTTCCTCTCTCTCTCTCTCTCCCTCTCCCTCTCTCTCCTTCTCTTCCTTTCTCCATAAAATCAGTTTTAAAAAATATTTGCCCATAGCCTTAAGCACAGAGGATGAAGGAAATAGTAATTCTAAGAGTAGTGAAATACTAAACACAGGCAATTAATAATAGAAAAAGTACTAGAAGCTTTGACTCTATCTTTGAAGAATAGACACTTTGTGGATGTTCATGCATTTGTGCTTTTATTACATTTTCTTGTAATTTTTTTTTTTAATAAAATGCCTTCCTCTTGATGAAATCACTACCGTAGTCTTATATCTACACACTGGTTGTTAAAAATCTTCTTTTCCTGAAATAGTAAATACTTTGAGGAATTGGTAATAGATTTGAGTTTTGGCTGCTCTTAACAATACATGTAGGTTTTCTTTTTATTATTTGTAATGTTTTGAAGGAGGATCAACTGTGCTTTTGTAAAAGATTTAGTCCATCACGTATTGATAAGGATACCAAAAATGGATGCTAATGTACAATTCCATCTGGATTTATAGCCAGTATTGTGACAAGTTTTTTTTTGTTTGTTTTTTTTTAAATATATTTCTTTATTGATTTCAGAGAGAAAGGGAGAAGGAGAGAGAGATAGAAACATCAATGATGAGAGAATCATTGAAGGGCTGCCTCCTGCACACCCCCCACTGGGGATCAAGCCCGCAACCCAGGCATGTGCCCTTGACCGGAATCGAACCTGGGACCCTTCAGTCCGCAGGCTGACACTCTATCCACTGAGCCAAGCCGGCTAGGGCACAAGTTTTAATCTTATTTTGAAGGATGCCATTCTGCATTGCTCCTTTCCTCCCCAACTGTACCTCTTCCCTCCAAATTTTCTGATCTCTCTACCAAGAAAGTGTTACATTACTGCTGTTTTCTTGTTTTTCAGTCCAACTTCTAATAACTTTACAGATAACTAGATTTGCCATCCTACATAATAAAAGGCTAATATGTAAATTGTCCCTTCAACCTGGGAGTTCGACCAGGGGGCGGGGCTGGTCAGCCAATTGCCTGCAGCCCCACCCCTGATCGGCTCCCCACCAACCCCGATCAGGGGCGGGGTTGGCCAGCCAACCTCCCATGTCCCCTCCCCGCCTGTGCACAAATTTTCGTGCACCAGGCCTCTAGTTCATAAATAAATAAAGTAACAGTACTCACTGCCCACTGGTGAAGTCTGGCAAAATTGAATGTGCTTATACTTCCTGCCTGATTGAACTTCCTTGTGACAAAGGTGTTCTGCATCTTTAAAAGGCCCTAACCAGGGAGCCGCTTTGACCTTCACACCCGGCGCACATTTGATGCCAGCCGTGAATGGCTGTGATGCCTGAATAAATGTGTGTCCAGCCCATACATCTGCTTCTTTCGGTCTCTGGTGAGTTCATCCTGTTGTGTTTTGTTTTGTTTTCCAGCTGCTGTGACTTACTCGAAGCCTCGGTTGGCCACATTTTGGCACTATGCCAAGGTTGAGCTGATTCCTCCAACCCCTGCTGAGATCCCTACAGCTATTCAGAGCTTCAAAAAAATAGTCCGGAGCGCTCAAACTGGTAGCTTCAAACAGCTCACCGTTAAGGTAACTATGTGCTAAATGAAAACGTCTGGCCCTGGCTGGGTGGCTCGTTGGTTGGTGCGTCATCCAGTACACCAGAGAGATGCGGGTTCCATCTTCAGTTGGGGTGCAAACAGGAGGCAGCCAATCGATGTTTCTCTGTCTGCAATCAATTTTTTTTTTAAATATCCTCAGGTGAGGGTTAATTAATTAACTAATAGCATATGCATAACAGAAAATGTCTTCCCTTGGGATTTTTCTGATAGTTTTGATTAATATATGTATTTCCCAGTAAGGCTGAAAGTAACATAATGAGAGATGATCTCTTGACTGCTGATTGATTGGGCTGTTCTATATCTTACTTTTCTGTTGCTATAACAAAGAAGTGAGTGTTTTCTGGGCAACATTTTTCTCCTCCTGTTTTGGTTAGTGCACTAAAACAGAATGGCTTACTTTGCTCATTCTGTACTTTTTTTCATCTGGAGTCAGAACTATTCTCAATTTGGTGAAAAGATCTCTTAGAATATATCACAGGCAGGTAGCTAACATTCACATGAAGGATAAAAATATCAAAACCTAACAAGCATATAATATGCTATAAAGGATTATTGAATTGTGTGAAGATAAAATTAAAAATTATAAGAATTTGAAACTTGTATTTTTTTTTCTAGTATATTTTTATTTCAGTGAGGAAGGGAACGGGAAAGAGAGACAGAAACATTAATGATGACAAAAAATCATTGATTGGCTGCCTCCTGCATGCCCCACACTGGGGATCGAACCCTAACCCAGGTTGGGGAATTGATCCGTGACCTCCCAGTTCATAGGTGGACGCTCAACCACTGAGCCAGGCCAGCCGGGCTGGAACTTGTATTTTATGTTTGCGTGATTGAAGCATGGGATAAAAAACCCTAAATAACTAAATTATTGCTGACTTAAGAAACTACATCCTGGAAAATACGGATATTTTTTTCAGGAAATTTCCAGTATTTCTGATCTAATTTGAAGGGGAAGGGTATTTTTTTCAATTAGAGTTTCAAGATCCATTTTTGCACTTACATGTAGTAGTGCTTTCTGGAACTATCTATTTACTTTTTCTCTTCAAGGCAGTAAAACACTGATTTGTGAAACTGAATAATTACTAAATACAAGAGTTAAGGCAAATAATAAGTGCATAAAAATGATGTCTAAAGGAGAAAAACAGAGTCTTATTTTTCAACAGATTTTTCTCTATCAGAAATGTCTATTCAGAGACTTGCCTTCTTCCCATAGCCATCCTTTCATGAATGCCCTGTCTTAATGTGTCAGCTATTTCCAGGATGTGGGTTGTTGTGGAGCTCATAAAGTGTCTCATAAACTAATAATGAAAGTGTAAAGTCAGTTCAGATCTTTAAAGGCTGCTTAAAAGAATTTATAAGCTCTGAACTACTTACCTTACATAACTGATTTCAAGGCTTCTCAGCAGTTGAACAAAAGTTAACATCAGTCATTCTTGACTTTGACTAAAACTGCTCTCTGATTTTATGGCATCCTTATGTTCTCTGTCACTTAATCCTATAAAATAATAGTTTTAAATGTGTAACAAAAAGATGTACATTAAAGTTCATGCTTCCTTT
>NW_005353538.1:1482483-1487911 GCF_000412655.1 Myotis brandtii | reverse complement strand
AATGGGTTGGTGGCCACTGAGGTGTGGATGTGGTTTTATGTCGGCGAGATCATCGGCAAGCGCAGCATCATTGGCTATAATGTTTGAAAACCAATCTTTACCATCTGGGATTTTTTTTGGTTTATTATTTGAATATTCTTGGACCATGAGTGATCAGAACGGTATTTGAATAAAAAGAGATATGTCAAAATCAATGTTTTCTGTATCAGACAACTGCATGGGAGGTCATAATTTCTCTTGATATTTGGTTGGATTGTGTTTTGCTTTAATAATAATTAATACAGCTCTAAATACATGTCTTTGTTTACCCCGAAATATGGAAAGCATCTAAGTGAATATACCAACCTGGTACATAATATTTATGAGGATAACATTTTAATTTGAAGGTGGCAAATATGACATTTTATTTCCAGAAAAGTTGAAGAAAAGGCCTTGAGAAAATGAGAACTTGCTGCAGTAGGAGAAATAGTATTAACTTGTATTAGAGTTAAATCAGTAGTTAAAGAATAAAATTTGGATTGTTTCTCTTAGCTGAAGTCAGAGAAAGACCTTTTGACAACCCCTATGTCTATAAATATTGGGGTATTTTTTTTCTTTATGACATCTTTAACACTAAGACAGTGGGTAAGAACCATGACCAACGTTTGTAATCTAATCTTGATATCTATATCATTATTAATCTATCTGATTTTATGATTTTTAGAACCTGTCTTTGCTAAAATGCTCTGTGGATATTTAAACAAGTTTATAATTTAGTATCATCCATGGATCTAAAAGTATGTTATGTCCTAAAATAACTAGAAGTGAATAGTTATCAGTCTGTCATCTTAAGCCAGCCGTGGGCAAACTACGGCCCACGGGCCGGATCCGGCCGTTTGAAATGAATAAAACTAAAAAAAAAAAAAAAAGACCGTACCCTTTTATGTAATGATGTTTACTTTGAATTTATATTAGTTCACACAAACACTCCATCCATGCTTTTGTTCCGGCCCTCCGGTCCAGTTTAAGAACCCATTGTGGCCCTCGAGTCAAAAAGTTTGCCCATCCCTGTCTTAAACCATAGTATTGAGGATATAGGAGAGACATTATAATCATTCATTGGCTTTTTTGGGGGGGGTCTTTGAATGGCTCACTGGTACCTTCTGAATCCATTATAACTCCTGCAGCCCCTGCAAAACATGCAGTACCAGCTGCTGATAACCAAAGCATCATGCTCACAATGTAGTATTCATTCCTTACTAGTATTCATGTTTATCCTGTCAATCCCAAATGTACCCACTACAATTAGAACACTGCTGCTTTAGCTTTATAAGTGACTAGAGGCCCGGTGCACAAATTCATGCATGGGTGGGGTCCCTTGGACTGGCTGGCAATCAAGGCCTATGCAGGGGCGGGGGGCCAGCCGCTGGGAGGGACCGCGGGAGGTTGGCTGGCCATTTTGGGGGTGGGAGGGAAGCTGCAGGAGGTTGGCCAGCCAGGAGGAAGGGCCTTGGGAGATTGGCTGGGGGAGCGCACTGACCACCAGGGGGCAGCTCCTACATTGAGCTTCTGAACCCCCTGGTGGTCAGTGTGTGTCATAGCAACTGGTCAACCGGTCGTAACAGTCACTTAGGCTTTATATAGATAAACTCTCCATAGAGATTGCTACTCTGCTGGGATATAAAGCAATGTCTAACACTACTTGTACAATAGATACAGATGGTCAAAATTGAAACTACCTCTTTTCAAAAAGCACTCCATAACTTTTTTTATCCTCACCTGAGGATATGGGATATTTTTTCATTGACTTTTTTTTTTTTAACTTGATTTTAGCAAGAGAGGAAGGGAGAGAGATATAGAGATAGAAACATCAATGAGAGGGGAACATTGGTTGGCTTCCTCCTGCAAACCTCTACTGGGGATCAAGCCCATACCCGGGCATGTGCCCTTACTGGAAATCAAACCCATGACCTTTTGGTTCATGCATGGGTTGACGCTCAACCACTGAACCACACTGGCCAGCCTCCATTGATTTTGAGAGTGGAAGAGAGTAACATCGAAGATGGCGGCATAGGTAAACACCAGAGACTGCTGCCGCAAACAACCACTTCAAAAATACAACTGAAAGACGGAACGGACATCACCCAGAACCACAGGAAGGCTGGCTGAGGAGAGACTCTTCAACTAGAAGGAAAAATAACAGCACACCGAGGCTCAGAGGAGGCGCAGTGTGGAAAATACTCAGGTGCGGAGGTGCGCGCGCAAAGCGGGCTGGTGGCTGAGAGCGCGGTTGTCGTTTTCGGTCAGGGGGGAGTCTCAGACTCTGAGCTCCAGATACGGGCGAATCGCTGGGGACTCGGACCCAAACGGGAGAAGCGGGAGTGTCTGGCATCAGTTGGAAGGCAGCTTTCCCTCCGAGGTTTGCAGCGGTTCCGGGGGTTCTGAGAAGCAGAGCCTCTGGGAACAGGACTGAGGGCACCATAACGGCTCCCTCCGCCCGCCCTGTTGAGCCCGCCCCGCCCAAGCCCTGCGCAGAGCCATTTGCCGGATCGCCTCAGGCAAAGGCTAGATTAGCACCTCCCCAGAGGACAGAAGTTTTCCGCGGCAGACACAGCTGATTCACACAGCCAGTCGGCCTGGTGGTCAAATCCCTCTAGTATTAACTACAACAATCAAGGCTCAACTAGAACAAGACTGCGCACAAAGACCACTAGAGGGTGCACCAAGAAAGCATAAAAAATGCGGAGACAAAAAAACATGACAGAAATGGAGGATATAGAGCTAAAAATCGCAATTTTGAGGGCTTGCAAAAATGTGCTAGAAGCTGTCAATAAACTTGAGGAGAGAGTCACGAAAACTAATGAGACCCTCGATGCTATGATAAAGAACCAACTAGAAATTAAGCATACACGGACTGAAATAAAGAATATTATACAGACACCCAATAGCAGACCAGAGGAGCGCAAGAATCAAGCCAAAGATTTGAAATGCGAAGAAGCAAAAAACACCCAACCGGAAAAGCAAAATGAAAAAAGAATCCGAAAATACGAAGATAGTGTAAGGAGCCTCTGGGACAGCTTCAAGCGTACAAACATCAGAATAATTGGGGTGCCAGAAGATGAGAGACAGCAAGATATTGAAAACCTATTTGAAGAAATAATGGCAGAAAACTTCCCCCACCTGGTGAAAGAAATGGACTTACAGGTCCAAGAAGCGCAGAGAACCCCAAACAAAAGGAATCCAAAGAGGACCACACCAAGACACATCATAATTAAAATGCCAAGAGCAAAAGACAAAGAGAGAATCTTAAAAGCAGCAAGAGAAAGAGACTCAATTACCTACAAGGGAATACCCATACGACTGTCAGCTGATTTCTCAACAGAAACTTTGCAGGCCAGAAGGGAATGGCAAGAAATATTCAAAGTGATGAATACCAAGAACCTACAACCAAGAATACTTTATCCAGCAAAGCTATCATTCAGAATTGAAGGTCAGATAAAGAGCTTCACAGATAAGGAAAAGCTAAAGGAGTTCATCACCACTAAACCAGTATTATACGAAATGCTGAAAGGTATCCTTTAAGAAGAGGAAGAAGAAAAAGGTAAAGATACAAATTGTGAACAACAAACATGCATCTATCAACAAGTGAATCTAAGAATCAAGTGAATAAATAATCTGATGTACAGAATGAACTGGTGATTATAATGAATCAGGGACATAGAAAGGGAATGGACTGACTATTCTTGGGGGGGAAAGGGGAATGGGAGATGCGGGAAGAAACTGGACAAAAATCGTGCACCTATGGATGAGGACAGTGGGTGGGGAGTGAGGGCGGAGGGTGGGGTGGGAACTGGGAGGAGGGGAGTTATGGGGGAAAAAAAAAAGAGGAACAAATGTAATCTGAACAATAAAGATTTAAAAAATAAAAAAAAATAAAAAAAGAAATGTAATAGTATTTTAAAATATATTTTTAAAGCATATAAAAACTTTTTTTTAAGATAAGAATTTCAATTTGCTTGACATCACTATTTATGTTGTGAAAAATCTCCTGCATTCTCCAACTTTGTTATCAGTGAAGGAACACTATTCCTCTAAGTGTTCAAACTAGGAAATTTGGAATCATCTTTGGCAGCTCCCTCTTGCCCACTTTTCACATCCTTTTAGTCACAGGGTAGTTGATCCTTTTGATAACACTTAAAACCTGTTCTCTCCTGTCCTTTTCTATTTCATTGGCTTAATTCAAGTCCTCAAGATCTTGAACCCAGTCTACTGCACTAGCCTCAATGTCAGTTATCATATTATTTATTCCCCATTTTAATCCTGTCCCTGTTCCATCATCAAAGTCCATTCTAAAACAAGATCTGCTGAAAACATTTCAGCGACTCTCTGAGGAAAATATCCAAACTCCTATACACAGCAAGAAATGTCCTTAATGTACCAGCCCCTACCTGTATTTTCCCAGCCTTTCTCAGCCACTCATGCATGATAGATCCTGGATCTATATGTTTCAAACTATGGAACTTAGAGGGTGTCTCAGAGTCATAAAGTCTTAAGATAAACATGGTTCATCTTCCTTAAGTTTAATTTCATTTAAATATCTATGGTTTTAAAAAAAGTAGTTTACCTGGTAAATAAGTTAAAATACTATTTTTATGCTAGGCCCTTAATACTATGTCCCATGATATTTGAATGGGAATACACACACAGGGCAGATCCAGATCCCAGGCAAACTCTAAAGAGGGAGGAGGGATGAGTAGGTAGAGCACAGGTGACTTCTAGGGGAGTGAAGTACTCCGTGTGATACAATAATGATGGACATATGTCATCACACCCATAGAAAATACCTAAAGTAAATTATGGACTTTGGGTGATTATGATGTGCCAATATAGTTTTATCAATTTCAAGAGATGAGGGATATTGATAATGGGGAAGGCTATGCATATGTAGGGCAGGAGATTTAAGTAAAATCTCTATACTTTCCCCTCAATTGTGCTGTGAACCTAAAACTTCTCTTTTAAAAAATGATAGTAAAAAAAATAAGTATATAGAGCATTTATAATTTTGTATATTGGACATACTTCTGACAGGAGAGAAGTAGGGGTCTAATAAGAATTAGAAGCATTTTACACAGACCAGCTTATGACCATATACATTCTAAACCTTGTTTTTCCTCCAAGTTCTTCTGTGGCTGGACTCAATTAGAATTTACATATTTCTGTATACCTCTGACCCTACATATCTTTGTCATGATGGCTAACAATAACTTTACGATAAATGGAAGTGACTCTCAGCCATAGGAATATATTCACTCCAGCAAAGTGTCTCCCCATATGAACGTCACAATAGCCACATCCCAAATTATGAGTCATGGCAGTACCACCTAACACAAGGCAGTGTGACAGAGGGAAGTTGTGATTGAAAAGACAACCATCTTAAAAAAAAAAAAAA